>NW_024387255.1:247614-693411 GCF_900408965.1 Simochromis diagramma | reverse complement strand
CATTGCTGCTTGGTTTTAATTACCCTCGGCCCGCCAGTATATGGGGCACTGTCCCGATCGGCGGATTACACTCGTAATTCGGCTGCCCCTGTGGCGTGCTGGCTAGACCCAAACGCGGCGAAGGCTAGCGTGTGGTTGGAACAGACACGCAGTTTTTCTAGCAACGGTCAGTGCACGAAGCGTGGCTTCGGAACTGGCGTTACAGCGGGAGCACAGCGGAGCCGGATGAGAAAAAGAGTCGAGAGGAAAAACACTCACAGTTGCTGAATCAGGCGGCGACTGATGTCGGCAGGGTTTCGGTGTTCCTGACATGAAGAGAACGATGTCTGAGCGGCGAACAGGTGGGTGACGTCTCTCTTTTAAACCCGGCCCCGTGATCAGCTGATCACCGGCTGACAGGACCCCCCCCGAAGACCGGCACCCGACGGTCCAGACGCGGCGACAAAAATCGAGATGAGGGAGGATCCAGATGTGCGGGACGGCACCCCGGAGCACTCCTCCGGACCGTAGCCAGCCCAGCCACCAAATACTGGACCCCGCGACCCCGGGGACGGGAGTCCACAGATCCGCCGCGACGCGTAGACAGGGCCCCATCGACAACCTGGGCGGGGGCGGGGCCAGGGAGGGGGCACCAGCGGGGAGTAACGCGGCCGTTTAAGCTGCGAGACGTGGGGAAACCGGTATGACCTTCATGGCGGTGGAGCCGGAGACGATAAGTCACGGGGTTGAGCCGGGCAGTGATCTTGTACGGCCAACGAACCGGGGAGCGAGCTTCTTGGACTCGGTGTGGAGCCGCAGGTGCCTCGTGGAGAGCCAGGCGCAATCCCCCGGCTGAACAGGATGACCCGGGCAGTGGCGGCGACGATGCTGCTTGATGTACAGAGCGTTGGCCCGGGAAATGGCAGCTCGCGCCTTGATCCAGGCCTGACGACAGCGACAGACCATCCGTTCAGCAGCAGGCACGTCGACCTTCGCCTCCTGATGCCTGAAGATAGGAGGATGAAAACCATGGCAGACCTCAAAGGGCAAGAGACCGGTGGCAGAAGAGACGTGAAGGTTATGAGACAGCTCAGCCCACAACAGGTAACGAGGCCAAAGCGACGGTTGGGTGGAGACAAAGCACCTCAGGAAGCGCCCCAGCTGTTGATTGGTCCGTTCAACCTGCCCGTTAGTCTGAGGGTGATAGCCGGACGAGAGGCTGGGAGACGCACCGATCAGGCGGCAAAAGGCTTTCCAGAACCTGGCAGTGAACTGGGGCCCGCCGTTCGAGACTATTGTCCTTGGGAACCCGTGAGCCGGACGCATGGTCCAAGAAGAGCTGGCCGTCCATTTAGCAAAGGGAGGCCGGCCAGAGCGACCAGGTGCACCGCCTTTGAAAACCGGTCTACAAAGGTGAGGATGGTGTCAAGACCATCCACGGTGGAGGCCAGTAACGAAGTCGAGGCCGCCATGGGACCAGGGACGTCCCAGCCCAGGGAGAGGTGAAGGTCGCCCAGGGGGGCTGAGAGGTGACTTGGCCCGAGCACAAGTGTCACAGGCGGAAACGAACTCACGGACGTCCCGATCATGGGGGCCACCAGAAGGCACGACGGAGGAGTTGGAGGGTCCTGTCAGGCCCCGGGTGACCAGAGAGCGGGGAGTAGTGAGCCCAGAGCAAGGCCTCCTGACGGCACCGGGATGGTACATAGGCCTCCAGCAGGGGGGTCAGGCGGAGGCAGTTCGGCGCGGTCAGGGCATCCCGGATGGAGTCCTCCAGGGCCACCGAAGGGGGGCAGCGAAGCAACGAGAAGGTAGGATGGACTCGGGTCTGACGTGAGGCCGTCCTGGGTGAACTGCCTGGAGAGGCATCTGCCTTAGCGTTCTTGGAACCCAGGGCGGTAGGGCGGGTGGAAATTGTAAGGCTCAAAGAATAAGGCCCAACGGGCCTGCCTTGGGTTGCAGCTGCTTGGCAGAACGAATTGGATCAGGTTCTGATGATCAGTCCAGATCAGAAAAGGGTCTTTCGCTCCCAGGGCCAATGCCGCCACTCTTCTAAGCCCACTTAATGGCCAGGAGTTCTCGTCGCCGACACCGTACCGTTGCTGCGTGGGAGAAATTTCCTTGAGAAATAGCAGCATGGGTGCCGTTTTCCATCGGGCCGTGTTGAGAAAGGACGGCGCCCGCACCACACATCAGAGGCATCACCTCCACCACGAAATCTCTGGCAGGATCAGGGTGGAGCAGGACGGGGGCCGTAGTGAACCGGTGGATAAGTTCTCGGAATGCCTGTTGTGCACCTGGGGAGAGGCAGAGGGTTTAGGCAGGTTAGCTGGTTTGGTGAGGGATGTCAGTGGGCGGACAACGGCGCTGTAAATTACGGATAAAGCACCGATAGAATTGGCAAAGCCCAGGAAGCTCTGTAGTTGCTTAAGCTGGAGGGCTGAGGCCACTGGGTCATGGCTTAGACCTTTTGCGGATCCATTGTCAGGCCCTCGGGGAGATGGTGAAGCCTAGGGGTGGTGGACCGCTGATGG
Source organism: Simochromis diagramma (assembly GCF_900408965.1). Lineage (NCBI taxonomy): Eukaryota > Metazoa > Chordata > Actinopteri > Cichliformes > Cichlidae > Simochromis > Simochromis diagramma. The sequence continues at coordinate 690,898 of NW_024387255.1, read as the reverse complement.
AAAGCGCACTTCTCCAGTTTGCGGAACAGCTGGTACTCGAGCAGCCTGCTCAGCACGGCCCTCACATGGCGAATATGGTCCACTTCGGTGCGGGAGTAGATCAAGATGTCGTCTAGATAAGCAAACACCCACCGGCCTAGCTATCCCGCAAGACATCGTTGATCAGTGTTGGAAGACAGCAGGGCTGTTGCAGAGGCCGAGGGCATCCCCAGGTACTCCCAGTGCCCGTTAGGGTGTGAAGGGCTGTGCTTCCATTCGTCCCCTTCCCTAACGCGCACCACAATTGTAGGCGCTGCGCCGTCCAGTTTGGTGAAGATGCAGGCCTGGGAGAGGGTCGAGCGGTGGTAGCAGAGGAAGGGATGGCATTCTTGATGGTGACTTTGTTCAAGCCCCGATAATCTATGCAAGGGCGGAGCCCGCCATCCCTCTTCTTGACAGAAGAACCCCAGCAGCAGCAGGGAGGTGAAGGGCGAATAAACCCTTTTGGAGAGCCTCCAGCGACGTACTCCTCCATGGCCTTATTCTCTGCGGGAGACAGAGAGAAACAGGCGACCCAGGGGGGGACCGCTCCCGGGAGGAGCTCAATGGCCATGTCGTAGGAGCGATGAAGAGGTAGGGTGGGCTCGCCTCTTACTGAAGACCTCAGATAGGTCGTGGTAAGCCGGAGGGATCTTATCCAGATCAATGGGCTCCGGGGGAGACGCCTCTTCTGACTTAGAGTCCTTTTTGGTCGGAGGAGAGAGACAGCGCACGTGGACACTGGGGACCCACCTCCAGGATCTGGCAGGAAGACCCAGTAGCGTGTGGGTCATGTTGACGGAACCAGGGGATCCAAGGATGAGAGGAGAGACGTGGCCGAGACTACTAGAAACGGATCTCCTCCTGGTGATCCCAATAGACATGCAAAACCTCTGGGTCTGGAACTGGATCGGTAGGGTTGGAGGGTCGCCCATCTACTGAGGTCACCGGAGAAATCGATCAACAGGAGTTACGGATGCGAAGTCGGGGATGCTAGTTTTGGTCGATGAAGTTCTCAGCGGCTCCGGTGTCCAGGAGGGCTTCAGATGAGAACTGTTGGTGTTTCAGGTGAAATAATACTGGTAACAGAAAACGCGAGGGTCAGAGGGTGTGAAGGGCCAGGTGGGAATCCCCCGCCTCTACCTGGCGTCGTCGTGTTTCCCGGACGTAGTGGACCACTGGACGACGGTGTTGAGCTGATCCACAGTACGCAGCGACCCTCACGCCAGCGTCTCGCTTTCTCCTCTTTGGGGAGCCCACCCAGCACTGCATGGGCTCCTCGTGGATGTACCGCTTGGGCTAGCAGCAGCTCCTCCAGAGGGGGAGGAGGCTGCGAAGACATGGCCCTCTGAGGCTTGGAAGGGTTTGAAGGCCCGAGGGGTGTTGCTGGCCGTGACAATCACTCGTTGGTCGATCTTCAGGGCGAGGTCCACGGCCCTCATCCAGGTCTTTGGGGCCTCACGCGGCGGCCATCTCATCTCGGATGTAATCAGCCAGTCCCTCCAGAAAATGGAGCGTAGAAGAAGCATCTCCCCATTTTAGCCTAGCGGCCAGGGTACGGATTGGGAGGCAAAGTACAGACGGGTCGACTGCCTGGGCGTAAATGAAGCAGCTGTGACTCCACTTCCACTTCACTGCTCAGGGGGACAAAAGTCTTTTTTTAACTCCTCCACAAACAGGGCATATCATTGCAAGCTGCAGTTTTTGCTGTAGAGAGCCGCGGCCACTCCTGAGCCTGGCCAGACAAGAGAGAGGTTAACATTGCAACTTTTGCACGGGCGGGTGGCGTATTTAGTGGGGTTGACATTCAAACAGCATGTCTAAGGTGGCGAGCAACCCACCAGGCCGGCCGCTACTCCGTTCCACTTATCTGGTAGTCCGATCCGGGGCTCAGCGCTCACCGGCGCTGGCTGACGTTGCAGCGAGGTGACGGAAGAGGAAGTTGTGGAGGCCAGTTTCGGTGAGAGACTCCATCTTTGTGCTCATCCGATCTACCACACCCCGCGAAGATATATACTTCGGCTTTCAGCCGTTCGCGTTTCACCATTATGCTCGTCAGTTTATGTCATTCCCGAACACGGTCTATAACGAGTGGGCATCAAGACAAACCTGTCCCGTAATTAGGACATTTGAATGCACAATTTGCAATAAAACCTCCAAACACATCTATTGTGTATGTAGTGTGTGACAAAAGGGCAACTTACCATTTATGGATACAAGAGCCACAATTGCGCCGGGTGAAACCTCAACGTTACCTGCTGGGCAGTCACACACATGGTCTGGCCTTTGCACAGGCAACAGCCGAACTAACATTAAAACACACAATATATATAAAAAGAATTAGAAATTAACTGATACACAATAAATATACAATAACAGCACCCACTCATACTCATACATAGCAAGAAATGCATAAGACTTAAAAACCATACCTATTGGCTTGTGAAACTCTGATGAAGGCTGCAAAAACCCTCCTGTTACTGCCTCTCTGTTGTGCAGGACAAAGCGTGTGTGAACTGCAATATCACAGTCAGCACAAAGGAATGGAAGAGGCAGGCAGTCCAGACACCTCACAACTACTTGTTTGCCACACTGACACACACGGTGTGACTGTGGATCCAGAGTAGCTAACATATTGTCTATAAGACAAGGCCTGGCCTCTTTCCACTTTTGCGAGGACACCATATTTCTGATCGCCCAGTGAGTAGCAGCTGACTCAGACGACGTCTCACAAGTCATGGCTGCGTCCTCTTCTCCATCCTCCAACAACTGAAGGAGCTCCTGACGAAGCACCTCAGTTCCATACACTAACAGAAAAAAAATAAAGAAAGGAAGAAACTCTTCCACAAAGTGAAAAACACTCTAGGCAGTATGTTTCTTAGGACTGCACAAAAGCTCTGCATAACTCAACTATAACAACAAATATAAAAGTAAACAGAAATCACAATATATACAAGAAGTAAACAGAAATCACAATATATACAAGAAGGTAAAGTACCTTTTGTTGGGTTGACACTGGAAACATAATTATGTTCTTCACGTGGACATTGATGCTGCTCTCTGGACACTGGGGGGAAAAAAACTGAAGAATATTTACTTACTGAAATTCTTTGGTGAAAACAAGTTGTGAGATAAAATCAATGGTTGTGTGAACACTGACCACATGGCATGCAACTAGTCCCATATGGAAAAGATATATATAAATCTTATAAAGTTTGTATCTGTCTTGTGTGAAACTTGTATGAAAAGCATATAAGTGTGAAAACAGATATAAGATCCCTTGAAAAATTATATAATGGAACTTGTATGTTTTGGATACTTACTAAAACTGAGTAAATCATGTAAGCCTTACATGATTTACTCATGAAAGTGGCCACTTTCATGAGTAATCACATATAAGTTTTTACTATTTCTTTTCCGTATGGGGTACTTCGACTGGTTGATGGTCTTTGAGGAATAAAATCACCCTGTCTGTCACGTTTTTTCCAGCGCACTGGTCTTGGCTGAGGTTCACTCTGTGCATCATTCTACACAATTAACAAGGAAAAAAGGGAACACCTAAAATACAGTCCATGATTAAAGCAAAGATTATCAAACATCTTAAGTTAACCAACTTAATTTGACATAAATTTAAAAAAAAAATTCAAATTATATAACGTTTACTCCGTGCAAAATATTAGACAAGCGTGTTCCCTCTTTAACAACTGTTTCCACTAAAAATGTTACCTGCATACCTTGAAGTAGTTCGTCAGCAGCCTGAAGCTCTTCCTCCAGCTCGGGATCCTCTGAATCTCTCATTTTAAAGCTAAAGAGGAAAGAGATTTTTGCAGAACTCAGTGACATAAACACATAACTAACGCAATTCAAATGATTTTCAGTCTTGGCGCTCCGGTTAACGTTAGCAATTAGCGTTAGCATCATCAGTTTGTAAAGAGCTAGCAGAACTCCTAGCGCAAAAACTGCTTTACGCACCATGTGAGGGTATTTTGCAGCACACAAGTCCTTTAACGTTTGTAATAGATTTAATCCATCATCGTTGGATTAAATGGCTAATGCTGCAGTAGCCACGTGTAGTCGTTACCTAGCAAGCATGCTGACGGTAGCTGTAGCCATTTTTAAATGCATTAAACCGTTTCGAGATCAGTCACCTCTGTTTGTTTGAAGCTTTTATGAAAAACAAACTTTGAAACACACATCAAGGTATTACTTTAAATATACGTATTTTTTACATACCTGCATTAGAATCAATCAATTCCGCCTCATTTTCTTATTCTTATAAATGGGTCTCTCCGTTCTCCCATCATCCTTTGCTTACACAGGTTACGTCTGATTGGCTGGAGCCGAGAGCATCCAAAACTAACAGGAGTGGTGGATGAATCTATAAATGTGTTTTACGTGTGAAATGAAAATAATAAACCTAACAAAGGATTATGTACGTTAAATCTGCGCACTTTCAGATCATGAATCAGTTTGGAAAACACTGTGTGATGGCCACAACATGAAGCGATTTTATTGTTGAATTATCAGTGATACTTTCATGTGTTTTTGTTGAGAAATGTTAACGATGTCATTAAAAGAAAGCATTAAATTAGGGAGAAAAACCCGTTCGCGGAGAGGGTCCCCGGTTCTCCAGTTAGATTGTCCTTCACAGCGTCATGTTTCGCTGTGACGGGGTTATTATTGGAGTAAATGGATGGCTGGAGCCCCTGCTCGAAGCGTCTCTGATCGCCGCGAGCGGGTTCATATTGGAATGAATTGACAACCCACAGCGTCACATAAAAACGTGGAAGGGTACCTTAGGCGTCAGCATGAGAAGTTAAGGGACGTGACAAATCGTCATTATTTTACGCGTCGGGAGTGAGAACGGGTTGGTGTGTTTTGAGGAACAGCTGTTACCCTCCGCCTTGTCGGGGTGGAGGTGGAAGTTTTCTCCCCACCTCTGTTCCATCTAATATAATCCTCTGTCATTCAAAGGGATGGTGTGGCCATTCAGTCTTTGCCATATTGTCAGCTCGCCAATGCAGTAACCAGGCAAGCTAAGCTAGGATACCTTCTAGGAAAAAAAGATTTGTTTCCACTGCCTTCCCGCTTCGGATTTCATCTTTCATACTGTCATTTACCTCCAGTTGGACTCCTACCATCTTGATCCTTGTCCCTATTTGCCACCACTGCTGCTCTCTGAGCCTTTCCTCACTCGCCTGCCCACCCTTCGACAGTTTTCCGTGGACCTTGGATGAGACCAAGGTTCATGGAAAACAAGGTACCTCTCCACCGTCCCAGCAACCAAGTATTCCAAGTAAGGCATTATTACAGCCACATTATGAACACTCTGCCTACCACATTCCCCCCAGATTTCCTGTTCTAACTGCCCTCTACTCTCTACAGATCTGCCCATTCCCATGCTTTTATCTCCTCTCCTCTGGCCTATCTGTCTCCTCAGTTAAGATGTTTATGTAGGACTGACCCCTTAATCTAGGTTCATTTATGTTTTGCTCTTGTCAGTAGTCGAAGTTCGCAATCTTTTGTGTTAAATGAATTAACTTTTTGTCTGAATAAAGAGACTTTAACTGATTACTTCCTCTACTGTTTTCACGTGGGTCCCACACTTGAGTACTGAATCACCACGGTATTAAATCTGACAGTTATAATAAAAGTCCATCATCTCATATTTCCAGGCTTTTCCTAAAATGGGTTTATTTGTCAAATACAGAATTTTTGGGTCCATGGGCTCAAAAACCAAAAAAGATATGACCACTTTTAGCTAGAATTGCCAACTATGTCATTTTGAGCTCTTAAAATTAATGTAAAACCACTTCTGTGCCACGCCAGGCAAAACAATTGTTTAGTCCCTAACCTTTTGTGCGCTACGGACCAGTTTATGTCCGACAATATGTTCACGGACTGGGCTTTAAGGTGTCGCGGATAAATACAACAAAATAAAATCAGTACCGGTACCAAAAAAAGAAGATTTATTCATAACACACGGGAAAAGATCCAGGGAAACCAAGTTAATGATAAAAAATAACGATAAAAAAACGATAAAAACCCTGGAAACCATAAATTTCACACCTAAGCCTCAACTCTCACGGCCTGGTACCAAACAACTTGGAGGCCGCTGGTTTAAATGCATTTTGATGCAAAGGGTGGCATAACATGATCCAAAGCTAGTTAGATGTGATTGATAAATAAAGATCGGGGAAACCATAGGTGACCTGAGAGGAGTGTTCACAATGTGGAGAACTAATCCGAGCCAATAAAGAGTGACATCCAGAACAGAACAGCCAATTTGGACAGGCAGACATTTGAGATTCAATATTTGCTTCTTCAGCATTTTCTGTCTCCAATTTCTCTACTTTTGGATGTATAGATTCCATGTTTGCCAGATCCCCAAGGTGGTCAAAGCATAATGGAAAGCTCCAATTCAGCCTCTGACTGATGTATCATCCCCATCATAACTCTGCATTATTGTTTCCTTTTGTCCCTTTTACTTTGTTTTTCTGCTCTTTCATGACTTTTCTGTCTTCCCGTAGACAAGCTACTTTATTGCTTCCTTTTTGTTCCATTTTCCTTCCATCTACTTTAGTACATCTGTCGCTGGGTTGGGTTTGAGAACAAAGAGGTACATTAATGTCCTTTGGTACCTAGAAATAAACTAAGATACTTTTTAACACCAGTTTTTCAAAACAATTTAGATGCATTTTGATGCATCTAAGCACTTCGTGCTTTTACTCCTTAATCAGTGGCCAAATGTTCTGTTTGTTTACTATAGAACACATCAAATACAGGGAGCACCATTGTGAAGTTTGCTGACGACACAGTGGTGTTGGGTGCCATCTCCAACAACGATGAGGCGGCCTACATGGATGAAGTGAAGAATCTGGCATCATGGTGCCAGGACAACCACCTCCAGCTGTGAACGTCGGCAAGACCAAGGAGCTGGTGGTGGACTTCAGAAGGAGTCAGCACACAGACTACAAGCCCATTATCATCAATGGAGCTCCAGTGGAGAGGGTGCAGTCCTTCAAGTATCTTGGTGTCCACATCTCCTCAGACCTGACATGGGCTGCCCACATTCAGGTCCAGACCAAAAAGGCTAGGCAGCGCCTGTATCACCTACGACAACTGAGGAAGTTCAGGGTCTCTCCAAAGATCCTCAGGATTTTCTATACAGACGCTGTGGAGAGCATCCTCACACAGAACATGACATCGTGGTTTGGGAACAGCTGTGTGAAGGACCAAAAAGCTCTCCAGAGAGTGATCCGTACAGCAGAACGCTGCTGCAGGATTGCTCTCCCCCCGCTTCAGGACACCTACACCAGGAGATGCCGGACTAGAGCAGCGCAGATACTGAAGGACCCGTCCCATCCTGGCAACAAACTGTTCCAACTTCTGCAATCTGGTAGAAGGTTCCGCATCATCCGGGCAAAGACAGAGAAACTCAAGAGGAGCTTCTATCCCCAAGCCATCCGGGCCCTAAACACACACACCCGCCCTCTCACATCATCTATAATTGACTCTCTTCCAGACACTCTAAACCCAGGCACAATGTACATTCCAAATTCCTTTAATTTTAAATATGTTTATATTGTCTATTCTGTAAAATAGTCAGATGTCTATTCATATTAATGTACAGAATTCACCTGCTTGCTGCTACTACTGCACATTCACCCAATGTATATACTATATATATATATATATATATAATGTTCTTCCTCTACCACCCCCCCATTTTTGCACATGTCGAGGAGCGTGTCAGGCTACATTTCACTGTGTGTTATACTTGTATAACTATGCATGTGACAAATAAAGAACCTTGAACCTTGAAAGCATTATGTGGAATACTTCTTAAAATGACCAACCTTTCATTTTAATGGTAGAAGGGAACTCTTTTTTTCTCTAAAGAAAGAAGATGTTTACTAATCTGTGTAATTGTTTTAATAGCTCTCAATTGCACCCACTATGGGTGGGCCATAATTTAATCAAAGTAGATGCAAATATCTCTACTGCTACGTGCATTACTACCTTTCAAACACAGTTTTTGGATCCTTTTTTTCAGATTGGATATTTTTGTATTTTGTGCCTCTGGGCATAGAATCTTGAAAGCTAGTGTAGCTCATTTAGAATGGACATATGCACAGTTTTGTGATGATGTGCCCTGAGGCATTCATTTCATTGCCAGGTTTGCTGAGGCATCAAAGTAGCTAGAACGGGCAGATTTTCCAGGTCAGGGTGCTGTTGAAATCTCCCAATTCTTTTAATCTTTGGGCTGAAGGAAGGACAATACTCGGTGTATAAATGCTCAATCAACAATCATTTAGTTCCATACAATTCAACACTTAAGAGCATTAGAACGTCCGGACGGGAGAGATGCTGACAGAGGGTTACCGCATGTCTCAAAATGGTGACGGGTTACTCAGCTTCTTATAGCCTCTAGTGGCCCCCACCTAGTCGTAAAAGCCTAAACATTCACATTCTTTCTCTGTTACGGCGCCTAAGTTATGACCTCGGCTCCCTTTCTTTCTGCTCTCTGTAAATGTGGGGGTATGGAATGTGGTCTGTCTCCCCTGTCCTAGACACAGAGTCTCCTGCATACAACCTTTCTTTTCATGATTCAGCAGTAAAACATGTCAAGAACACAGTGTGAGACATTCACAGCAGATCAAGGATACAGAGTAATGCACACTTATCTAATGAACTACAAAATGAATATGTTCTTTTAACCCAAAAGTATAATGAGAACTAAACTACATACACAGCACACCATCTAAACTAAAGGATAATATATGTCCTACAGCTGTTATCATAATTCAACTACTTTAACTACAGATATAAGATAACATATGATAACAGAATAATCTCACAGTGCCCAGAGGAAATCTGACATTTGTTTGAAAATAAGGGAGGCGGGATATTGTTATTGACACATGCTTTAAATAAAATATCAAGGTCTTTTCTAGTGACACTATTATCTTAATAATCACAATCCACAGTGTAACCAACATGCCTGCTTTGACAGCACTTGAAAAAAAAAAGATATGTTGGTTTTAGAGATGTCAACATCAACCTTACCTTGCCTTTGTGCTCTTTCATCTTATAGACATGACCAAACACTCCATAATAATTCATCCAGTTATGTAATATTTTGAATCACCAGCTTAAACTCTAATATTTTGCTTGTGAGTTATGCTGATCCGGTCTTCCATATATAAAGCAAGGGGCACAAATAACAAGTGCATTCAAAGTAATTATGATGGACTACAGTAGCAAAGTGAGCATGCAACCTAACACACTAATTACCTAAACACTTCAGCCCTCCTCCTGTTGGCTGCTTGCCTTTAAAACATCAATGGATTCCACACTGCTCGAAAGCTTCTATGCACTGAACTTGCAAGAACGCATCAGGATGACAAAGAAGTTTTCACAGGTAGCTTTTAGTTGTGTAACAACAAAGGATTTCTATCTCTTCAAACCTCAGGAGATACAACAATTGAGAATAATTGATGAATAACCATTCAAATTAGTGGTTCCAGCACTAGGACACAGTTGTGGCCCTTTAGACACTGCAACCAGCCTTCTTTCAGTTGCAGTGGATGGAACCATGGATTACTTTGGAAAAACACTTAAGAGTAGAAAACAAATTAACTTTCATTCTCAGAAATGCATGCAACGGTAATGGTACCAGTTACCAATATACAACCAAGACCCTCGTGCGAAAAATTGGGTGAAGTACAAGTCTGCCAGTGGTAAAAACTGACATCCTGTGCACGAATCTATTGTGTTTTACAAGTACTCCACTTCTAAGGTCAAATATTTTTAGATTTATTTAGATTTTCAGTGTCTTTGGTGAGTGTGCTTCTGTGAGTGAGTGTGTGAGACCACGTTATAAAAAGCAAAGACCCAGTTCTTCAAGTAAAACTGCAGCAGTGCAGATGGTTACTTTTAGTACTCAGTGTAGGCTGTTTATTCCTGTAGATGGTCCACTGGAACCTTATTAACGATAAGAAATATATGTTGTACACACCCACAGATGTAAACAAAAAGACAATGCTTGGACGCATGGTAACAGATACACTGTGTAAGAATACATATATACAATAAAGATAAACACACAAAAAAAAGCCCAGTTAGGCAGGTCCTTTGTTGGAATGGATTGGAAAGCATTTTCCTATTAAAGTAATACCTTCATTCCTTCAAAGGTTTCAAAGGAATTAAGGCATTTTTTTCATAGCAATGATATTTTACTATCCACTAAAGTATTAATGTACAATGCAAGTTAATGTTTAGTATTATAGCCCAGAGCATGGCCACAAACCAAGAGGGAAAAAAACTGGTGGATGTGACAGTTCAAAAAAGGCTGAAATTCCAGGGTTTTTGGAATGTCTGGAACATATCAGCATAATCTGGCACCAATTCAAGCTAGCCAAAACCAAGACGGGTGGCCTTCATACTGTCTTTCTTAACCTGGCAAATGCTTTTGGCACTGCTCCTCACAGCGTCACCTGGACCGCTTTCAACTTCTTTACACTACCAGAACATGTCACAAATTTGGCCTATTTCTAGCACCTGCAGTTTTGCTTCATCAGACCAGATTTCACCGCCATGTGGCAAAACCTTTGAATTGGAATTGTGGCTGGTTGCACGATATTCCCATTAGCTTTCATCATGGCAATATCAACTTTAAAATGGGTGGTGTTATCTGGAATCCGGTTAACACCAATCAGGGCCTTCATAAGGGCCTTTAAGCAGTGCTACCTGAACATTGTGCTATATTAATGTAATAACAAAATAATAAGTAGATGGGAATAAAAACTTTATTTGAGTCTATATTTTAATTCTAACTAGAAAATGCATTTCCTGAAGAAAATGCAGTGCGGATGGTGAGGCATTAATATTTTTTAGCTGAAATCCTGTAATTGCTGAAATATTTGGAAAACTTGTTAAATTTAACTGAAACATACCAAATCAGTCACCTATAAGCCAAAGTGCAGAACTGTTGAAAACTAAAGTTCACACGGACGACAAAGTTTCAAAGTTGAAAAATAGCTGAACATCTTGAAAATCTAAATAACCAAAGAAAATTTAGAGTCAGAAAAAATCTGAATGAATATTGAAATCTCATATTCTTTAAGCCACTTCATATGGGCAGAAATCTGTGCCATCAGAAACTGAATTTGAATAAGTTAAATTTGAATTTGAATTGCTCAGATTGAATCTGAATTGTAACTTGAATAAATGCTTTTGAAAACTGAATTTGAATTAGTCTAATTTGAAATTGAATTTATGGTTTGAAAATGATCATCACTAAATTGAAATTGAATTTTATATTTTGAAAATGAATTGATTTGCTTTGAAACTGCATTTTATCCTTAAAAAATTCAGCTCTCGAATAATTTCAGTTTCACTTCTCACCATTCAGTTTCAGTTCTACAATTCAATTTCAGTTCCAAAATTCAGTTTTTTGGAACTTACATCCGGTTCCGGTTCAAGCGCAGATTAATAGAACTACGTTTTACTAGTGGACCGAAAGTGTTACTGACGGGAATCTACAGCATCTTGAGCTGAATTAAGACTTCAGAAGTCATTCGTCATGTCGAATGACCAGCGGATAAACTCTCAGGTTGGTAATAAATGTATTACATGTATAAGAACAAGCGTCATGTTAACAAATGATAGCCGTAAGGTAACTTTTATGCTTATTGTAGCTGCTAGCTAAAAACGCTAATTTAGCGTAGTTTGCCCTGAATTCAGCTTTGACAAACAAATATGATTGACTGTTTCTAGTAGAATTCCAAAGTTGTCATCTTGTACCCTCTCAGAGTACCCCCTCTGTATGCTTGCAGAGACCCCTACAGTAGGGAAACATGCAAAACGGTGTCCAAACCTTTGTATTTTAGCTTTATTTATGTCTTACACAACATCCCAACTCTTTAGCTAACTTAATAACTTTAGCTAAAGTGAATAGTTAGTCTAATTCATTAGTGCAGCATTACTGGATCACCTCTGTTTGAAGTGATATAATATGATATACAACTATCACTGAAACAGCAAACTTTGTAAATAAGCAAACAACACTTCTCATTTTCTAAACGTTTGGCCACAGCTATAGATTACACTATCAGTGCTTGTTCACTCTTGACAATAATTACATTTCTAAAATTACTTTGTGCATTTACAGGTAAACAATATCTAATATTTTATCTAAATGACCGCTTTGTCTTTGAAAAGGGTGAAGAGCCTGAGGCCGGTGACAGTCCAGTTCTACTCTAAGTATATCCTTACAGTGGCTCACAGGACAAGGCCACATTCCTGTTCTGCCAGAAGAGAAGAGAAACTTCAGTCTTCATGCAGTTCAACCACACCTGTCATATTCCATATGACAGGGGTCTCAAACTCCAGTCCTCAAGGGCCAGTGTCATGCAACTTTTCCATGCCCTCGAGGACTGGAGTTTGAGACCCCTGCCGTATGGTGTTCATGCTGTTTTCTACCCCACAGTTACAGCATGTCTGACTGCCTGTTCAGCATATGCAAAAATATATGATGAGTTTAAGCATGTGATGACTAAGGCCTTCCATTATGGTGTTTGTCATCACATGTCACAGACATCTGGATGATCATTTGGAATAAACTAAAAACTAAAAACTTGTTACTTCATCTTATCTTTATTATTATTATTGTTCTTATTTTACATTTTTCATTGTTAGGCATTAGGTTTATTTGTAGTAGTCCTTTCCAACTTCTTTCCCTCTTCCATGTTACTGTGTCAGCTTGTCAGCATCTATTTGGGTTTGGAAGTGGAACGGAAAGTAAGGAAATCCAAAGTGCCGTTAAAACCAGGAGAGGTTCTTATATTTCAGAAGAAGGGATTAATTCAAAAGAAATGACCTCAATGCCATATTTTATTTAGGAACCCTAGAGAGCACTTTGCAAAATAACACATTCTTATAATTTCACCCTCAGATGAGCCAAGCTACAACTGTCAGGGAAGGTGATGTAGGTACAGAGCACATGAGAGTGGTTAAGTTAATGTTTCTTGTCTAGAGGAAGGCACAAGAGGGATCAATGGCACGGCGTAGAGATTCAGTATCTTCAGTCTTCAGTGGACACGCCATTTCTGGCACAAAACACCTGTAAAAGATGGTCGATTTAGGAGGTGACCCGACAACTTCAGCCTGTCAAACATAGTAATGGAGCAGTATGTTTTTAAAAAAAAAATCTAATTAAGCATGCACTCAGTACCCTAAGAATTATTATGGTAGTTAAACACAGTGATAGTTGTATATCATATTATATCACTTCAAACAGAGGTGATCCAGTAATGCTGCACTAATGAATTAGACTAACTATTCACTTTAGCTAAAGTTATTAAGTTAGCTAAAGAGTTGGGATGCTGTGTAAGACATAAATAAAGCTAAAATACAAAGGTTTGGACACCGTTTTGCATGTTTCCCTACTGTAGGGGTCTCTGCAAGCATACAGAGGGGGTACTCTGAGAGGGTACAAGATGACAACTTTGGAATTCTACTAGAAACAGTCGATCATATTTGTTTGTCAAAGCTGAATTCAGGGCAAACTACGCTAAATTAGCGTTTTTAGCTAGCAGCTACAATAAGCATAAAAGTTACCTTATGGCTATCATTTGTTAACATGACGCTTGTTCTTATACATGTAATACATTTATTACCAACCTGAGAGTTTATCCGCTGGTCATTCGACATGACGAATGACTTCTGAAGTCTTAATTCAGCTCAAGATGCTGTAGATTCCCGTCAGTAACACTTTCGGTCCGCTAGTAAAACGTAGTTCTATTAATCTGCGCTTGAACCGGAACCGGATGTAAGTTCCAAAAAACTGAATTTTGGAACTGAAATTGAATTGTAGAACTGAAACTGAATGGTGAGAAGTGAAACTGAAATTATTCGAGAGCTGAATTTTTTAAGGATAAAATGCAGTTTCAAAGCAAATCAATTCATTTTCAAAATATAAAATTCAATTTCAATTTAGTGATGATCATTTTCAAACCATAAATTCAATTTCAAATTAGACTAATTCAAATTCAGTTTTCAAAAGCATTTATTCAAGTTACAATTCAGATTCAATCTGAGCAATTCAAATTCAAATTTAACTTATTCAAATTCAGTTTCTGATAGCACAGATTTCTGCCCATAACTTCAAGCGTAAAATTTTGTATTTGAAATGTTAAACTGTTAAACACACAAAACATCTGCTCTGTGTGCGAGTATCAGTGTGTGAGTGAATTACAAAGTAAGTGGGACATTTGACCAATTGAGCAGGTAAACAGTATTTTACTTGTTTTTTTAAAATGTCCAGATGTCTTACTGCAGTGTTCAAACAATGGGAAGTGTGTTAACTATGAATATATTTGTCAGAACTGACCCCCAGCATTTGCATAACTACCATATGCTGTAAGGCTTCAAATTTATTTATAGTCCCCTCCACAGTCCAGTGTTTTGTAAGCCATTGTTTTTCTGCTCAAGTTCACGTCTACAGTAAGAAACCAACAAGTTCAGAGTTTTATATGTTTACATTTCAAATTATGCAATTTCTGGAGAGTATTTGACAGTTTTTGTTCCCGACTGTGATACAACAGCAACATTTCAATGGAAGCAAGGAGAGGAATCTAAAAACCCATCAGGATGTGTTACAGTTTTTGTTTTTACTGCATTTCAACAGTTTAAAGGACTTGATGTAGTTTTAAAAGCTGACAAACTGAGAATAAACTTCTTATTTCTTTGACAGTTGTTGCTCAACACACCCATTTACAACACGGTTGTGAAGATCTGTTGCCATCTTTTGGGCTACAGGGCTCAGTTAAGACCCAGATTCATCCAAACTAAAACTGACATAAAATAGCAGATGGTTTCTGAGGACCTGAGAGTGGTGGTATTTAACCCTTTCATGTATGAATTATGACAACCTCAATCAGGATTTTTTTCTTAAGTATTTTTATTCATCTTTAGGCATGAAAAAAAGATTTTTGAACTTCATTTTTTTTAAACATGTACTGTTAAAAGAGTTTTTTATATGTCCACTAAGGTGGACAACATATGTTTTGACTTGTGAATTTGGTATGGAGTGACACATCAGTGTCCAGTGTAGTGGTTTATGTGCAATTATACCATCAGAACTGACAGAAATACAAGAAGACAGCCTTTGAATAGCTGTCCACTGTCACCAATATGCTTAAAAGGGTTAAATCTCTAATTTTATTTATAGACTGCAATGACGATGGAGTTCCGTAGACTTCAGCAGGAAAACAGAATCCCATCACACTTCACTGCTGAAGATCTGAGAGATTCTTTGGTGGAGAAGAGCAAACAGACACTCAGAGAGAAGTGAGTTACTGTGACACCTACAGATCATCCACCTCAGACCTGAAAGTATTAGTGATGGGATTTCCGGCTCTTTTTAGAGAACCGGCTTGGCTCTAGTGATGTGCGGATTGATCCTGAAATATCTATTCCTCCAGTACCAATCATTTATGTTCTAGAATCGATTCTCACATTAAAATATCGATATTTTAGTAATTTTGGGTAAATTTGTAGTTTATCATTAACAGGAACACAGTGGAAAGAAACTATAACATTCGGATTGTCTACATTCGAAGGAACTACTTCCTCTTCCGCCTTTCATAGTCATGTGTGAAATACGGCTGTATAAATGTGTCGCAGCCCCTTGGCGTGCGCACTCACAAGAATGGCTGAGCGTAATTAATTAATTTATTATTAACAACAATATGAAACTATGCACAAAAGGAATTACTAATGTAAAAAAACAAAACAAAAAAACCCCAGTGGTTTTATTTATAGATGTCTATATATAAATATATACGGTGGCCCCTAGAGACAAAGCACGTACAAACTCCAAAAAGCACGTACAAATTCTAAAGCACATACAAACTCCAAGGCACGTACAAACTCCAAAGCATGTACAAACTCCAAAACACACTGCTAGTGTTAACTGAACTTCCATAACAGAGCTACCTAGATCACTTAAATTACACAATTGAAAGCATATGTGTATTGTTTGTGTATTTATACACAGGCACCCATATATATTCCAATAATTAAAAAAAATGTTCATTTACCTGTTACTACCACACACCAAATCCGGTCGTCGGTGTAGGCACTAGGTAACAAAAGCTCAACACTGCCCCTACCATCCTGGAGCACTTCTGTTGTGTTTTGTACTTGTTTTGGAGTTTGTACGTGCTTTGTAGCTTTTACGTGCTATGGAGTTTTTACGTGCTTCGGGGTTTGTACGTGCTTCGGAATTTGTATGTGCTATGGAGTTTTTACGTCTTTTGGAGTTTGTACGTGTTTTGGAATTTGTACGTGCTTTGTCTCTAGGGGCCACCGTAAATATACTTTTATATATTAACTCCACGTAAAATGTAACAAATAAATTATATAATACAAAAACCAACTATTTACATTTCAACTTTTAACTATTTAAATTTTCAGCTTTTTCCTTTTAAACAAATTAAAAGTGAAACAACACAAAACACTGCAAACCACAACACAACACAATCCCCAATCAGACCAGGAGTGACATGTTTAGCCGCATGTTCTCCTTAAATTGCTGGCTGTCTGAGTGGTGTCCCAGAAACGATGTGGGCTTCATAGATAATTGGCAAACCACCTGGAGGAAACCTGGTCTTGTTAGGAGAGACGGCATCCATCCCACTTTGGATGGAGCAGCTCTCATTTCTAGAAATATGGACAAATTTATTAAACCCCCCAAAATATGACTATCCAGAGTTGGGACCAGGAAGCAGAGTTGCAGTCTTACACGCCTCTCTGCAGCTTCTCTCCTCCTGCTACCCCCCCCCCCCAAAAACCCATCTCCATAGAGACTGTGTCAGCTCCCAAACAGACAAAAAACAAACTAAAAACTAGCAACAAACAACTTAAACATAAACAATTACAAAGAAAGAACAATAAAGTATCCACATCTGAACCAAAGAGTAAAACAGTGAAATGTGGATTATTAAATATTAGGTCTCTCTCCTCCAAGTCTCTGTTAGTACATGACTTAATAATTGATCAACAACTTGATTTACTCTGCCTTACAGAAACCTGGTTGCAGCAGGATGATTATGTTAGTTTAAATGAATCAACACCCCCGAGTCATTCTAACTACCAGAAATCTCGAAGCACAGGCCGAGGGGGCGGTGTGGCAGCAATTTTTCACACCAGCCTATTAATTAATGAAAGACCAAGACAGACTTTTAATTCATTTGAAAGCCTGATGCTTAACATTGTCCACCCCAGCTGTGAAACTCAGAAACCAGTCTTACTTGTTATCATCTATCGTCCACCTGGGCCTTACACAGAGTTTCTGTCTGATTTCTCAGACTTTATATCTAATTTAGTTCTGAGCTCAGATAAAATAATTATTGTGGGTGATTTTAACATCCATGTATATGCTAAAAATGACAGCCTCAACATGGCATTTAATCTGTTATTAGACTCAATTGGTTTCTCTCAAAATGTAAAAGAACCCACCCACCACTTTAATCACACTCTAGATCTTGTTTTAACATATGGCATAGAAACTGAACATTTAACAGTGTTTCCTGAAAACCCTCTCCTGTCTGATCATTTCCTGATAACATTTACATTTACAATAATTGATTACACAGCGGTGGAGAGTAGACTTTATCAAAGTAGATGTCTTTCTGAAAGCGCTGTAACTAAGTTTAAGAATATAATCCACCCACTGTTATCATCTTCAATGCCCTGTACCAACATAGAGCAGAGCAGCTATCTGAACGCTACCCCAACAGAGGTCGATTATCTTGTTAATAATTTCACCTCCTCACTACGTACGACTCTGGATACTGTAGCTCCTGTGAAAACTAAGGTCTCTAATCAGAAGTACCTGACTCCGTGGTATAGTTCTCAAACACGTACCCTAAAGCAGATGACTCGTAATCTGGAGAGGAAATGGCGTGTCACAAATTTAGAGGATCATCATTTGGCCTGGAGAAATAGTTTGCTGCTTTATAAGAAAGCCCTCCGCAAAGCCAGAACATCTTACTATTCATCACTGATTGAAGAAAATAAGAACAACCCCAGGTTTCTCTTCAGCACTGTAGCCAGGCTGACAAAAAGTCAGAGCTCTTTTGAGCCAACAATCTCTTTAACGTTAACTAGTAATGACTTCATGAACTTCTTCACAAATAAAATTTTTATCATTAGAGAAAAAATTACCAGTAATCATCCCACAGATGTAATATTATCTACAGCTACTCTTAGTACCATTGATGTTAAGTTAGACTCTTTTTCTCCAATTGATCTTTCTGAGTTAACTTCAATAATTACTTCCTCCAAACCATCAACTTGTCTTTTAGACCCCATTCCTACAAAACTGCTCAAAGAAGTCCTGCCATTAATTAATTGTTCGATCTTAAATATGATCAACCTATCTCTAATGATCGGCTATGTACCACAGGCCTTCAAGCTAGCTGTAGTTAAACCTTTACTCAAAAAGCCATCTCTAGACCCAGCAGTCTTAGCTAATTATAGGCCAATCTCCAACCTTCCTTTCATATCAAAAATCCTTGAAAGAGTAGTTGTCAAACAGCTAACAGATCATCTGCAGAGGAATGGTTTATTTGAAGAGTTTCAGTCAGGTTTCAGAGCTCATCACAGCACAGAAACAGCTTTAGTGAAGGTTACAAATGATCTTCTTATGGCCTCTGACAGTGGACTCATCTCTGTGCTTGTCCTGCTAGACCTTAGTGCAGCATTCGATACTGTCGACCATAATATCCTATTAGAGCGATTAGAACATGCTGTAGGTATTACAGGTACTGCACTGCAGTG
Source organism: Simochromis diagramma (assembly GCF_900408965.1). NCBI lineage: Eukaryota > Metazoa > Chordata > Actinopteri > Cichliformes > Cichlidae > Simochromis > Simochromis diagramma. The sequence continues at coordinate 672,031 of NW_024387255.1, read as the reverse complement.
GTTTGTATCATTGTTAGGGAATTTTTATTGTTTTATTTGCTTATGCTTCAAAAGTTATGTTATACATATTTCACCAGACACGTTTTCTGTAGAAACAGGAAGCTGACCCTGTGACACTGACATTTACCGAGACCAGTACAGAAATACATATCCGCAGAAGTTGACTTGCATTATATTATTCTTAGAAGTTGACTTGCATTATATTATTCTTAGAAATTGACTTGCAACACACATACTTTGTGACACACACACACACACACAGCTTACACACAGACAGCATCAGGACCTGCGTAACAGGAAATGTGATTATATTTGCATATTGACGATGTAACCTATAAAAATAAATGAATACTGCAGTTCGGGGTGATTCGCTCTGAGCTTTTCACCCGTGCAGCACGTTAACCTACACAAGTGTCTCAGTGTTGTTTATTCACCTGACTGTTTGTTAACTGTAAATCTCTGACATTTAATTGGTCCTTCGAAGCCGTTAATGGACTGGTATTAATAATAATATTATGCTCCATTTCACAGTGGTATCCTTCCTCAAGTCCCGACGCCGTGACAAACCTGCGTTGAAGTCTCTGCAGAGCACCCTCCAGGAAGGGTTGAAAGTCCAGGGACGCTAAAATTCGGGTCCTGGCCAACGTTTATACAGGCCCACGGTGCTGGGGCTTGAAGGGGGACGCCCGACAGACCGGCAACAGCGAAGCCAGGTGATTATTCCACATTTGACACACCTTGCGTAAAACGGTCGGCTGGGACAGTCTGTCTGCTCTAAGTATATTAAATAGGAAGTAACCTATTTGCTAACAAAAGTCTATAGAAAGACTGATTTTTTCCGCTCACCTGAAATACTGGTTGGTAGCCAGATAAAATTAATTGTCCGCTCGCCTGAAATAGTGGCTGGAAGCCCGACAAGTTGTCCGCTCGCCTGAAATAGTGGCTGGAAGCCCGACAAGTTACCCGCTCGCCTGAAATAGGGCTGGAAGCCGTGTAACGGTTAGCAGCACGCCTGAAAGACGGCTAGTGGCAGATACTAAAGAGACACCCAGACTGTCCAGCATAAATTTTGCGCGCATAAACTGTTTTTACTGTTTTGTTGGTGGAGTAAGTTGATTTAACAGCACAATAAGGTGGCTGAACTACTCCACTGAATTGTTTACCGTTGATAGCTCACGTACTGGCTGAATGAGAAAATAAGTTGTGCGTCATCACGTAAAATCGACAACCGCTTTCAAGAATAGCTTGAAAGTAGAAGCCTGTTGTTGATAACTTATCTCATTCTTCGTGCCAGTGACAGCTTCATGGGTCTGTCTGTATATTTAACTCAATAAAATACTTTGTAAACAAATCTTCTACAAAACGAAACCAAATGGGTAATAACGAAACTAAACTCACGGCAGATGAACAGTGGTTAGACAAAAAAAAAAAATCCCGGCGCCGGCAAAATAAGTGCAGGTAGATGGAGAAATCCAAAGAAACTAAATTGTCCTGCGTGGGAGGGGTAATGCAGTCCCTCTGCAGTAACTATTTTAAGAGGAACCTTACAAACAGAACTAAACAATGAAATATAGTTGGCATGACGATCATGCCCAGATTGTATAAAATAAATAAAAGGAAATCATTCACATGAAAACCTTTTCTATAAAAAAGAGAGATGCATAAGGTAGATTAAGGCTGTGTCATTGTTCAGCCAAGGAAAGTGTGTGAAAAGGTAAATGTCTCCAGCTTGGGAAAGGGTGGAACTGCAGACCACCCGAAGCCCTTGATGGATACAAAATAAAATATAAAAATAAATATAATAATAAACTGCTTGGTTCGACATGCAACAGAGAGAATGAATGTGACTGAAAATTGGATCTGAGATGAGGCAAACAGAAGACCAGTCTAAAAAAAGTAGGCACAAACCTGTTCAGAGAAAAAACAATTTGTACAGATTGGATGAATTCTAAATTATCTGTTTGCTGAGTAAGATGATCCAAACTATTAAATTGGCTCAGTAGTAGTATAGTGATATACACTGAAAAAATGTTGTAATATACTGTTGTTATTATATGGAAAGAAAAAGATGATAATATTAATAGAAATATAATATTAATGACAAGAAGTATCCTAGTCAGTATGATGTGAGATGGATAATTGTTATGACGTAGTCTGCATCAAGCTTGAGGTTTGCTCAAACTCAGTATAATGACATATGAGATGAAGAAAATAAAGGCAATATCTAAACCAATTAGGTGCATAGAGGCACTTAACCTGCTTGAAAACCTGTTATTTATCCTAGATAAATATTACTGAGATGTAGAGCACATTTATAATGACAACTAATAAGCCAAACCCTGTAGATAATAGCTAAACCTACAAGATTGAGAAGCTGATTTAAATATGTGGACACTACTAAGCTAATGAGCGAATTAAACATTTTTATTTATTTGTTTTTAGAGCAGAAGCTGCATAGAGGACAGCACAGGGACCTGTCTATCAATGAATAGGAAACACACATACACAAATTGTTACATGTGAAATTATTTTTGGAAAGAATCAGAAGTGAGATGGTTTTGAATTAAGAAATCAGTGAAAAGATGCATGAATTAAACCTGATAATAACATACAGAGGCAATGAAGGAAGCAGCTTACACTCACTGAACATTAACATGCATAGGAAAAGTAATGAAGACCTGCTTACACTTATACACATAACATGAGTTGGTATTTCTGACCAGAGAGAGGGAAACGGGTAGTTTAAGTACTCAGGATAATAATGAAAATGTCTTAGTTGTGTTTCTTCAGGAGCAAAACAGACCTGGACCAATTCTCCAGGTGCAGCGGTCGGAAGAAACCTATAGGTTAACATGACTGGACATGTCAAAGCAAGTTTCTGGTTGAATTGTTCACAGCGCCATGTCTCCATAAACCTGACAAGTGGGCCCTAACTTGTGTCTGAGGACAAGGATTGCTGTTAATAAGGTGGGAACTTAAAATCTGGGTTAGCAAATTTGGGAAAGAAAACTGACTGCTTAAGCGGAGAATTGTGCAGGAGTCTGAAACACTGCAAAAGCAACATATGGAAATTCACGTACATGATTTACAAATGCCCAGTTTTAGAGCTGTAAACTGTGAGCAATTCAAAGTTTAAATATATATATATAGAGAGATAAAAATAAGAAAACTTTAACTTCAAAGTTGGAATATGTAAGATGTGTGAAATGTGTGAATTCTTTGAAAAACTAGAAGGTATCTAGGAATGCCTCAAGTGAAAACGTAATGAACAAAAAAAAAAAAACAAAGACGAAGAGGCAAAGAGCAATGGAAACACGGACGTGTATAACATAGAACAATTACTTCTAGGCTCTGAACACAAACCCTCTGTTGTCAGATCTAGCAGATCCAGTTGTAGTAAAAACTACCACAACTTACAGGCCAGTTAAACCACAATATCCCTTAAGCACAGAAGCAAAAAAAGGGATCAGGCCAGTAATTGCAGATATGGAAAAGGCAGGCATTTTAGTAAAAACAACTGAAACAACCTGTAACACTCCGATTTTCCCAGTGAAAAAAGCGAACACGGGGAAATATCGACTAGTACATGACCTTAGAGCAATAAATGACATAACAGAACAAACCCCACCTGTGGTGGCAAATCCACACACCATTTTAAATCAAGTAACACCAAAGGAACAGTGGTTTTCTGTGATAGACCTATCCAATGCTTTCTTTTCTGTACCACTACATTTTGACTTACAAAAGCTATTTGGATTCACTTTTGACAACCAGAAGTTTACCTGTACAAGGTTGCCTCAGGGGTTCCAGAATAGCCCCACTCTTTATGCAGAAGCTCTGAGACAATCCATATCATTTTGCACGCTTCCTGCCCCAGGTAAATTCCTGCTATACGTTGATGATATTTTGATTACAGGCTACACACAGACTAATTGCGTAGCAAACACACTGACAGTTTTGCAACATCTAGCAGAGCAAGGCCATAAAGTCTCACAGCATAAATTACAATTGTGGAGCCGAGAAGTAACGTACCTTGGCCACAGACTGACAGGACAAGGCAGACAGCTGTTAGACAGCAGAAGAGTAGCTGTACAGAACGCTCCTAAAACCTGTCACCAAACAACAAATGATGAGTTATTTAGGTCTCTGCAACTTTTGCAGATGTTGGATACCTGAATATGCACTGCTGGCCCAACCTTTGCAAAACCTGATCTATGGCAAACACTTAGCTCTGAAAGATGAAATAGAATGGACACCAGAGGCAGATAAAGCATATATTGACTTAAAACTTGCCCTGCAAACAAGCACAGTTTTAGCTTTGCCTGACTGTGACAAGCACTCTCCTTCCTGCGGAAGCAGATGGTGCCGAACACAGCTGTATGCAGAAGCTAACTGAAAAAATGAAACCCCGACCAGACATTTTTAGTACACTGCAGCCTACTTTTGTAGACACTGTTTTAGAAGCGAAAGCTCTTACTTCCTCTTTTTCAGCACAGAGTGCAGAACTAACGGCTGTCATACGTGCATGCTGCGCAAAGGTCGAGAAATATAAATATATAAATATTCACACTGACAGTCAATATGCGTTGCTCACCAAAAAAGATAATTCAGAAATTACTGAAGGCAATATCTTCGCAGACCAAGCCGCGAAGAAGGCCACACAGCAACCAATACAAACTTTAATGTCTGAAACTTCACAGCTGATACCACTTGATGTACTTAAAGACGAACAGAAAGCCGCACCTATTGCAGAGCGAAAGAAATGGCTAAAGTGTGGAGCAGAACTACACAATGACTTAATGACCTGTAATGGCAAACCAGTATTGCTAAAATCCCTACACAAGACAGCAGCATTAGCGACACACGGATTAACACATGTGTCGAAAGGGGGGAATGTCAGATATCCTCCCTAAGCACTTCACGGGAGACCTTTTTTTCCACTGCCTCTCACTAGTGAGCCTATTAATAAGTCTATAAGAGAAACCACCCTAGCAGAGTGGATGACTAAATTATTTGAGAATAAAGAGATTGTGCTAAACAATAAACTGCCGAGTAATATCTCTCCAGTATCTTGCAGGTTGCAACCAGGTGATTGGATCCTGATTAAAGTGCTCCAGAGGAAAAATTGGAGTTCACCAAGGTGGGAAGGCCCATATCAGGTCTTACTTACCACACCAACCGCCTGCAAAATAGCAGAAAGACCATCTTGGATCCACCAAAGCCACTGCAAAAAAGTGAGTGACAACACAAGCATAGACGCCGGTTCCCCCGACTCCTAGGTGTTCTCCTGGTGGAGGAGAGGGCTGTTTGGGTATATCCCGCCCTTTTGTCTTCTCGCCAGTGGTCTACTCACCTGGAGCCCAGGTGTGCCTGGTCATCATGAAGAACCTTGTCCTCATAGTGGCTGGCATTGCGCTCCTAGTGAGCCTACTGATACTCACCTGGAAAGACGAGGACCCACAGCACCACCTGCAGAAGAAATGGTCATATGACAACTTACACCTAAAGGATATGGACAAAGAGCACAACCACCCCTGGCTGAACAATGCCTGGTACCGGTACGTCTACAACCGAGTACATACAGAAGACAACCGCACTGGCTGCTACGTCTGTTCTCACCTCCCAATAACAGCAATGCAAGCCACCCTATATGAAAAATCACCCAGCCTTTCCGAAGCCCTATGTATATTCTACAAAGCCACCAGCGGAACATGTTCCCCCGAAGACATCTTCTTCTTCAAGGTTGAGTTAAAGACACAAGACACAAAACCCGACCTGCCACGGTGTAATGGAACACTGATCAACTATAAACCTAATGAGGTAGTGTTTTGTACACCAGAGATCTCAGACTGGAACTACAGCTGTGATGACCGATACTGGGTACACCTGAATGCGACCAATGACAAGGGAAAATCTTTCAACGTCAGGAGGGAACCAGGGATACAACATCCAATGTGTTTCACCTTCGCATACGGCAACAGAAAGCTGGGGATGAACCAGAACTGCTCCCACACTTTCCGGATGCCGCAGGACAGAAAGGCACGGATACGCTTCCTGAATGGCACATATTGGGTGCAGGGTACAGCTTGGGCATGTGGCTCAAAGACATACTTCACCATCCCACCCAACAGCACAATTTTAGTGTCAGACCACACATTCAGAATATTCCATCAGGACCAACCAAGACGCAAGAGGAGCACTGATGACGTGCAACCTCATGACCCAATCTGGGGCAGTGATGTACCAGCGAAGTTCAAGTTGTGGACCACCGGACAGAAAGTCCTGCACTCACTGTTCCCATGGATCGGAAATGGAAAAAATATGCTAAGAATTGAGACTCTCGACTACCAATTTGGACTTTTCCTGAACAGCTCAACATGGATAAACAAGGCTCAGAATGAGGAAATCGACGCGATCAGAATAGTGGTCATGCAACACAGAGTCGCCCTGGACATGATTCTCGCTGAGAGAGGGGGCCTCTGTGTCTTATTCAACACCACTTGCTGCACCTATATTCCAGATAACGTGCATTCCTTGACCATGACCACCGCCCTGGAGAAGTTACGACAACTGAGTAATGCACAGCAACAAGACTATGTCATGAACACAGAGGACTGGCTGACCTGGCTGCTGAGCGGCAGCTGGAAGACCCTCGTGATCAAAGGACTTGTCTTGATAGGAGTTCTTCTTTTATTGCTTTGCATGTTCTCAACTTGCATTCTACCCTGTATCAGATCAATGATTGGCAAAATGGTACAGGCCACAGTAATCACCTATGTTGGACTGCCACAAGAAGATGAACCGGACGAAGAAGATTTAGTATAGGAACACACACACTCACACATACTGAATGATGCTACAATTGAAAATGTTATAAGCAAGTGATTGTTAGCTGATAATAAAGTATGATTGAAGTGGTGAAATACGGTAACAACAGGGAGGGATGTTAGGGAGTTTTTATTGTTTTATTTGCTTATGCTTCAAAAGTTATGTTATACATATTTCACCAGACACGTTTTCTGTAGAAACAGGAAGCTGACCCTGTGACACTGACATTTACCGAGACCAGTACAGAAATACATATCCGCAGAAGTTGACTTGCATTATATTATTCTTAGAAGTTGACTTGCATTATATTATTCTTAGAAATTGACTTGCAACACACATACTTTGTGACACACACACACACACACACACACACACACACAGCTTACACACAGACAGCATCAGGACCTGCGTAACAGGAAATGTGATTATATTTGCATATTGACGATGTAACCTATAAAAATAAACGAATACTGCAGTTCGGGGTGATTCGCTCTGAGCTTTTCACCCGTGCAGCACGTTAACCTACACAAGTGTCTCAGTGTTGTTTATTCACCTGACTGTTTGTTAACTGTAAATCTCTGACAATCATATCTATCTAATAGACTCCAGTTTGTGCATGTAAATGGAGAGTCCTCTTCACACACTGAGGTTAATTATGGAGTTCAACAGGGTTCAGTGCTAGGACCAATTCTGTTTACATTATACATGCTTCCCTTAGGCAGTATCATTAGAAGACATAGCATACATTTTCACTGCTATGCAGATGACACCCAGCTCTATCTGTCCATGAAGCCAGATAACACACACCAATTAGTTAAACTGCAGGAATGTCTTAAAGACATAAAGACCTGGATGGCCGCTAACTTTCTGCTTCTTAATTCAGATAAAACTGAGGTTATTGTACTCGGCCCTGAAAAGCTCAGAAATATGGTATCTAACCAGATTCTTACTCTGGATGGCATTACCTTGGCCTCAAGTAACGCTGTGAGGAACCTTGGAGTCATTTTTGACCAGGACATGTCCTTCAATGCACATATTAAACAAATATGTAAGACTGCGTTCTTCCATTTGTGCAACATCTCTAAAATTAGAAATATCCTGTCTCAGAGTGACGCTGAAAAACGAGTTCATGCATTTATTACTTCCAGGCTGGACTACTGTAATTCATTATTATCAGGATGTCCAAAAAACTCACTGAAAAGCCTTCAGCTAATCCAAAATGCTGTAGCAAGAGTCCTGACAGGGACTAGAAAGAGAGAGCATATTTCTCCTGTTTTGGCTTCCCTTCATTGGCTTCCTGTTAAATCCAGAATTGAATTCAAAATCCTGCTCCTCACATACAAGGTCTTAAATAATCAGGCCCCATCTTATCTTAATGACCTTGTAGTACCATATCACCCTATTAGAGCACTTCGCTCTCGCTCTGCAGGCCTACTTGTTGTTCCTAGAGTATTTAAAAGTAGAATGGGAGGGAGAGCCTTCAGTTTTCAGGCCCCTCTTCTGTGGAACCAGCTTCCAGTTTGGATTCGGGAGACAGACACTATCTCTACTTTTAAGATTAGGCTTAAAACTTTCCTTTTTGCTAAAGCATATAGTTAGGGCTGGACCAGGTGACCCTGAATCCTCCCTTAGTTATGCTGCAATAGACATAGGCTGCCGGGGGATTCCCATGATGCATTGAGTTTTTCCTTTCCAGTCACCTTTCTCACTCACTATGTATTAATCGACCTCTCTGCATTGAATCATATCTGTTATTAACCTCTGTCTCTCTTCCACAGCATGTCTTTTATCCCGTCTTCCTTCTCTCACCCCAACCGGTCGCAGCAGATGGCCGCCCCTCCCTGAGCCTGGTTCTGCCGGAGGTTTCTACCTGTTAAAAGGGAGTTTTTCCTTCCCACTGTTGCCAAAGTGCTTGCTCATAGGGGGTCATATGATTGTTGGGTTTTTCTCTGTATCTATGAAGCGCCTTGAGGCGACTTATGTTGTGATTTGGCGCTATATAAATAAAATTGAATTGAATTGAATTAAATATAAATATGAAAAAATATTAAAACAAAAAGAAGATGCACATTCTCTGTCATATGGGCCTGCATGAATAAACTTTCTGAATCCTTTATCATCCGCAACTGAAAATAGTTGTGGATGATTACTATACCTTTCTAATGTGATGTTGTTGTCCCTGGCTGTCTTTCTCTCTCTTTCCCTCCGGCTCTGTTCGTGTGCTACTGCAAGTGTCACTACCGCCTCTCCCCCCTCTACCCAGGGCAAAGCACAAGGCTCGCGTGCAGAGTGAAGCGGAAAAAAAGTGCGAGAGAGAGGGTGAGGGAAAGAAAAAAAAAACCACGGTTTCCAATAAGGAGCCGGCTCGCGTCGTTCACTTCAAAGAGTTGGCTCTAAGAGCCGTTTCGTTCGCGACCGACACATCACTAGAAAAAGTATGTTTGTGATGAAATGTGAATGCTGAGAGAAAACCTGTGTTTAGTTTTCTTTTGAAGGCTTTGGAAGTTTGAATTTGAGGAAAAAGAAGCCAAACCTCTCCTGAAACTGGTAAGACTAGAAAAATCACAAGACTCAATAATTTAGTAATTTGAAGATTTATTTTTTCACATAACATCTAAACAACACTGCACTGTAAATGTGTTTTCTGTTTCAGGATGTGAGCCTGGATGCTCTTTAAATGTCCAGACGCCATACCCTAAATTTCAATTAGTCACATCTGCTGTACAATTATCAGTGTTGGGTAAGTTACTTTTTATTAATAAGTAACTTAGTTACATTACTAGTTACTTTTATCAAACGTAACTCAGTTACTTCAAGTTACTCGTTACTTTCAAAGTAATGAGTTACTAGGGAAAGTAACTTTGGTTTTACCCAGAATTCTCTTGTTAATGTGTTGCTTCCGTAACTGGATACCCAGCAAGATTGCCAGTCTTCTAGCTTGCTTACGTAACACTGGTTAACATAGCTGTCAATAAATAAAAGCCTGTTAGTAAAAAAAGTCATAAGAAATATATTGCAGGTGATAAATAGTCAATAAATAGATCACAATGGTTAAAAAATTAATTAAAAACATCAGCAATGATATAATTCATGGTATAGGATTTCATTTGTGTTTAAAAACATGTTAAAAGGGTAAAGAACTTGCTAATTCATGGTGTTTTATGTTAATTCAGGTAAAATGGCTAAAATATGTGCTCAGACTCTTATTGTGAAAGGGCACGCTGCAGCGTGACTCCTGTGACGAGTGAAAAAAATATTAAAAAACAAGCCAGAAGTCTACATAAGGCCATTTTTGTACTCTGGAATATATTTTTGTTTTTCCGACCGGTCCTTGCCTTGATGACGTTGTGAACACAACGGGACGAACGGGACTTGGTCATTAAAGTTTGGATTGGGAAATGCCGTGCTAGAATCGGAGTTTGATCCGCTGAGCGAGAAACAAGATGGCGAGCCACCCACGGACCCATTGAACTGTACCGAGCAGGAAAAGGGAAAACCGCCCCCTGCTGGACGTTGAGCTCTTTCGCTGAAAAAACTGGTAGGATTAATCCAGTTTTGCAAGCAAAGTTTTTTGCTGCTGTTTGCCTAAAAATGCAGCCAAGGCATTTTTTTGAATAAACATTTTAAAATATTTACAGAACAATCAGGTGTTCTGCATCAAATTTGGTGCCACACAAATTATTTGTGCCACTCCAAAAAATAATTTCTGTCCACTATGAGATAAACGAGAACATCACAAGCCTGATACCTGCAGGCCTGACAACAGGAGATATATCACTCCTGTAACACCTGTAATATTGAGCAGTCGCCTCATTGTTCTGACACACATAACAAAACTATTGACTACACTGCACACTAACTACACAAGACTACTAAACGTTGCAAATCTCTCACATCTCAAAACACCGCCGTCACTCCTAAAATTTCCCCCCTTCCTAAACAACTAAATGCCATGTTGCTGACTTACTGACTAACACTGCAAAACAGAATTGATAACGTATTTATTTTAATTTCAATTCAGGTTAGATTTTTTTTTTTTTTTTGTGCACAACGCATATTTTCTGTGCGCAGAGAGTGCCAGCAGTGTGCAATTGCGCACGCGCGCAGCTTAGAGGGAACACTGATCCAGACCATCCTGAGGAAGATCAGAGAGAAAAATCCACACTGGAGTTCACTAAGCTCCAGAGGGTGACGCACTCGTGGCAAAATACTCTGCAGTCTTCTGCCACAAACATCACGACAGAAAAATGTAAGTAAGAAATATATGCAACAAAAATAAGAATTTACATTTAAAATCAGTACAAAGAATTGTCTGGGGGACCAACTGCTGTATCACAAGTTTTTTCAAGTGATTTACTGAACAACATTCTAGATGGAGTCATCTCAGCTTCTGGGTTGTTTTGGACTTTGGACCTGTTTCTGGGCCCAGTAACAGAACTGTTTTGACTCTGATTCAGCTTACTTTCTGTGGCACGTGTTGACCAAAATTTGGGAAACTTGGGAACAACTTTCCAAAATCATGTAATGGAAATTTCTTTTACATGTATATGTTAAGGATAACATCATACATGTGTTTTATACTTTATTCCACACAGTAAAGTATTGTAGAGTAGTTTTTGAAATAGACTGCTACACATGGACACCGTTAGTCAGTAGAGAGAGAGGGCCCCTCTCTAAAGAATTTGAGGGGGAGGGTTGCTTCACTAGTGGAGGCATTGGAAGGTATATCTTTGTGAGCCTTAGGCTACATCCACACGTACACGGGTAACTGAGGACACTGAGATTTTCCGTTTTTGTTTTTTTTAACACTTTGCGCCCGCCTGTTCTCGGGGCGTGGGTCGTGGTGACCCCCGAGGGCCGTGTTTGTTATTATGATGATGATGATGATGATGATGATGATGGTGATAGGATAGGGTGGAGGGTCGTAGTGACCCCCTCGGGGCATATGTGTTATGACGATAATAGGATGGGGGGTCGCTAGGACCCCCGAGGGGTGCTTGTGTTATTACGATGTTGGCGGCGTCTGGGGAGCAGCAGTGTGGGAAGCGGCACAGTTGGGACAGTACGTGACGGCGCAGTTGGTGCACACGTACACTCGGCACTCGTGGCACAGGATCTTGGTCTTGACGTCTTTGCTCCTGGGACACACGCGGCGATTTTAATGCAGCACCAAGGGAGGTTTTCCACCGCTGCTGCTGCTGATGCGGCGGCTAAGCTGGGGCTCTTCTTGGTCACATAGTAGAGGATGATCGTGTTGGGCCCTCTTCCTCCTCCTCCCCCTCCGGGTTCTCCTCTTAGAATAGAATTAGAATAGAATTCAACTTTATTGTCATTGCACATGTACAGGTACAGGGCAACGTTGGTCTTGGTCTTGGTCTTCCTCGACCCCTGGCCCTCGATAGTGAAACGCGGCTATTCGCAACAACGGAGCGACCGGAGCCGACCCCGCTTACGCCAAACGCACTGACGATGGTGATGGCGATGGTGATGACCATGGTGATGATGACACCGCCGGCGAAAGCGATCCACCTGTACCGACCTTAGTGCTCTTTGGCTCCCACAGTCTAGTGCGTGACATTGTCTTCTTTCTCGTTGGCACCTTGTTGTTGTTGTACAGCGCACGCCCGGACACCACCTCTGTAACCAAACCCCAACATGCTTAGTACCCGCCATCCACGCTCTTATCATCTCGTCGCGCGACACGCTGTGCTTTCGCCGGGGTGTTTCTCGACCCCCCCCCACACCCCCTCCTCTCTCTCTCTCTCTCTTTCTCTCTCTTCCTCTTCTCTGTCTCCCATCCCCTTGGGCGGATTTCGCGACCCCTGCATATTTCCTCCTCCCATCCCCTCTCCGAGGGGGGATTTCGTGACCCCTGCCTCTTCCCCCCTCCCATCCCCTTGGGGGAGGGGGATTTCGCGACCCCCGCCTATTCCGTCCCTTCTCTCTCTCTCTCTCTCTCCCATCCCCACGGGGGATTTCGTGACCCCAACCGCCTTCCTCCGTCCGCAGGGGGACCCACATCCCCCGACCCCGCCACTCCCCCTGGCGGGAGCAGTGTTAAAAAAAATTAGCCTAACCACATGTAAATGCAAAAAACAAAGTCAAATGCTTTCAAGAACATGCCGAATCCTAAAATCTAGAAGCCTGGAAGGGAAAGAGTAAACAGGGTTGTGTGCTGTGCGATATGTAAGTGCTGTGGAATGTTCTTTGTCCCTATCTGTATTAAAGGAAGCCTGTGCCCCTCTCCACTCCAGAGGAAAGGGAAACATCTCCTGGGTCTGGGGGTGGATGGCCCCTCTGGGGTTGAGGGTACCTGGGTACCTTTAGGCCCGGCGCTCGGTCAGCTCTGGTGTAGCTGGCTGCCAGTGGAGCCTGCGGGCATGTCGCAGCAGCCCCCTGTGGCTTCCACACCATGGCTGCTGCTATTGCTATCATACTACTGATGAGTCCCCTAGATCCTGGGTTCAAATCCACCATCTGGTCGGGGCCTTTCTGTGGGTTTTAACCAGGAGCTTCAGCTTTCTCCCATGGTTGAAAGATATGCAGTTAAGTGGGACTAGGTAATTGCCCATAGGTGTGAATGTGAGTGCAAATTGTTGTCTGTCTTTCTGTGTTTGCCCTGCAACAGACTGGCAGAGCTAAAAGCGAAAGGGTGAATGTACACACCGTATGACGGCTAGGAGAGGCTCCAGCCCCCTGGCATGTTATAACTCTAAAATCACAGGCTTTAAAAAAGATGAATGTAGCTTCTAAACATAAATATACAAGTGCCTAAACCAGCATTCTGTTTTTTATTAGCTAGCAGGCAGTAGTCCTTTGGTTGCTTAAAATGAATCTGATTGTATATAATCATAAACTGACTCTTTTGCTCCTTTGCTCTATGACCTCAGTAAAAAACATTTCTAATAAGTTCATAGCCTCAGTCGCTAGTTTTAGATCTTTTTGAACATTTGTAAATCTGAGTCAAACTAAAGTCAAAAGGACAGTAAACAGGGTATGCTTAACCCTTTATGCAGCAGCAACCACAGCCTCCCAGACACTGTTCACAGAGGTGTACTGTTTTCCCTCCTTGTAAATCTCACATTTGATGATGGACCACAGGTTCTCAATGGGGTTCAGATCAGGTGAACAAGGTGGCCATGTCAATAGTTTTTCTTCTTTTATACCCTTTCTTGCCAGCCACGCTGTGGAGTACTTGGACGCGTGTGATGGAGCATTGTCCTGCATGAAAATCATGTTTTTCTTGAAGGATGCAGACTTCTTCCTGTACCACTGCTTGAAGAAGGTGTCTTCCAGGAACTGGCAGTAGGACTGGGAGTTGAGCTTGACTCCATCCTCAACCCGAAAAGGCCCCACAAGCTCATCTTTGATGATACCAGCCCAAACCAGTACTCCACCTCCACCTTGCTGGCGTCTGAGTCGGACTGGAGCTCTCTGCCCTTTACCAATCCAGCCACGGGCCCATCCATCTGGTCCATCAAGACTCACTCTCATTTCATCAGTCCATAAAACCTTAGAAAATCAGTCTTGAGATATTTCTTGGCCCAGTCTTGACGTTTCAGCTTGTGTGTCTTGTTCAGTGGTGGTCGTCTTTCAGCCTTTCTTACCTTGGCCATGTCTCTGAGTATTGCACACCTTGTGCTTTTGGGCACTCCAGTGATGTTGCAGCTCTGAAATATGGCCAAACTGGTGGCAAGTGGCATCTCGGCAGCTGCACGCTTGACTTTTCTCAGTTCATGGGCAGTTATTTTGCGCCTTGGTTTTTCCACACGCTTCTTGCGACCCTGTTGACTATTTTGAATGAAATGCTTGATTGTTCGATGATCACGCTTCAGAAGCTTTGCAATTTTGAGACTGCTGCATCCCTCTGCAAGATATCTCACTATTTTTGACTTTTCTGAGCCTGTCAAGTCCTTCTTTTGACCCATTTTGCCAAAGGAAAGGACGTTGCCTAATAATTATGCATACCTGATATAGGGTGTTGATGTCATTAGACCACACCCCTTCTCATTACAGAGATGCACATCACCTAATATGCTTAATTGGTAGTAGGCTTTCGAGCCTATACAGCTTGGAGTAAGACAACATGCATGCAGAGGATGGTGTGGACGAAATACGCATTTGCCTAATAATTCTGCACTCCCTGTATAGCTTTGCAAAAACTGCATAAAAAGCGCTTGCAGCAACAAAAACATAATATTCCAGAAACTCGCTTTGCCGATCCGATCAACTGTTCATAACACTTCCTACGTCCATCAGCGTGAACTATCGCATGTCCACCATGACCTGCCCGAAACCGGACGTGATGTCAAGTTTCGCGGAAATGTAGTTTTTTATCATCAAGGCCTCATGAGCTTATACTGGTGTTTTTAAAAGTTATGTTTGACTTTATGACTTTCTGTGTCATTTCTGGGATGCTTAGAAGTCAAATTGCACTGCTGGAAATAGTTTATTTTGATGCATATGCTGCTTTTTTGCAAATTTGCACTATAATATTTATTTTCGTTCTTCCTGCAGTATATAAAAATTGGTGTATTTCAAAAATAAAACTATGAAGACACTCAAAATAAACTTCCTGTGGTGGGAAACTATTTTGTGCAACTTTTTTGTATTTACAGTTTTGAGGGATAAGCCTCTTAAATTTCTCTAACTAGAAATATATGTTAAAAAACAAAAACGATTTTAAATTTTTTTGTAGTTTATTGCACTTTTTTGCAATTTATGTAATTACTATGCACTTAATGCATGCATATTATTAAAATTTAGGCTGTAATGGTTGTATTGATGTATAGCAACTTGAAATGCTCCCAAAAATGGCACTACAACATGTAAAAATATAATATAAGCTCTGGCGGACTTGGTTCTATGGTAGGTCTTAAAGGGTTAAGGTTGTACCTACCATGTGGTTGACACGTCACGAGCATATGGGCAGCATTGGGATCATGATTCAAAAAGAGCACTGTGTTACACATTACTTAGTACTATTCCTAAAAGCAATTAGTAATGTGTTTAATTACTTGCTGGACAAAGTAATTTGTTACACTACTCATTACATCAGTTTCTCTTTACTCTGTAAAATGATCTGAAATGCATTGTTATATAATTACCAGTTACCATTTACAGGCTACAGTCCCACACACAAACGCAAATGGCTATTTTAATGAGGACACAGATATGATTCTTTTTTATTTTTTGGTATTTATATATGAACATAAGGCTGATAACACAAAGCAAAGATGAAAAACAGTTCAAAGAACTTTCAAAGCGATTACCACAGTGACTGACTGTCAACAGGTAACAAAGGCAGTGATGAGCAGTGAGCAGGTTTGAAGCCTCTGTTTCTATCGGTTCAGAGTCTAGCTTCTGGGCTGTGGGATGCATTCACTCAGCTTTATCATCACTCTGCATTTGTGGCTAAGTTTGTGTTACCATGCTGTCTGTGCAGATGCTTGAAAAAAGCTGAAGTTCTGTTAGCAGCTTAATGAAGTTGTTTCTGTCCTGAATACATATTGCACTTTACTATTTGGCTCTTTTACATATCTCTGCTCCTAAAAAATTGTAGACTGCATGTTTTCTCTTTCATACACAAACTGAAATCATCTGACTGTAGCTGAAGTGCAAAGAAAGAAAAAAAAAGCATGTTTATTTGATTTTTTTTTTCTTCCTATCCCTCTGGCATGCAAATAACAAAAAGCATTTGTAATGCAAATAACTGTTATGCATAACTGTAACTGTAATGTAATTGCTGAATTTAGTACAGTAGCACGTTACATTACTGCACAACTGAAAAAATGCATTGTGTTTTAATTTGTAATGCATTACAACAAACATTGTTAGACTGCAGGATCATTTGTGGTTTAGCTTTGTTTTCTTCTGACCTCTTGTCAACAAGATTTTTCTGTCTGCAGAAGTGAGCAAAGTCTGGAGACTGTTCAAATCAACAGGTACAGATGTATGGTATACCATGTTTACATCTGAACTGTACAGCTTTTATTACATTAATTGTTTATGTTAATACAGTTGTCTCCTGTGGGAAAAATGTGCTGGTCCCAGAGCACTCTGTGACATTAAAAATCAAAAAGATACTTTGAAAACAATGCCAGAGATCACCAATGTAGCTGCTGTTTACAGTGAAAACATAGCAGCATGACACAACGGCCTCTCAAAACTCAAACTGCCTTTTCTTAACCAACCAAGCTGCTTGTTTCAATAGAGAAAGTAAGTCTGCTATTCTGTGATGCATTTCAAATTGAGATTGTTTCATGTACTGGTGGTCTTCAGCATAGGTGAACAAGTTTTATATATTGTTGGATTGTCATTTATGCTTAGAAATATGCTTAGATTTTTATAATTGATTGCATAATGATAGAGGTCTGATCCTTAGCAGTCTGCAAAGACTCTGTGTGCCTCCCAGAGCACTCTGGCATACACACATATCTTAAGGTCATGAGGTCGTACCTTCTCTTACTGATTTATGGTATAGGAGGACACCTACTCTGTATCTGTTTAAGTATAAGAGCCCTTTGTTTAGGTGGACCGCTGCACTCCTGGCACCAACATTTGGGGAGTCTTCACAGGGTCACATCTTGCCCCCCCCCCCACACACACACACACACACACATACATATCTATACGTACATGCAGACAAGGAACTCTTTGTTCACATGTATGCCTGTGTAAGACGTCATATGTTAATGAACTTATGCATAGTCATGTAACCGCAATAAAGAGCAGTGTTATGAGGGGGCAGACGAGAGTGACTGGGGTTCGAGCGGAAGGAACGGTGCTCGTCACAGTTCTCTCCCTACAATTTTCCCTTTCAGTTATGAAGGTTACAGAAGACATTGGGGATCACTAGCAAAGCAGAGGCTGTGCTGTTAATGGGAAACAAACTGTGCTGGAGTAGAATTATTTCTGGAGGAACAACTGGCCTTGAAGTGTGAAAAAACAAAATTTGACTTTGGGGAAGTAAGACAGCAGAGATGGAGACTTAAAAAAATGTGCATGTGTGTGAGTGTAGGTGTGTGTGTGTGTGTGTGTGAGAGAGAGAGAGAGTGTCTGCAGGGAGGGTGGGAGTGGGAAATATTTGAGATGTGATGTAGACAGAAAAGGACAAGAAGGATAAAGGTCCACTGAGGATATGGTAAGAGGTTCCCTTTTCACTTGTACTTTAGCACTGAACCAAAAGGGCGATGTGTGTAAAGTGATGAAGAGTTAGAAGAAAGAAGATAGGACATTTTTAGGTTAAAGGTAAGGACAAACACAGGTGACAGAAGTGAAAGACGAATATGGAGGGTTGGGTATCGTCACTGATTTGATTCGATTCCAATTCACAAGGTCCCGATTCGATCCATGATTCGATCGATTCTATTTGAATCGGGGAAATTTTCCTCAGACAGTCAATAATATTATAATTCTGATCATTTATCAATACATATCCATATTTGTATATCAATAAAAAGAAAGCTGACACTTGTGAGACTTCATCAGGGGTGTAAGCATCACAGCAGATGCCTTTGTGTCAAAGTAACAGAGCATAAAACACAGGACAACATGAAGGAGATTTTAAAAATAAAAACAGAAGAAAACCATGAATCAACATATAAACATTACCTGATGCTGCTGTAGTGAAGCAAAGCAAAGTTACAGAGGTTTAAGTAGAGACACAGCTAAGCATTTTGCAGTTTTGCACAATTTTAAAAAGTTTGCATTTCTTCAGTATTGAACGGCAGAAATGAGGCTTTCTGCTCTGAAATCAGTTAGATTTAAAAAAAAAAAAAAGCACAGCAGTCGACAGCGCTATACAAAATGGTAGACTTGTGCGTGATAAGTAAGCGAATAATGCGGAAAACAGAGATTTTTAGATGGGAAACTGTTCTTGAAGTACTGTGGTGGAAGCAAACAGCAAAAGTAAGAGGGATTTCATGACAATGTTTATGTGAAGTGAAATGTGAAGCGTAGTTTGGATCTTCTTTTGCTGCTGGTTCAGTCAATCTTGGTTGGAGAGAGACAAAACTGCAATTTCAGAATCTAGCGCAAAGAAAAAACATGCAAACACAATGCATCCGATGCATCGGAGTCTGTGAGCTGTCAGCTTTCAGCTCCGACGGCGTGTCCGACCGCCTACAGCTCTAAGATGGAGGCTGATTAGAAGAAGCTGGCAGGGTAAACAAGCACAGGTGAGTCGACAGCCGTGCGGAGGAGCCTCCGTCCGGGCCACGCCCTCTACGGAAGCGTGAAGTTCCGTAAAAACAAACCCCACGGCTGGGAGAGAGGAGAAACAGGAGAAAAAACACACACCAAAACCCAAGTCGCCTAGGGAGGACCGTCCGACCGTGACAATGTGACTATATAATTAATTATCAACTTGCACCCTATAGTGTATTCTGGTGCCAGACACACTTACGTTCGAACATGGTGTTCATTATGGACTAGCTGTGGCTAGCAGAACAATGTCCAGGGGTGCAGGGGTAGGCAGGGTACAAGCCATCCTGCAAGCAGGAACAGGCCGAGAGACAGGTTCTGGGACGAATACAGGATGAGAGAAGTGATCAGATTTGGAGGTGTAAATGTCTATAATGACAGTTTTTATTGAAGTTGGTTGATAATAAACAGTCGTAGGTTTTGCTGGGCTAATGGAATGTTGAATAGTCAGCAGACTGAACAGCAGTCTTTGGCTTGTGATGAGCAGGATGGAAAAAATCTGACTCACCCTGGGGAACTGTTCCACATGAGAAGATTGGCGATGATCGGAGTCTCACCTCCTCTTGGCGGAGACAGTGGAGTGATTGGATGACTGAGCCACCAAAAAGCCGAGATAGGAGGCTGAGCTGCTAAGCTACACCGAGACAGAAGAGCTGGTGAGTGAGGAGGCAGGTGGACAAGTGAAGAGTGGAGAGGCGGGAGAGTGATCAGCCGGAGATCAGCAAGGAGGCTCGCATGCAGATGGAGCAGCAGGAGGAGGAGTATGATGCCTTTAAGGAACCCCCAGAGCCAGCCGACTACCTTCGAAGATGTGCTGATACTCAGGGATTAGATATGGCTTTATGCATTATGCTTTGTGCATTATGTTTATTATAAAGACAGGATGGATAGAACATGAAAGGTTGAACTAAACTGAACAATCGGACTGGACCGAAAACACACATATGAAATTGATAATGACGAGACAAGGAACTGAGGGAAACTAAGGGCTTAAATACACTGGATAATGATGATGAATGGAAACAGGTGAGAACACGGCTGAACAAAGTCTGATGACACAGGAAGTAGAACTAAACATAATGGACAGAGACAGATGACTAACACAATAAAACAGGAAACATACATGTGAAAATAAACAGTGACAAAATGTCCAGAACTGAAAACACTCTTTACCCTCTCGAGGATACTCGAGGGCGCATAGGAGTTTGCCCAACCAATCTACATGTGTTTTGTGGACTTGGAGAAGGCATTTGACCGTGTCCCTTGTGGGGGGTCCTGTGGGGGGTGCTTTGGGGGGTATGGGGTGTCTGGCCCATTGCTACGGGCCATTCAGTCCTTATACGACTGTTACAAGAGCTTGGTCCACATAGCCGGCAATAAGTCGGACTCGTTCCTGGTGGGTGATGGGTTCCGCCAGGACTGCCCTTTGTCACCGATTCTGTTCATAATTTTTATAGAACGAATTTCTAGGCATAGCCAAGTGGCGGAAGGCTTTCTCATCTCTGTTTTTCGCAGATGATGTGGTCCTGTTGGCTTCATCAGGTGATGGCCTCCAGCTCGCCTTGGAACAGTTCTCAGCTGAGTGTGAAGCAGTGGGAATGAGAATCAGCACCTCCAAATCTGAGGCCATGGTCCTCAGCCGGAAAAGGGTGGAGTTCCCACTCTGGGTCAGGGATGAGACCCTGCCCCAAGTGGAGGAGTTTAAGTATCTGAGGGTCTTGTTCAGTGATGCGGACGCTGTACCGGTCTGTAGTGGTGAAGAGAGAGCTGAGCATAAAAGTGAAGCTCTCAATTTACCGGTCGATCTATGCCCCTACCCTCACCTATGGTCATGAGCTGTGGGTAGTGACCAAAAGAACAAGATCGCGAATACAAGCGGCGGAAATGGGTTTCCTCCGAAGGGTGGCTGGCCTCTCCCTTAGAGATAGGGTGAGAAGTTCGGCCATTCCGGAGGGGCTCAGAGTAGAGCCGCTGTTCCTCCACATTGAAAGGAGCCAGTTGAGGTGGTTCGGGCATCTGACAAGGATGCCCCCTGGGCGCCTCTTTGGTGAGGTTTTCCAGGCATGTCCCACCGGGAGGAGGCCCCGGGGCAGACCCAGGACACGCTGCAGAGATTATATCTCTCAGCTGGCCTGGGAACACCTTGGTGTTCCCCTGGATAAGCTGAAGAAAATGGATGGATGAATGGATTAAAACACTAGGTCAACGAGCCAGGAAACCTGACACTAATTAGTTGTAATTTAGCTGTTTTCTTTTAGTTCTAATTGCTTTCTCAACCTATTATTGTCCCGTGCCAACTTTTTTGAAGCTGTTGCTGCAAACTCAAAAGTGGCTTTTTTTGTTAATATGGTATGTTTTCTCAGTTTAAACATTTTTATTTTTTTCTGCGTTTTATTGTGACTTAAATATCTAAACATGGTATTGAGTTTTTGTTTTTTTGTTTTGTTTTCAACATTTCAACATTCAACAGCATCCCAGTTTTTGGAATACAAAACCTTAAGCAGAAGAAAATGGATGGATAGATGGATGGAAAGTTGTAAACCAAGTTAATTATGTGATGTCCTATGACAGAAAATAGGGAACACCTTAATTGGTCAACTTAATGGATTAAGAAAAACATGATGTTTTGAACATCAAGGAGAAAAAGAGAGGAAATAAGGTTTGCAGGATGGTAAGCAAGCTCAGAGGCAATTTGATTAAACCCTGCTGCATTATTCATCAATAAACCCAGAGTCCATACATGTCATGACCATTTTCATTAAGGTAGGGAACTCTATTTGTGTAAAAGCACTCAATCAGATACATCTGAGCCAGCTCTTCTCAGACCTGGAAGCAGAAAAAGCAGATGTGTTTTATCACAGTTACACTTGTTCACTTGGCCAGGGCCCTATGCTGTCCTGTTTCACTCTGAGGGCAGAGATAGGGCAGTTTCTGGCAGTGAAAAAACTGCCAGATGAAGAGACTGTGACCCAGATGGCCTTCTAGATCTGGCGCTGTTTAACTAATCTACTGGCCATTTGAATGCAGTCAACACAGATAGGTCTGCATATAGGCAAGGCAGAGGTCTTGTGGACATGTTAGCTGTGATTAACTAGGAACTTACCTCAGAATTATTATTTTTTGACAGAATCTGATAAGTGCAAACAATTTAGTTTTGTTAAATGAGACATATTGAATCAATTGATTAAGTTGATTAAGTGTCACATTTTTAAGGTTAGATTTCCTGCCAGAGTGGTGCAAAGTGGTTAAATCAAGTCAATAATAAAATGTGTCATTTTTATTTTTATTATTTAAAGAAAACATATACTTCCATTCCATTTTAGGGGTTCATTGGGTTAAACAGAGCATACCTTAAACTTTTTAACCTTTTTAGGCTCACTCGTCTTTTTCAATGAAGCATTAGCTTACAACATCTACAGGGAGTGCAGAATTATTAGGCAAGTTGTATTTTTGAGGAATAATTTTATTATTGAACAACAACCATGTTCTCAATGAACCCAAAAAACTCATTAATATCAAAGCTGAATGTTTTTGGAACTAGTTTTTAGTTTGTTTTTAGTTTTAGCTATTTTAGGGGGATATCTGTGTGTGCAGGTGACTATTACTGTGCATAATTATTAGGCAACTTAACAAAAAACAAATATATACCCATTTCAATTATTTATTTTTACCAGTGAAACCAATATAACATCTCCACATTCACAAATATACATTTCTGCCATTCAAAAACAAAACAAAAACAAATCAGCAACCAATATAGCCACCTTTCTTTGCAAGGACACTCAAAAGCCTGCCATCCATGGATTCTGTCAGTGTTTTGATCTGTTGGTCTGCAACCACAGCCTCCCAGACACTGTTCAGAGAGGTGTACTGTTTTCCCTCCTTGTAAATCTCACATTTGATGATGGACCACAGGTTCTCAATGGGGTTCAGATCAGGTGAACAAGGTGGCCATGTCAATAGTTTTTCTTCTTTTATACCCTTTCTTGCCAGCCACGCTGTGGAGTACTTGGACGCGTGTGATGGAGCATTGTCCTGCATGAAAATCATGTTTTTCTTGAAGGATGCAGACTTCTTCCTGTACCACTGCTTGAAGAAGGTGTCTTCCAGGAACTGGCAGTAGGACTGGGAGTTGAGCTTGACTCCATCCTCAACCCGAAAAGGCCCCACAAGCTCATCTTTGATGATACCAGCCCAAACCAGTACTCCACCTCCACCTTGCTGGCGTCTGAGTCGGACTGGAGCTCTCTGCCCTTTACCAATCCAGCCACGGGCCCATCCATCTGGTCCATCAAGACTCACTCTCATTTCATCAGTCCATAAAACCTTAGAAAATCAGTCTTGAGATATTTCTTGGCCCAGTCTTGACGTTTCAGCTTGTGTGTCTTGTTCAGTGGTGGTCGTCTTTCAGCCTTTCTTACCTTGGCCATGTCTCTGAGTATTGCACACCTTGTGCTTTTGGGCACTCCAGTGATGTTGCAGCTCTGAAATATGGCCAAACTGGTGGCAAGTGGCATCTCGGCAGCTGCACGCTTGACTTTTCTCAGTTCATGGGCAGTTATTTTGCGCCTTGGTTTTTCCACACGCTTCTTGCGACCCTGTTGACTATTTTGAATGAAACGCTTGATTGTTCGATGATCACGCTTCAGAAGCTTTGCAATTTTGAGACTGCTGCATCCCTCTGCAAGATATCTCACTATTTTTGACTTTTCTGAGCCTGTCAAGTCCTTCTTTTGACCCATTTTGCCAAAGGAAAGGACGTTGCCTAATAATTATGCACACCTGATATAGGGTGTTGACGTCATTAGACCACACCCCTTCTCATTACAGAGATGCACATCACCTAATATGCTTAATTGGTAGTAGGCTTTCGAGCCTATACAGCTTGGAGTAGGACAACATGCATGATGAGGATGATGTGGACAAAATACTCATTTGCCTAATAATTCTGCACTCCCTGTATATCTACAGTGCCATGAAAAATAATCTGACTCCTTCCTGATATAAAAAAAAAAAAAAAAAACACCCAGCACGCCCCTGCGGGCGGTTTATCCTTCAAGCTCGGGTCCTCTACCAGAGGCCTGGGAGCTTGAGGGTCCTGCGCAGTATCTTAGCTGTTCCCAGGACTGCGCTCTTCTGGACAGAGATCTCCGATGTTATTCCCGGGATCTGCTGGAGCCACTCGCCTAGCTTGGGAGTCACCGCACCTAGTGCTCCGATTACCACGGGGACCACCGTTACCTTCACCCTCCACATCCTCTCGAGCTCTTCTCTGAGCCCTTGGTATTTCTCCAGCTTCTCGTGTTCCTTCTTCCTGATATTGCTGTCATTCGGAACCGCTACATCGATCACTACGGCCGTCTTCTTCTGTTTGTCTACCACCACTATGTCCGGTTGGTTAGCCACCACCATTTTGTCCGTCTGTATCTGGAAGTCCCACAGGATCTTAGCTCGGTCATTCTCCACCACCCTTGGGGGCATCTCCCATTTTGACCTCGGGACTTCCAGGTTATACTCGGCACAGATGTTCCTGTACACTATGCCGGCCACTTGGTTATGGCGTTCCATGTATGCCTTGCCTGCTAGCATCTTGCACCCTGCTGTTATGTGCTGGATTGTCTCTGGGGCATCTTTACACAGCCTGCACCTGGGGTCTTGCCTGGTGTGATAGACCCCAGCCTCTATGGATCTTGTACTCAGAGCTTGTTCTTGTGCTGCCATGATTAGTGCCTCTGTGCTGTCTTTCAGTCCAGCTTTGTCCAGCCACTGGTAGGATTTCTGGATATCAGCCACCTCCTCTATCTGCCGGTGGTACATACCGTGCAGGGGCCTGTCCTTCCATGATGGTTCCTCGTCTACCTCCTCTTTCTTGGGTTTCTGCTGCCTGAGGTATTCACTGAGCACTCGGTCAGTTGGGGCCATCTATATATATATATATATATATATATATATATATATATATATATATATATATACGCATATGTATCGAACAATACAACATTTGTAATTTATTTTATCAATTTTCCTTCTGACGATGCTGTCTGTGTTGAGCGCTCAGTGAATCTGTGTTCGACTACTCCGCCTAGGCTGCACTGTCGAGCGCAGATCCACTGAGCGCTCAACACAGACAGCATCGTCAGAAGGAAGAGCGCAGGGCAAGCTAGCGAGACAGAAGTTAAGCTCTACTTGCAACATTCAGATCTGGCGTTTGGAATTATTTTGGTTTTCATGTGACGTATGACCCTGAAGGTAAGCGAGTCATGGACTAAAGTAAAACAGTATGTTGGATGTGCCATGCAATGCTCAATTACATTGGTGTGAACTAGTGTGTTAGCGCAGTTAGCTCGTTAACGTGTTTGTCGTCTAGCCCCATGCACGGAGCGATCGGCGGTAGCTCGTTAACGGAGATTTGCCGTGTTGTGGCGTTAAGGTCATTTCAACGAGATTAACCTGAAAGCACTAGTGGGAACACAACGAATATGACTGCACATTTATGCCGACATCATCCTAGTGCAAAGACAAAAACAACAAGCATGCTACTAACTTTAGCCGAGTCATTTAGACAGCTGTTAGCACATGATTCTCCTTATGCTGCTGAGAATATAGCCCAGAAGAAGCGGATAGTATAGCTTTTATTTTGGAAAGAGCCATTTCTCTGTAATAAACTCTCTTTTCCAAAGATGAGTGATTCCTCAATCAGATACAGGGCTTGCAATATCGCTAGCCCGACGTCCCGGAGCTAGCGATTTTTTCAGTCGGGCTACCAAAATCTATCTCTTCCCTGCCCGTCGGGCTATTGTAGGAAAAATATATGTCAATGCTTTTGCATTCTTTCGGAAATGTAGCTGGGTAATTATGTCATTGGCATCGGTGAGCCACTGTCAATATGTGACATATTGTAATCGCGTTTGAATTTGCGCTTGTTTTTTTGCTTTCACTTTGCAATCGTGCGAACTGTGTATAGAGAGCGACAGCACTGATCTGTGAGTGATGATAATTTGTGCACCAATTCCTCTGACATCGTCTTATTAATCGTTAGCTTACTATGCAAACATGACAAGTGAAATCTCCCGCAGCAAGCTTAAACATGTGAGAGGTTGATCGCGCAGAGAATCGCTGAGCTTATGTGAGTGAGCGTGTAAAAGCATTTCAGTTCTGCTGAGCCAAATAAGACAGGTCAGGGTGAAGAAGTGACAGCCAAAGAAAAGCTTACCACAAAACGGAGAAGTTATGACAAATCAGACTATAAGGCAAAAAGAAAGTGCAGCTTTATGGTTTCATGGACAAAAGAATTTCTGTGGCTGCAATATGACGAGCTAAATAACCAGGGCTGCACATAAGTGGTCCGCAGGTGCGCATTCGCTGTCAAAATAAAAAACACGCACAAGGGTTAGGGTTAAATTTAAAAACTGTACTTTTGAGTTAAAATATATATTTATAATTTTAATAAATGACAAATTAAAAATGCATGAACATTTTTTTGTATCGAAAAAATATCGAACCGTGACACCAAAGTATCGAACCGAACCGAACCGTGAATTTTGTGTATCGTTGCACCCCTAATATATATATATATATATATATATATATATATATATATATATATATATATATATATATATATACTTTTTTTTGTGGTGGTACAGTACAGAGTGAAACGAGACAATGTTCTTCCGAGACCATGGTGCTACATATGACTTATAACACACAATCAACACAGGACTACGTAAAGTGCAATGTGCAAAAATTGCAAAATAAACAAGACAAGACAGTGCAACACTAGACAGAATAGGACGATACAGACACAAAACATTACAATGGAAATGTGCAAAATACTGAGACACTAACTTGGTGTCTGAAAGTGTGCGTGTGTGGTGTCATTCCAGTCACTGAGTGTTCAGGAGTCTGACGGCTTGGGGGAAGAGATGGGCTTTTCTCAGCTTCTGCAGGAAAAACGCTGTTGGACCTTTTTTGTTATGGAGCTGGTGTTGAGGGACCAGGAGAGGTTCTCCACCAGGTGGACACCAAGGAATTTAGTGCTCTTGATGACCTCCACAGAGGATCCATCGATGTTAAGGGGACAGTGATCTCTCCGTGCTCTCCTGAAGTCAACAATCATATTTTTTGTTTTGTCCACATTCAGTGACAGGTTGTTGACTCTACACCAGTCCATTAGCTGTTGCACCTCCTCTCTCTATGCTGACTCGTCGTTCTTGCTGATAAGACCCACCACAGTCATGTCATCGGCGAATTTGATGATGTGGTTCGAACTGTGCATTGCTGCACAGTCATGAGTCAGCAGAGTGAACAGCAATGGGCTGTCACACAGCCCTGAGGGGCTCCAGTGCTCAGTGTGGTGGTGTTCGAGATGCTGTAGCTGATCAGGACTATCTGAGGCCTCTCCATCAGAAAGTCTAGGATCCAGTTGCAGAGGGAGGTGTTCATGACGAGCCTCTTGAAGCACTTCATCGTAGTGGGTGTGAGGGCAACAGGATGGTAGTCATGAGGCAGGACACTGAGGACTTCTTTGGCACGGGAACGATGATGGTAGCCTTGAGGCATGTTGGGACAACAGTAGTGCTCAGGGAGAGGTTGAAGATGTCAGTGATGGCATCTGTCAGCTGGTCTGCACATTCTCTGAGCACTCTTCCAGAAGGACCATCATTGAAAAGAGGGGGTGGCTTATGATGCCAACTCTCTGCTACCTATAATGCAGTTTTGAGATCCCTTCCCAGGTGCCTCAACTCACATGCACATCTTGCTTCAGTTGACCTCAATAGCCCACATGATAGAGCGAACCAAAGTCTCACAGTGTTTTCACCAGAAACCTCCTTTTTTCACACCTTGGCTCATGTGACGAGACACATGTTTGATGGTTGACCCTCTCAAGGAACAACCACCACTGGAGTTTAAATACCCGAGCCTTTCCAACACTTGATGTTGGACCTGAAGAAGCCTCCTGGGCGGGATATGAAATGTCTTCAAAAAAGTTGTGTGATGGTCCTTGGTCTTTGACCCAGGTTTGTTATGTTTTTATTTCTTAGTTCCTGTTTGTTTTGTCACTCTCTCTGTTCATCAGAGAGAGTGATGTTCTTTGTTTTCCTAGTCTTGTCTCTGTCTCCTCCCTCCTTTCCCTATTGTGACAGTCTCTTGTCTCGTGTGCATTATGTTCAGCTTTGCTTCCCCTGTTTTATTATGCCTATTTGCTCCAGCTGTGTATCCATGTGTCTCCACTTTTTCTAACCACACTATACACTGTGTATAAATTGTTTCAGTCTTCCCCTTGTGTTCCTGTTTTCTAGCATCTCTAGTTTTATTTTTTTTTAGTTCAGGTTTCTTAGGGGTTTCCTATTTCCCTTTGTTTTTGTGTGATTGTCTTAGTTTTGTTTTGGACATCAGCCCTAATAAATTTGACTTGTTTTGCATTATCACCGCCAGCCAGGGAGTCTGAGTTCATTGTCATGATCTGTGTTCCTACATGACCAGTGCAAACTGCGCACGATCTGATATCCTCGTGTCGGTGTTGTTCCCACATCATCATAATAAATGTTGTTCCAGGTTCAACATTGCAAGTGACCAATCACATTGTTGTGACGTCATACTGTTGCAACTTTGGAAAAAAAACGCCTTTTTCCCCCTGTAAACATACACGGCAGATTCAGTGGCATTTTGATACTGTTTATTAATACTTAGCCGGTTGCTGTTTACAACGCACACAGAGCTGCAGCTCTCCCGCTGCCCGCTCAACCTTACCACAACAACAACCCAACCACAGGACCCAGTACAATATTTAATTCGGCGGGGCGTGATTGCGGATGCCGTGCAGGTGCGTCCACCTCCTCTGCACGGCACCGCAGGCCACGCCCCACCACACCCCCAAAAAAATCTACTTAACTTGCAAGAAACCGCCTCTGTCCGCCAATCCAGCAATTTGAATTCATTGCATTTCAGGAACTTAGTTCTTTCATAAACGGTAAGCATTATACATATTGTCCTTGCAACATTGGAATTTCATAAATGAATGAATCGCTTGGCTTGGAAAAGTATGACATCACAACAATGTGATTGGTCACTTGCAATGTTGAACCTGGAACAACATTTATTATGATGACGTGGGAACAACATCGACAAGAGGATATTAGATCATCCGCAAACTCCAGTCACTTTCTACCATGACCTGAATAACTGAGAACATGCACAGAAAACACTTCCCCGAGTTCCAACAACTGAAATCTGCACTAGAATCAAAGATGAATGTAGTAAATAGCCAGTTGCTTTTGAAATAAAGAAAATCATGCACCTCCGAAAATTAACTACCCGACTTTATAAAGTTTCCACTTTCAAATATTGATGTAATAACAATGCTGCTGATAAAAAAAAATTGAAAAAATGGCTCTACTCATCTTGTTAAAAGTTCATTTGTTAGCCCTCGGAAAACTATCAAGGAAAATTTGTAATTTTTTTGTGTTTTTATTTAATTGACTTATTTTACTTGGTTCCAGAATGAACCATGATTGTGTATTTGTAAAACCCATAAATAAAATAAGTGTTCTGGTTTCAACTTGCTTACCTGTGTGTGTGTGTGTGTGTGTGTGTGTGTGTGTGTGTGTGTGTGTGTGTGTGTGTAACATGTAAGCATTCTGCTGTGCCTTTGTGTGCCAGTTTTCTTATACCAGCTCCTTTGTCAGCAAAAAAAATCCATTAGTTTGTATAAAAGCTGGCTAGCACTGCTCTTTGAAGCTTTTTGTGTCAATGCATGTATGGAGAAATGTAATTCCTCTGAGGTCAGTATACAGTCCACGCATGTTTAATTGAAATGTTTTTACAAAAACAATAAAGTGATGGAGAGAGGGTAAAATCCAATTTAAAAAGTTGATGAGGATGGGCTTTTCTGGTTGGAATAATTCCTAACACTTCAAGGGTTCAGGTTAATTTCAGTAGCATTTTGTTATACACACACACACACACGTGGACACACACACTCACACTAGTGACACATTTTAAAGTAGTAAAAATTCAAAACCTAGCACTCTCATTAAAACTGTCATGTTCTTATAGTCGTTTACTTTTCATGCAGATAGGGCAAGACTCTGTACATTAAGAGATGAGGAAAAAGGAAGCAATTTCTATTACCTGGTTTAGAGGCGAGTAGGGCAGTGGAGTCTCTTGGTAACAAACTGTGCTGTTTTATAGAGTTGCTGATGATCTGTTAATCAAATGTGTTTTATCATTAGCGCCTCGTTGCAAATTACCCTCTTAATTCTTATGGAAATGAAAGCAATATACTTACAGAGTTAACTTATTTCTTCACACACTGCTTGGCTTTTGTTAGCATTTTTGATAAATAATCACATAAATAAATAAAATCAGGTAAATACAACATAAAATGTTGTATTTACCTGATTTTAAGGCCTGCTAAAAAGCCAGATTTAACAAAAGTTAAACTTAATAATTGAAATAGGGCATACCTTCTTTCTAATAAAACTGTATGGAGAATGGGAAAGAGGCAGATTCCTTTCCAGGACACTACAGCTCACGTCCCTGACCTGTGGTTTTTTTTTTCACTTTCTTTTTGTTTAGTCATTCTTTTTTTGTTAAAATACTTTTTAAGTACTGTAACAAAAGAAAGAAAAATGCCAAAACGTTCTAAATAAACAAATTCGACGTGTTTGTTGTGAACGTTTCTATCTGTACAGCCCTCAATCTATCTCCTTATCAGTTATGACTATGCACAATTAATGCTGACCACTCATTACATAATGTGCTTCAAAGTTACACCCTTACACTGATAGTATGATAGTATGATTAGCTTATCATTCACAATTGTTGTTTAACCATAAAAAAGACAGGATGAATTTATTATAGTGTGCTTTCAGTAAACATTCATGACTTTATGCAAAATTCAAAACTGGTTTGAACTAGCGTCACTCTAGTCCCATCAGTATTGATGAGTATTGATTTGAATTTACCAGTGCCTCATTAATCTCTGATCAATATTTATGTTCTATAAAAAACATATTCTGAGAGCATAATCTTACAGTTGTCACATACTGTGGCCTAGAGCATGCAGGGTTATATTGGTGCTGAAATGTAGTAGCAATAAAACATTACAGGTTTGAGGTACTTTAAATCCAGTCTACAGCTGTTCTTAACTCAAGAGAAAAGGAACTGTTATTTTAGGAATTTTAAGATAATATTATTATTATTGTCATTATTAAGTTTCACAAACCTGACTATAGAATAGACACAACTTCCTAATCCATGTGGGGGGATATAACAGAGACCTTTATCTGACCTGGACTTGAATTTCCAATTTTAACCTCAGACTTAAAAGCCTTTAACACTGTGAACTTTTGAGGACAGAATTACCCGTCAGACTTGCACCAAGAAACTCAAGTTTGTTGGAATGAAGACATGGATTCACAGTGGGGATTTTTTTCTCAGAGTCTGACCTGGCTATGAACTCTTCTCTCTTTGGGTGTATGTGTATGTGTGGTGACAAATGAAATGTCAGAAGGACTTTGATGGTTTTTTTCCTGTGTATTTTAGACAGACACCACCTGACCAGATTTCTTTCTTTTTATCTTCCTCTCTTTCTAGCTATCAAAAAAGATCATTACAGATGGTGAGACAACTGCATCTAGTCTAACTATCTGTAATGATGTCATACTTCACATGCAATCTAATAATATTTAAAAGTTCCTGTAAAAGATGAGCTCATTATATAAAAGCCTTTTAGTGTTTTCTCTGCAATAACTTTTGATATGCATCCCAGGCTGACTGAAGTTTGTGTATATGCTCCCAAGCCAGTTTAATGTAACCTCATTGTCTTTTAAACATGTTTAATGACAGAACATGACCTCTACAGATGAAAAGAAAGAAAAGGTAATCGTTCATGCTTTCTGCTTGTTTCCCACTGACTGTCTTCGTGTGATAGAAAAAAAAATGTTATACAGCATTTAGAATGACTATACCTTGCTACCATCATGTGCCATTTACCATGAAAAGTAGTTCCTGCTGAATGCATTATTCCATTGAATAACTTAGGTTTAAAACACCAGTACACCAATAGGCACTTCTCTAATGATGTGCCACCATAACAAGAGACCTATTTTCAATAATCTTTTGAGGCAGGTTATAGTGAAATTGTGCATATGCAAAATTTCAACACGCTGGGGTACAATCAACCTGTCTGCTTCATCTCATTAAAGTACTGAGCATATGTCATGCTCCCAGCACAGATGTAAATTGTAAATTGTCAAACACAGAAAATGTAACTATGAATGCCATGCACTTTTCTCCTCCTCCTCCTCCTCTCCCTTAGCTTCCCTGCTTAGCCTCTTGTGTCCTTGTCTAGTCTTGTGTTTTTTGTATTACTTTTCCCTGGAACACTCTCTCACAGTCTGTTCTCTAAAACCTAAAAGAGGAATTATGGATTTGATCAACTGGTCCCTGAATGCAATTGACAGCCTTTTCTCAACGAGAAGTCTGGGCTCGGGTGAGCCTGAGTGTCCTGGAGGTACTTTCCCAGCCGGATACACGATGGACGGGTGGCATAACTGGAGGGTCGTGTGCCTGGCGGGACTGTCGATCAAAGACGCTGAAGATATCTACCTATTTGGAACCATGATAACAGGGTTCTTGCTGATCGGAGCTGGCTTTGCGCTGGCTTATCGAAGAATTAAGAAAGTGGAACTGGCTGTTCAAACCCCGACAAAGCTGCCCACTGTGATTGAAACGATGGGACGAGGCATGAGTTCTCAAAATGGGCTCATTGAGTGCAGCACGGATAAGATCTTGGAGAAGCTTGCGGCTGCCATGAACACTCAGAATAAGACCTCTGAGCGCAAATTGGATCACATCTTGGAGAAGCTCACTGCGGTCGTGAATTCTCAGAATCTGCTCTTTGAGCACAAGAATGACAACATCACGGAGTGTAAGTTTGATAACATCATGGAGACCTCCAACCTCTCCAACGGGAGATTGAGAGACCAATGTCGGACTGTTAGAACAGCTTTGAAATTCATGAGTTGTTCGCACTAAAGTAAAAACCACCATCACTTCATGCGGCTACCACTTCGGCGCCAGCTGTGATCTCAAGGCTGGAGCTGAACAAAAACACCCTGATAACAGACTGTGCTTAGACTGTTCCTCCCCTATGCAAGGCCACCTGGGTTGGCTGGAAGACTGTTTACTTAGCCTGGCAGGGCGAAGGACACTGTTTCAGCTGAACTCTGGACACACACACACATACACATACACTGATACACACTCATCCCCCCCTCCCTTTCCAAACGCCTTTGATGCTTGTCCCCTCCTGGGGAAGATGGCGGTCGACTGGACCAGCGCAGACATGCTGCAGGACCGGATGCGCTGTCTACACCCGCCCCTGTTGCTTGCCTTGTGTTTCTATGGTGTACTGATAGTCATGTGCTTTTTGTATGCACTGAGGTGTAATTTCTTCTGTTCTCAAACTGATCTCCCTGTTGGAGCTCAGTCTGGGGGGAGTTCTTTTTTCTCCTCGTCTTTCCTCATGTTGTTTATTTTCCATTGTTATACCTCTCTGACCTGTCTTCCCCATGTGATGTTTGTGTAATGTATGTATGGTCGGAAGGGTAAGATGGCGCTGGCACGGCTGGCAACCTTAACCCAATTTCCCTCGGGATGAATAAAGTATGATCAATCAATCAATCAATCAATGAAATCAAAAATAAAACAAAAATATGAAATAAATCTAAAATGCTAACTTAATAATAATTTAGTTTCTCGTCTCCAAAACATGAGCTTCTCTACACTCTCTGATGCAACAGATCGTGCTCTCCAACAAAACAATACTGCCTATGGAACATTGGTTTTAGCAGCTCTTCAAATTGTGGATTATTTCCCCAGAAAGACAACAACACAAACTTACACACACCAAGAAGATGGAGTAAACCTAAACTTTTTATTTCACTTTCTTACAGTTTATCACTCAATCCACATATCCCACAATCCCCACATGACTTCTACTCATAATCCCCTTGGAGGTAGCTGTCAATCACTTTCCTCCTCTCTCCGTTTGAATTAGCAGTCTAAATTTTAATCTGCTCCACTCCCTTTGCCTTCCTCCTGTCATTGAAGCCAACAGAGAAACTAAACCCTGCACTCCATCTACTTGTTCTCTCATGTACACATTTCCTTTTTTTTTTTTTTTTTTTTTTTTTTGTGCCTGTCCCGTTTGGCTCTTTTGCCATCAGAATTGTTGTCTAAAGGCAAAGAAAGATGCCCAACGGATTTACTTTACCAAATTGACCATCCCAGCCTTGCCGTAATGGTCCATTTGATTCACCTTTTATTGTTTATTTTATTTTCACTTACTGAATACGGGACAGACTTGACTGGGGGAAAGAAGGGGAGAAAGAAAGAGGGAAAGAGAAACAGCTGAGAAGAGGGACGGGGGAGAAGGGCAAAAGACAAAAACCAACAGAATGAGCAGGAAAAAAAAAAAAAAAAGGAAAAATGAAAAAAAAAAATGCATATATCAATCACCTGGATCACATGCTGAGAAAGAAAAAAGAAAACAAGCAGAAGAGAACAAGAGTAATAGAATAAACAACATCAAAATGATATATGGGAATATGACAGTAAATACTAAATATTAAACATTATTGTGCAGCACATAAGATCAACATAACACAGTGTGCTTTGAGGTAGGAGCCAAAAAGGGTGTAGTTTGTGGGTGTGATCACCCGTGTGTACACCTGTGAGCATGGACGCGCTTGTTTTTTCAAAAGGTTCCTTCATGTAATGATCTGCTAGAGGGTGTGGGGGGGCCGCAGCCCCGTCCTCCAGGGCATGAAGCAGTTATGGAGGAGATCAAAACTCCAGACATCCAGAGGCCCCCAGAACACAAGAGACCAAGGAAGACCAACAGAGGGGCAGCCGCGCCACTGTCCCAGTAAGAGCTGAGGAGAGTCCCAGATGAGGGCTCACCCAGCAGCCGCGGAGCAGAAGCCAGGGGGAGTTGTAGTGACGCGCCCGTGAGCTCCGCCGGCAGCCAGCCGTGCCTGAGTGACCGAGCCCCAGGCCGAGAGGCTGGGGGCACCCCACCTCCGAAGTGGCCCGAGCGAGCCCCAGGCTCCAGGCCCCGATAAGCGGCCGCCAAGGAGTGAGCCGGTGTGTACCTGGACGCCCATCCCCGGACACAAAGAACCACCAACGCACCGATGTCTGAAGGAGTCCGCCACTGGCAGGGGAAGTGGTGGTAGGGGGAGATAGGCCTCCAAACCTTGGAGGGCCTAAGATGTCCCCAGAGAGGTGGTGCCTGACACCCAACCTGACATATAGACACAGAAATACAGGCACACACATATACAAACATCCATTCCCACCCTCATGCTCTCATATGCACTTACTCCACACTCAACCAACGTGGAGACAGACATAAAAAGACGCTGTACACACAATCACACTCCCCAAGCATACTCTACAAACCGGGTCTAGGTACCCTTGCCCCTGGAGGGGGGAACTGCACCCAGACCCAGGTGGTGTTACCCTTTTCCCTGCGGTGGGGGAGGCAGACCGCCCCGACTCCGCAGCAGCAGGGAGGCCCCACACTCCAGACCGCAGTCGGACGGCCAACTCCTCCTCCTAGCCCCCCCGCTCCAGCAGGTCGCAGAGAATGGGGGTGAGAGAAGACTCCAAACCTCCCTCCACCCGCTCATTGTAGTGTTGATGCATGTGTGTTCTAAGGTGCATTTAAAACCCAGGAGGGCATGGAGCTACCTGCCAGAGAGCAGCAGGTAAGCGCATGGTCCCTCCTGCTAGCCCTCAATGTCTACGTGTATTTAACATTGAGAGGTGGGCAACGACGCCAGGGGTGGGGTGTACATCCTGATGGTATTTTGGATTCCGTGTATCGTGCCCACCCCCAAGATCCTATATGTATGTGTAATGAGAGTGTGAGTAATGTGAATGCCTAAGTTGTGGGATAAAATTGAGGCAGAGGCAGCCAGAAGGGGACAGGGGGGGTGGTAGCCTCCTCTGCGCCCTGGTGACATACCCCTACTCCAAGGCCCTGCATGTGTGGGTGGTTGTGGTGGAGCAGGAAGAGGGAGGCAGCTGGAGATGGGGAGGGAAGGAAGGGAGGGGCAAGTGACCCCTCCCTGGGGCCAGCTCCCCCGCTGACCCCAGTAGGCACCCCCATACTCTGCGACCCGCCAGGGAAAGGGGGCCCAGGCCCATCCAGACCGGGGCCCAGCGCAGCAGCGCCTCCCGGCCCCACAGAGCCTGGGACAGTCCACCCAACCCCACCACAGAGAAAACTGCACCCACCCCACCATCCACTCATCTTCCAGACTACATAAGACAATAAACACCCAGGCTGAGATCTTCCTCCACCTCTCCTGTGTCTCCCCCTCCTGCAGAGAGAGCCCCTGAGGAGAGGAAAGCTCCTGCGAGATGTGACAATCTTCCCCACCAGTTGAAGAGCCCCCCAGGTGGCTCGATGCACCGGCGGCACCCTGCTCCAGGGCTGGGCCCCCATGCACCCACCCGCCCACAACCCCGGCAACACACCAACCAGGACCCAAGCCCCCGAGGCCCGGCCCGGGCCCCAGCCCAGAGACGGAGCGCCCCCAGAACCTCACGCCCATCCCGGACCCACCCAGGGGCAGCCAGGCTACCAGGTCAGTAACCCACGTCCGTCAGCACAGACCCTCCCCTAGCCCCGCTGCACGCAGCCGCGAGGAAACAGTCACCTGAGAGCCAACAGAGCCCCTAACCGGACATGACCGCTACCCCGGGTTGAGCCCCCCAAGGAAGATGCCTCCGGGGAACCCCCCGACGCCCTAAGCCTGTCCCTACCCCCACACCAATCACAACAGTGAAGGCGGGACCAAACTATGACCCCCCACCCCCACTAGGTGATGGAGCTGATCAAAGGAGCCCAGAGCAATTGATCTGATGTGGTGGCAGAGGCTGTATCAAGACTAATGTAATCTAATAGATAATTTCTATATTGGTTAGAATTAAGATTATTTTTATTTTTCCAGTTCATGAGGACTGTTTTCTTGGCTATGCATAGGGCAGTGAAAACCATATGGGCGATATTCTTTTCTGAAGTGACATTATCTAAGCTGCCCAACAAACACACTAAGGGGGAAGTTGGAATGTTACATTTCAGACACTTCGATAAGTCTTCACATATCTCGCGCCAAAACTTCTGAACTGGTGGACAGAACCAAAGAGCGTGGATATAATTGTCCGGTGAATTGGTTTGGCAGTGTGAGCAGTTGTTGGTAGACGTAAAGCCCATCTTGAACATCCGATGACCTGTATAGTGCACTCTATGTAATATTTTGTATTGAATTAATTGAAGACTGGGATTTCTAATTAGATGAAAGGTTTTTAAGCAAATCTGAGACCAGAAGTTTAGGTCTAAGTTAACTGATAAATCCGCTTCCCATTTTGCAATAGGAAGTGATATTGATTCATCTGTTTTAGAAAGCATTCTGTATATTTTGGATAGTAATTTGGGGGTTTTAAGAGTAAGAAATTGAACCACACTTGGTGGTGTTTGTAGTTCAACTTGACCCGGTTTAAATTTCTTTTTTACTATGGATTTAATTTGTTGATATTCTAAAAATCTTTTCTTGTTGATCCCATATTGTGTAACTAGTCCGTCAAATGAAATAAATTCTGTTCCTTCTAGTATATGTTCTAAATATTTGATTCCTTTACCACTCCAATCTGAAAAGTTTATCATATTATTGTTTTGTAATATGTCAGGGTTGTTCCAGATAGGTGTACGTTTGCATGGGATTAATGAAGACGCCGTCAATTTTAGAAACTCCCACCATGCTGTCAGAGAAGAGCTGATGTTGATGCTTTTAAAGCATTCATGTCGTTGGATGTTTGAGCTGATAAATGGTAGGTCTGAGATCTCTAGATTATTGCAAAGTGCTTGTTCTACATCTAGCCAAGGTTCATCTAAGAGGGTATGTTTTAGCCATCCTGAGATAAACTGAAGCCTGTTGGCTAAGAAGTAGTGCTGAAAGTTAGGCAGTTCTAGTCCTCCTTTATCCTTGGTCTTTTGTAGTGTTTTTAAGCTTATACGTGGGGGTTTATTTTTCCAAAGGAATTTGGACATACATGAATCTAGAGATCTGAACCAATCTTGTGGCGGTTTAGTTGGGATCATTGAGAATAAATAATTTATTTTTGGTAAGACCATCATTTTTATAGCGGCAACCCTTCCCATGAGTGATATGGGTAGACATTTCCATCTAGCCAGATCATCTTCTACCTTCTTTAAAAGTGGGATATGGTTTAATTTAGTTAGATCTGCAAGCTTGGGAGAAACATTAATACCTAAATATTTTATATTTCCCGATTGCAGTGGTGTAGAAGAGGAATTATGGAGGGAGCAATTAATCGGTAGAACTGTAGATTTTGACCAGTTAATTGAGTAATCTGATATTCTTGCAAAAGAGTTTATCAATTCAATCACCCCAGAGATATTGGTTTGTGAATTTTGGAGAAAGAGTAACACATCATCCGCATAAAGGCTGATTTTATGTTCCACGTTCTTGCATTTTATGCCCTTAATTACTGAATTCTGTCTAATTGCTGCTGCTAGTGGTTCAATAAAAATTGCAAACAGTGAAGGGGAGAGTGGGCATCCCTGCCTGGTGCCCCTCAAGAGACAGAAGCTGGAGGATGTCTGGTCATTTGTTCTAACACAAGCTGTTGGGGAATTATATAATATTTTTAACCAGTTTATGAAAGAGGATCCAAAACCAAATTTGTGTAAAGTTGCAAATAGAAATTTCCAGTTAACTCTGTCAAATGCTTTTTCTGCGTCTAAGAGAATATTGTAGTTTCTAGGTTTTTACTGTATGAGTAGTCTATCAAATTAAGTAATCTACGTGTATTTGTTGATGAGTGCCTACCTTTTATGAAACCAGTTTGGTCAGGATGAATTAAGAGGGGGGTTATTTTCTCCAGTCTCTTTGAGAGAGCTTTGCAGATTATTTTAAGGTCTACATTTATAAGGGATATTGGACGATAGCTTGAGGGATATACAGGGTCTTTGCCTGGTTTTAGCAGGAGATTAATGTTTGCAGAATTCATATTTGATGGAAGTCTGCCCTTTTCTTTAATTTCCAACAACGTTCTGTAGAAAACTGGTGCTAGAATCGACCAGAATTCTTTGTAGAATTCTGCAGGAAAGCCGTCTGGACCTGGAGCCTTATTATTGGGCATACTTATCAGAGCTTCCTGGAGTTCACCTGGTGTCAGTGGTGAATCCAGTGCCATTGCTTGAGTGTCCAATAATTTTGGAAGAGTTATGTTGTCCAAAAACTGATCAATTTCTTTTTTAGATGGGTTTATTTGTGGTGAATACAACGTTTTATAGAAATCCCTGAAAATGTTGTTTATTTGTATCGGATCATATATTGTGTTCCCAGATGAATCTTGAACAGCACATATAGTTGTTTTTTCTTTATTTATTTTTAGCTGGTTTGCTAGAAATTGACCGGATTTATTACCATGTTCATAATTTTGTAGGCGTAGTCTTTGTACTAAGAATTTTGTTTTTTTATCAATTATCTCATTTAATTCTAATTTTGTTTTGCGTATTTTGTTCAATGTTTCCTGATCTTGGTGGGACGCGTAGGCTTCTTCTAGTGATTTGATGTTTTTTTCTAATTCCTGAATATTTTTGTTTTCTTTTTTCTTTTTATGTGATGAGAAAGAAATTATTTTACCTCTCATCACAGCTTTCCCTGCTTCCCATAGAACAGAAGCTGATGTTTCGGGAGTGTCATTATAGTCCAAATATGAAGTCCACTCTTTTTTAAAATATTTAATAAAGTCTTCATCTTTAAGTAGTGATATATTAAATCTCCAGTTTTTTCTTGGCGTAATATTATTCTTGTGCATTAGTGTTAAAGATACAGGACCATGATCGCTGACAGCTATAGGGTGAATCTCAGTGTCTGAAATGTCGTTCAGCAGTGAGCTGCTGACCAAAAAATAATCCAGACGAGAGTAGGAGTGATGGACATGTGAGAAAAAAGTATATTCCTTACTGGTGGGGTGAAGGGAGCGCCATGCATCGCAAAGACCAAAGTCGCTCATATACTGTTTGATTATATTTATGGACTGCCAATTACGCTGAGTTCCCGCTGTATTGAGCCTATCCATGTCTTCATTTAGTCCAAGGTTGAGGTCGCCTCCAAGAACAAGTGTGCCATCTAAGTGTTCAGAGAGTGCACTGAAAAAACCGTGAAAGAATGAGGGATCATCAACATTTGGACCATATACACTTGCAATACATAGCTTTTTATCAAGTATAGATAGTTTAATGATTAAGAATCTGCCCTCTGGATCTATAACTGTATCGAGTACTGTGAAATTAATATTTTTATGTATTAAAATTGCTACTCCCCTTTGTCTAGAATTATAACAAGCTGAGAACACATTGGGAAACTCAGGTGTTTTAAGTTCATTCGAATCTCTAAGAGGTCTGTGGGTCTCTTGTAAAAGGACAACATCTGCCTGTAGTTTTTTGAGTTGGTTAAATATTTTTAACCTCTTTACTCTGGAGCCAGCTCCATTTATATTCCATGTAATGAACCTCAGTGTACCCATAGATGTTTGTGTATAACTAGGGATGTATGCTGTGTGCGTCGCTTAGACAGGTGGAGAGAATACGTCACTTGTTCATAAATAAAGAGAAGGAGAGAGAGAAAAAATGTGTGGCGAGATGCTCCCTGAGTCTGACTTTGTGTATGCATAGTTACTAATATGAGTAGGCTTGGCTTAAGTGTGTGTATCCTAAACGACTGTGTGCGCTGTCTGACTGAAGTAAAATGTGCTGCCGTTGAGCGCATGGTGCGTATGTGTCGAAATAAAGGATGTTTGTGGATGAGCGTCGAAGCAGGTGATCGAGGCAGTGAAAGGAATAAAGAAAGAAACCAAGGACAGGGGTGAGCAGCATAAAACCAAGAGGGGGAAAAGAGAGGGGAAAAAACGAGAAGAAATAAACAAACAAAAACAAAACGTAAACATTCCAATTAAATCACTGACGGAGAGTGACGGTGTTAATTCTGCTATGAAATCACACTTTAAGATGCGATTTAATGCTGGTAAGTTAAACAGATGTTAATGCAAGTTAGTGTGAGTGGATAGGGAAAGGGTGCAGCTAATTCTTATCTGGTGTGAGGTTAATACAGCCACGGAGTGATGTTGGGGTCGCGGTGGAGCTGTCCGTCCACGTACAGCCGGTCCACAGCGATGACAGCGCGGGAGCCCTTCTGGATGAAGCCGCGTCGGATTGGGAAGAGGACCCTGCGTCGTTCCAAGATCTCTTTGGGGAACTGGTCGTTCACGCTGAAGTCCGTTCCTTTTAATTCCCTGCCGCGGCTTTTCACATGTTGCTTTTGTTTGAAGTGGCCGAATTTGGCCACGATAGGACGTGGTCTCCCGGCCGTAGCCCGAATGGGGCCGAGGCGATGTACCCGATCGAAGACGATGTTCTTCACAGTGTCCTCCGGCAGCTTCAGGTGGGTTTTGATGAAGCTTTTTACCGTGGTCTCCGCGTCCTCTCCAGCGGCTTCTGGAATACCAGAAAATACCAGATTATCACGCATGCTACGAGCTTGTAGATCGATAACTGTTTCTTTTATTTTTTTATTTTCTCTATTGAGCTGGGTAACATTATCTGTGAGACATTTCACCGACTCCCTTAGCGTGGCATTTTCAGCAGCAAGCGTACACATTTCCACTCTAACATTATCTTTTCTACTGACACTCGTTTTCTTCCACTCTGCCTAAGGCTTTGGCATTTTTCTCACACTTACACGTTTCAGATCACAGAAATGTTAAATTCACAAAGTAAAAAGCTATCCAAAACTACCTGGCCCCAACTGAATAAGTGAACTTGTGAGACTAACTATGTTATCTATGTGTGTGTGTGTTATCTATGTGTAGAGATACATAGATATGGTCAGTTTAGAGCAGTGTTGGTCAAGTTACTTGAAAAAAGTAATCAGTAACTAATTACTGATTACTTCCCCCAAAAAGTAATCCCGTTACTTTACTGATTACTTATTTTCAAAAGTAATTAATTACTTAGTTACTTAGTTACTTTTTAAAAACACGATTTACAACCTGAATAGGTGATAAAGCGATAGATCTTTCAGCCCAATTCTACTTTTTCTGCATAATCCATCATACAAAATGTAATCAAATGGAAAAGTCTCTTTTTAAAACTTTTATAGTTTTATTAATTTTAATCTTTTAACTTTATGCATCAAGCAAAAATTTAATTATATGCAACATTCTCTGACTGGAAGAAATTTGTTTAATATTTAAACCTATTTTCTGCACATTCCAGCACATAAAATATTTTTTTTTTGTGTTTACACTCAGTCTTTCAAATAGATGCAAGTAAAACACAGCAGAAAATAAAAAAAGTCAAAGACTAGCGGTCCTTTTGCTCTATTTTCACCTGTAAAGCAGGAGTGGCGTAGGCGGAGGTTTACCTTGGTGCAGGTGTGCCACAGCGGTCAGTGGAAGGATACGGCAGTTTCTCTGTGAATTTCCCGTTACGTGGTAGCGCACTCGGAGCTTGCTTGGAAGTTTAGGGGGTTTTTTCGCTGTAAAAAGATGTTTTCTTCCCACGCACAATGCTAATGGACGCTAATGTTTTTGTCACTTTTTATGGAATCAAACTCAAAGTAAGGTCAGTACTTCCACACTTTAAACGCTGCACGCTCATACTCTCTCCCGTAGATATATGATCCACTGTTGATCTGCACACAGCTGTTGTCACGACTGTCGCACTTGCTTACGTCACTGTCGTGAGACATTCTCGCAAAAAAATCACAGTTTTAGTAACGCAGTAACGCAGCGTTCCTACGGGAAAGTAAAGGTAATCTAATTACCGTTTTTGCAATAGTAATCCCTTACTTTACTCGTTACTTGAAAAAAGTAATCGGATTACAGTAACACGTTACTTGTAACGCGTTACTGCCCATCTCTGGTTTAGAGTCACCAATTAACCTGTCTTTTAACTGAGGGAGGCCACTGAGGCATGGAAAGACCATGCAAACCCCACACAGAAAGGTCTGGGCCATGGAAGAGATTAGATTCACTAGCTTTTCAGTGTGCAGTATTCTTGGCTTTTAAGTCAGATCCATGCCTTACTCATTACATCTGGTTTCAAAATGATAAGAGAGCAATGTTAAAAATGCTTGCTTGAGAATTCACAACAGTGCTCTGCTTACCAGTGAGCATGACAGTGGAGTTTTTTTTATAAACATGTAGCCTCTAGGAAGGTTTTTATAAACATGATGTAACCCCTAGGTCATTCTGTTGGTTTCAAACACAGTGACCTAGGAGCTACATTAAGGCACAGTAGGAAAAACAATTTTTATTCATGCAAAGCAACTCTAGTAGCGTGCAAGAATAAAAATAAGGAGAAGGAAATGAGCTTACACAGCCTACCGTATTTAACAAGCACCAGGACAGTTTTTCCCTTTGCAGAACACTTCTGTGCATTCCTCTCTTTACCTGCTGGTTAAAACCTAATCTATGCTTTCATTATATCCATATTTAACTACTGCAATAGCATCCACAAAATCCAAAGTCCTCAGTAATTCCAGACAGTTCACCTGCTCACAGCCTTCACTAGGTCCCTGTTCCTTAAATCATCAAAGTCAAGGTCATTTTCATCTCTGACAAAGCCCTCCATAACTAGTTCCCTCCACCTGACAGACAGTCCATCACTGTGCTTTTCAATGTCATTTAGGTTCATATGACACACCGACCTTCCACATTAAATGAAAGACTCCTCTGTTTTTAGTGTGTGTATATTTCCACTATTTTCTCATCTAATTTTTTTTTTGTCGAAAAAGCTCTTAAAATAAAATATATTTTGATCATTTTTTGACATGCATGGACACTGATAAAGATAGTATTTCATCTCTTCATTCACATAAAAACATGTACAAGATGACATGTGAAGGAGAGCCTGACATTTTAGCCGATTCATGGAAGCAGTAGTTCGTCATTCCATCATTCATCAAACATTCCACACTTGATGGGTATCACAAAGCTGAAGGTGGGTAACATGAAGAGAGACACATGAATGAAACAGAGTGAGGTTAGTACAGAAAATGTGACAAATCAAGACAG
This sequence comes from Simochromis diagramma, assembly GCF_900408965.1. Classification (NCBI taxonomy): domain Eukaryota; kingdom Metazoa; phylum Chordata; class Actinopteri; order Cichliformes; family Cichlidae; genus Simochromis; species Simochromis diagramma. The sequence goes on along the minus strand of NW_024387255.1, from coordinate 627,814 downwards.
CATCATTGCCAGGCACATGAAAGCAAACATGGCACAATGGTAGATGTGTCAAATGAAATGTGTAATTTGCGCTATTTGTGTATGCTGACATGCTGTCCTCTGCTGTCTGTGTCTTTTTGATTTGGGTAATTTTCATTTTAAATTTAGGAGCTCGTCAATGACAAACTGTCTCTTCATTCTATAATACTAATCCACGCTTGCCTCATAACATGGGGAGAGGTGACAGTGAATAAATACCACCTATTACCAGCTTACCAACAGTGGGCTGTTCTTTTACATGAGCTAAAGGCTTCAGGTCAGTGTGAAGAACAAAAGTATGGTAAATGGTAAATGGCCTATATTTGTATAGCGCTTTACTTAGTCCCTAGGACCCCAAAACGCTTTACACTACATTCAGTCATTCACCCATTCACACACACATTCACACACAAAAGTATGTCTGTTTCCTTTGCATAACTTCAAGTATGAAACCCTGACAATGTATAACTTTAAATACACTATAATCGGACAGACTGTGCATCTGCAAATACTTTCAAAATGTAACCTCAACTTGTTGACAATGAAACTCTAGAGCTGGATACATTTGTGTGGGACTAATAAAGGTTATCTTATCTTATCTTATCTTATATAATGTACAATGCAACCAGACAGAACAGGGAACCAAAAGCATTTTCAATTAGTCAAGGTTTTTAGTTTTTCTTTTGTAAAACAACTGATTACTTCAAGTGAAAAATATAATTGTTGCATTATGTTATGTTGTTTTTTTTTTTTTTTAAAGTTTGAGTTTCACTGAGCCGAGTGCGGTGCTTACCACGGGGACTACTGTTGCCTTCACTCTCCACAGGCTCTGGTATTTCTTGATCATCCTTAGGGTGATCCTTACCAAATGAAAGCAACCTGGTGTAGCTTTCATTTGGTATTACTACATCTACACTATGACCTTATTCCTTCTCTGCTATGTCCATTTGGTTGCCCAGTTTGTCCGTCTCTATCTGGAAGTCCCACAGAATTTTAGACTGGTCTGCTGACAATCCTGCACAGTGCTGTTATGTGCTGGGTTGAAGTGTTTTTTTTCTACTGACTAAAGAGCTTTTTTTCTTCCTTCCTTGTTTTTATGTACAAGACAGAGGTGGAGTCTCTTGTTTCTGAGGCAGCACCAGTCTGGAACTGCCTGTCCTTTAATGGCTGCGTGAGGGAAGTGGCAAACACACACACACACACACACACACTGTAGCAAAGAGTATTTACATCTCATTCAGCAAAGGGTGAATTCCTAAGAGCAGGGGGAGCAGATAGAGAAAAAGTGGCCACATAAAATAAAAGTGAAGAGCAGAATCTGGACAGTCTCACAGAATATTTGGTCCTAATTTTGGAAAGCCAAGGAAAAATATTCAAACTTAAGTCTTAGTAGAACACAGACTTCTAGTATAACACTAATATGGCTAAACACTATAATATGTGGTAAGATTAGATGTTCAGGCTACATTTACATTTGATTTAATAAAGGTTTGTATTTTACTGTCATTCAAAATAGTGTACACTCTTGAGATCAGGCATTGTTGTCAAAGCTTTCCTGAAAAGGGTTCTTTAAATTAGCCTTTAGATCACCTGTAGATAATAAATGAGCTACAATTTCAAATTAGCTAGTAGTACCTAAACTGCTGTAAAGCAGACCCTTTTCCTGGGATGTATTATTGTAGGGTCTACCTTACAATATTAAGCGCCTTGAGGTGACTGTTGCTGTGGTTTGGTGCTGTATAAAAAAAATGAAATTGAAAATGAAGGATGCATCAGATATATGCTTTGCAGCCCACCCTATCCCAGGATTTATTGCAAGCCAATCACAGCGGATTTTTTTTTCCAAAACATGGTGAACTGAAGCAGCCAAGAAATAAAGTATTGGGTGTAATCCCTTTTCATGACTGCATCCTTGCTGCGGACACGTACAATACAGAATACAAAGAAATATGTGTAATGCAAACACAGAATGTTGTTTTCTTTTTTGACACTTCGTCAGTTGATCAGCTACTTTAATCTGGAATAAAGGTTGCCACATTATTTAGTACCAGAGGCTGAGTTTTACGATTATTACATTTAATGAGCAGCTGTCCTAATTGAGTCTTTTGAGTTGATGTAATAGGATAAAATTGGAATCTCCTTAATACCTGAACAAGCTGAAATTAGAAAATGAACTAGAAAGGTTACATTTTCTGAAATTTAGTATACTTATAAAAATAAGCATTTAAGTACTAGAAAAGGCAATCAAATCAATCAGTGTATTGTGAAAGCTACACAGTAAAATTTGCAGTGTCAAACTAACACTTAAAGAGTTAAATTTAACACTGTTTCCGAGTCTATTTGGTCCCATTCAGAATTGGTGTTAAATCAACTCTTTCTATAGTGTTAAAATTTTAGAGTAAATTTAACTCTAAACAGAGTAAAAATTTAACACTGAGTAACACCGCATAGTGTTAAATCAACTTAACACTACTAGTAGTGTCATATTATTTATTCTGTCCTAGTGATAAATTAACTCTATTTGAGTAAAATCCCACTGATTTTTAACACTGAATTGTGTTATTTGAAATTAACACTGGGGGGTCAAAGAACTCTGATGGGAGTTGATGTTACTCTATATTGTGTTATTCATACACTAATCTCTAGTGAAAAATTAGCTCCCATAGAGTAAAATTTGTAATTAATTTTACACCAAATAATGTTACTAAAACTCTTCCTGTAGTGTTACCTTTACACACAATTCACTGTTTTGCAGCATGAAAACCTGGTTTTTAATAATGCTTTTACATATAAAACAAGTGAGCAAAAACCACAACTAGATAATACATTTAACAGCTTTATTTTTATGTCAGGCTCAAAATATAAAAACATCTCATGTAGTGTATAAAACACTTTAAAACAATGAATTAGTTCAGCATAAAACGGCAATATGGAATGACATACAGGGAGGAATCTGAAATGCCATACTTGATTTGAAGAAGCAACACAGCTCATTTATGTTCAACACCTTCAGCACCATATTGGGATGCAGTCTGACCCTAAATGCATGATAATGGTCATCAAAAAACAGGGTTTCCATCAGTTTTCCGCAGAGCAATACAATGCCATCTTTCACAACAGTACTTTTGATCTTACAAAAAACCGGAATCTCAGACACTACGTCTGTACAGATGATAAAGTCAGGGCGGTACTCTATACCGTGTTGTTATCCACTTAGCTGAAAACAAACTGGTAGACAACACAGCTCCAAGCAATTTCTGGACCTTCTTCCAGCTCTCCAAGTGTCACCATCTTTCCTGGTCCTAAAGCTAATCTTTCCAGGCTAAAGGACTCCCAATGCTTTATTTTATTACTATTATATTTATTTTTACTTGTGGTGTACTGTAAAGGTACACTCTGTAAGGCTGCATCTTTAGCCTGAGTATGAATCTCAAAAGACACTTCCTCCATTGAGGAGACAAAACTATTCAAAGTAGATTGGCTCACAGTAGCTGTGCAACAGCAGAGGCACACATATCCAAAGTGCTCTTATTTGACCTTTTCAGATGTTGTGGGTGTTTCTTCTACATTAGTTGACATCACGTCCCCTGTAGTGCTAATTTCTTTAACTGCCACATCATGCTGTAGATTAACATCAGTGTCAGCCTGTTGGTCAAAATAGTTAAGGTGTTTGGTATTTAAATATTTTCTAAAACCTGTGGTTTGGATGAACGTGTACATGTTGTGAAGCATAGTGTTCTAAGATGTGCCAAACACAAAATGTGCTTTAAACAGTTCATCAAAAGCACCAAGTGAAGAGGTAGACTTGCATGGTATGGCATTTGTTAAGGTTCAAATATTGAGGAAGGAGAGTACAAACAACCATGGTCCAGAAGATCTTGGTCAAACGATTGATTTTTAATGAACACACGTGTGGGAAGACAACTCTGTACGCAGACAGCAATTGATCTTCGACTTAATCAAAGCATACACAGATTTTTATAGCATCTGGGCTTAAATTTAATGACGCCCCTTCAACGTCACAGATACATTTTATACATAGATCAGATCAAAACCACAATGACTTTTAACACAATTTAAAAAGAACGCCGCCGTCGTCTTCATAACAGGTACATCCTGTTACTGCCGGATGCTCGCTTGTCATCCAGACACCTCAGCAGCAGTTCTGCGACAAACTGCTCTTTTTGCAACCCCAAGCAAAACATGATTAAACTTTCCCCTATAAATGATTCTCTCTAACTGCGTGTGTGTGTGTGTGTGTGTTAACCACAATTGCACCCTGTTTCACCTCGCGACTAGCTCCTGACCTCTAACCAGACAGAGAGACAGAAACCACTCTCGTATATGTAATAATCGAACTGAAACTATGGATATATCATCTACTTAAAATAAATGTTTTAATCAAGAACCTCTTACTAAAAGCTTAATATGAAAATGACCTGATATAAATGTATTGTAAGCATGTATTGCAATTCCTTCTATGTTCTAGTTTTCCTCTCAACATGTATCACCTGAACAGTCGCGTCAGTGAAGCTTCAAACGTTTAAAGAACCTGAACATCAACTCAAATAAGCACAGATATGCATTGTGTATAAAATACTGCACCTGAAATACAAAGTTAACATAATCATAAACATCTTAAGGCCATCTTAAAGCTATCTGTTACATTGTTAAAGCAATGATCAATTTAAATAACCTAGTAATTCAAATGGCCTCGTCTTAGCCTGCTGCTCAAAATATTTAGACTGCTTTCACTTCTGCTTTCTCTCCTGCAACTTCCTGTCAGCCTGCTGCACTTAGCCTTTCTGAAAGACACACACACTGTTCAACCTCTAAACGCAATATAAACTACAGATTATATTATTAATGCAATGGTAATGATGACAATTATTTAACAATAGCAGTAAAATAATTTCCCTGCTCCACATTCCCTCTCTCGACCTCTGGAACACCAGAGGTCGCAATACATCGTGTCCACACTCCATGTGTAAGCTTAGGTTTTCTTGGTCCCTCTCTTGTGGTCCATCAGGCCTTGGACCTCCAGGATCCTCACCTCCCTGCGGTCACCGAGATCTTCTGCAAAGGAAACAAAACACCTTTTCCTGCATCTCCCTAACTTATCCTATTTGGGACTTCTGTAATCAAAAGCATGATCCTAATTATCTTCTTAACTTATTGACTTGTATTTATATATATTCTTCAACGTTACTCATCACTTTAAAATTCTTTAAACGCTGCTTTCACGTCCGGTTGCTTGCTCTAAATTTCCCTTATCTGATCATCAACATCCTGTAACATCGCTGCTGCAAGTGCCTTCACTCTAATCTTAAGTCACCTTTTTAACAAGAAAATCATTATAAGCGCCTATTCTACTAAAAGCTCCAAAAGAAAACAACCACTTTAATCAATTAAGTTTAAACATATAAGCAATTACTCCTGTATACATTTCATCATAGCTAAATGCTGCCTTGAAACAACTCCTGTGTGTTAACACTAACTTCATTTTAAAACCTCACATTTCCTATGTTATAACCTGTTTTTTGGTATAGGCTTTTTATTTCATTTGGCTCCTTTTAATGTAACAATACCTTCTAATTCTAATTTATCAGACTTAACCAAAATATATGCTTTCCTTCCTCTTTGGTCCTTCTTTAAGTTCAGTTAACAACTAAATAGATTTGAGGCCTTTTGCCTGGAATCAATACTGTCATGTGTGTTTCTTAACTCTGTGTCTGTAAGCGCGTACAATCCTTCAATAACTTCAATAACTCATATCAAAAAATGCAATATGTATAAAAATCATTTCTATTTATAAACTCTCCCCTTTATCCTAAAAATACCTTCTATGTAATATCTGTATGTGTACGCCTACATTATAACCACTTCTTCTAGAAATCAAAAAAGAAATCAAACCTGTTCTCCTCCTTCAACCCTCACTAATTTTCCCCCTAAGATTTATTCCCAGCTTTGAAAAAGCGGCATTGTATCTTCTAAACAGGATTCAGTTCACTTTAGTCCTTTTACCTTCACATAAAATAACAGTTTCAGTTTTACCATATCCAAATGATCAAAAAAAAACCCCAAACATAGTTACGCATAATAAGAACCAAAACAGTCCTAAAATGATCCTAAATTATTAAACAATTAAATCATTAAACCCTAAATTCCCCCTTTATTTTGACACATTTCATGTGTCAAAATACAAACTTAAACTCAAAATGCTCAGTTTTTCCCCACTCATGGTCCAATCTATGTCATAAAAATAAACTTAAAACAGAACAATTATCAGTCATGTGTTTCTCCAATTAATGGTAACATGAGTCACATCCAAAAATGTTTCCCCTTTAACATTTGGCATTCTCCCAACAATATACTATAATCCCATAATCTAACCCCAGTCAACAAAACAGAAATTTTCTCTGGTAAAAGCAAATTGTTTGTCCACATTTATTCATCCTCCTTCATCCAGCCACACATTCACTCACATGCAGTCACACCATATTTTTGCTAATAGTGGAGCCTCCCGCACGATCAGATTCTCCACCCTCAGCAAAATGAGCTCAGTCATTTTTTATTTTCCATAGGAAAATATTTCTTTATGCTTTTGGACTGGATTGACTCGCATAAAATCCTTTTTACCGGGACTTACGACCTGAACAGTCCCCACAGGTAGCTTTCTCCTCAGCCAATTGTGATCTGGAAAGCCCCCTTATATTTACTCTCCCCGAGAATTTTCAGCGCTGTTGCAGGCCTGCTTAGAACAAAAATGAGAAAAAATAGAGCTGATTATTAGCTCACAAAACACAAAACAAAATCACCTGACAGGTTTTCTTTAAGTGCACTGTTACAAAATAATGGGCCCCTCAGACATGTCCATGTTTCCTAAAACTCCCTCTATTAAAAACAAAAACAACAACAACCCGAACCTAACTGACAGAATCAACCCATCACCACAACAACCTCAACAACCTTAAACACAAAAGTTTTGCCACCACATAATTTCACCTCCTCAATACACCGAAAGTCTCATTAAAACCACACAATTTGCACACAAAAATCACCCCCTTATGCTCTTTAACATACTTACATTCAGCATAAAACTCCCTTACAACAACATATAATCACCAAACTATAAATTTCCTACCCAACTCTGCACTTCTCTTCTGTGGCATGCTTCCTCTTCTGAAAGCCACTTCCTCAGTCACACACACAGGAAGCTCCTCCATCACCACTCACTCCAGCTAATTTGCATACTGAGTCATCTCTCAATGTGTTGCCGTAACAAGAGAAACATATGTTTAAACATTACCAACTTATTAAATTATTTTATTTCTTTCTACAGTGATCACTAGTTTTGATCACTTAGTCCTAGAGCACTCCTAAGTCCCCTTTTTTCTAAAACTACTTTAATCACTTTTTTGTTTTCATAACTCACTTTCCTCAGCTTCAAACTCAAGTGTATTTTATGTTTGTGTATGTGAATTTGCATATGTTGCTTCTGCAGTGTGTCAAATCCCTTCATAATTTTGCCTTTAAACAGTCAATTTTCTCCTTCCCAAATGTACTAATCCAAATTTTAAGTTCCCTACCTTAAATAGCAGCATTCCTTGTCCTCAGCCAGAAGGTAGGGCTCCACTTGCCACTTTCCACCTCCGCCTTAGCCCAGTGGCTTTACCCTTGAGGTCCCATCCTCTTCACTTCATTTCACCCGTGAGTCTGAGCTCACAGGGACTGAGTGGGGCCGAGTAATCGTGACTGTGCCTGCCTTAGGTTGTCCCAGGGTTTCGAGGTGGGATCTTACCCGTCATGGGCTATCCAGCCTTCCATACTCGCCTGATACGGGGGCCAAGTGGCCAGGGGTGCCATGAGGCTAGGGAACACACTGGCTCTGGAAATTAAAGGAGTTTAAGCTGCTTCCTGCATTGCATCTTATATTAAACTATCTCACTCCTGATTCTTTCCTAGAATAATTTCACATATGGCACTTTGTGTATGTGTGTTTTCTATTCATTAATTAATTCATTAATTCATTAAACAGCAGAGGCACACATATCCAAAGTGCTCTTATTTGACCTTTTCAGATGTTGTGGGTGTTTCTTCTACATTAGTTGACATCACGTCCCCTGTAGTGCTAATTTCTTTAACTGCCACATCATGCTGTAGATTAACATCAGTGTCAGCCTGTTGGTCAAAATAGTTAAGGTGTTTGGTATTTAAATATTTTCTAAAACCTGTGGTTTGGATGAACGTGTACATGTTGTGAAGCATAGTGTTCTAAGATGTGCCAAACACAAAATGTGCTTTAAACAGTTCATCAAAAGCACCAAGTGAAGAGGTAGACTTGCATGGTATGGCATTCTTGTCAAGAATAATGAAGAACCGGTGGATGTCATTCTTTTTCACCCCTACAGCCAGGAGGTAGGGTTGAGTGCTGGTAGTGATGGCACCAAGGTGCTCTTGGATATTTGTTCCAGTCTGAAAAGACAAATACAGACAGGCAATAAGAATCAAATGTTTCTTAAATTGGTAATTCATAACATAAAAATAGAAAAGAAACACAAACCTTCTTGAAGACCACAAGACGCCTTTCTGCTTGAGAAGCTGATACCTTTCCTGGTCTCTTCCGACCCTGACCAGATGGTGGAATCAGATGTAATAGCAATAGAATTGCTGAGAGGTCACTGTCCCAGCCTGCAAAAATTATTTGTTTTTAATAAAGTTGAATCATCATCAACAATATATTTCAATGCATTGATAAAATGTTTGAGTAGACCCAAAAGACAAAAGCTGTTCTGTGACAAACATTATATATGCTATGAATGTGCTAATCAAAGAAACAACAGTTCACCAATGTCAGCATTAACCTCAGTGGCATCCTCAGGAGAGTCAGCTGCCAGCAAGAGTTCTTCCAGTTCACTGGTAGAAGGAAGGTTTCTGCCTTGTTGGATAATCCTTCTTTTGAATGTTGTTGGCCACCTCTCCAGCAACCTGCCTGATACATCCTCACCAAACATCAGTACAAAATCCTGTTCGATCTGTAACAGGGATAGAGAATAGAGAATTATATCTGCTTTCTATAAAATATTAAAGTGTGTTTACATTGTCAAAGTAATGACAAATATTCACCAAGCCTTTGATATCTTTGAAACGTGGAAAAACAGACAGTATGTTGCTTGACAGCAGGGGGTCAAGGACCATGTTGTGACTGTGTCTTCATCAGCTGAATGTTCCATCAGAGCGATTGCCTCCTTACACTCATCCTCACTCAGCACCTTCTCTGTAACAAACTGCAACTCTCATCTGACAGTTGGTCCACCACACTGGTTTCAGAAGTTTCTGACAACCACTTCTCCTTCAGAAGGCGGAGGGGACCGCGGACCACGTGTCCAAACACCAGATCCATCGGACTGAATCCCAAGGATTCCTGAGTGGTCTCTCTGACGGCAAACAACAATAACGGCAGACCCTCATCCCATTCTCTATCCGACTCTGCGCAGAACTTGCGCAGCATAGCTTTGAGGGTTTGATGGAATCTCTCCAGAGCACCTTGACTTTCCGGGTGGTATGGACTGGATTTTACATGTTTTATGTGCAACTCCTCCACAACCTGTGCAAACACTTTTGAAGTAAAATTCGTTCCTTGGTCTGTTTGAATAACCTTTGGAAGCCCGAAAGTAGAGAAAAACTTAAGTAGTGCTTTTATCACCGGTTTTGCTTTCAGCGTGCGTAGTGGAATTGCCTCCGGGTACCTTGTTGCTGAACACATTATTGTAAGTATGTATTGGTGTCCGGATTTCGTTTTTGGCAGGGGACCCACACAATCCAATATTACTTTTTCAAACGGCTCACCTATTACTGGAATAGGATGTAACGGAGCAGGTGGGATGGGTCTGTTAGGTTTCCCCGCCATCTGACATGTGCTACAGGTACGGCAATATGCCACCACATCAGCTTTCAACCCTGGCCAAAAGAAGTTGCGCAACACCCGATGATAAGTTTTGTTCACCCCAAGATGTCCAGCCATGCTGGCATCATGCGCTAAGCTAAGCACCTGCCCTCGATGTGGCTTCGGCACCACCACCTGCGTAGCACCAGGCAAACCACACCGGTCAGGGGACCACCTCCTCATAAGAACTCCATCTTGCACAAAATAAGAAGTGGGAGATTCACTTCCTGCACTCTTAGCTGCAGATAGAAAACAGGGAGCCAGTGATGAGTCATTCTGCTGAGCGGTTGTCAATGCATCCCTATTCAATTTCTCATCCAGCTCTGGCATCAGTTTTGTCACATCATTGCCGCTTTTTATTCTGCCACTCTCACGGCTGGGAGATTTTCTTTCGTCTAGCGTCGCCATAAACGTGTCAGCAACATCCATAACATCATCAAATTTGCGCGACTGCGCACGAGTAATAGCACAAACAGGAAACACACTTGACAAAGGGGTGGCAGCATCAGTAACAGAAGGAACAGGCGTTTCCACCACTTCAGGCGGTGGAAAAACTGTCCCACCAGCCAAGTCATTTCCCAGAATAAACGAAACCCCTTTAATAGGCAACTGGGAACTCACCGCAACTTTAACATGCCCCGTTTTCACGGGCGAATGCAAATGCACCTTGTGTAGCGGCGCCCGAAGAACGCTCATCTTAATTCCCCAAACCAACACATCTGAATCACAAGTAGTTTTATCTGACAATGGCAGTACACTATCCAACATAAACGACTGATGCGCACCTGTGTCCCGAAGAATAGTAACAGGCACTTTATCCCTCTCTTCTCCCGTCACAGAAACAAAGCCTTTGGTGATAAATGGTTTAAAACGTGGCTCTATTTCCACATCCGCATGGTGCAAATCACGGGTGAGAGTGGAATGTGATTTAGGCAAAGGGACAACTTTGATGAGACCTACGCCCGCTGGATTTTTAGAGCCTTTGCGCTGCTCTTTCCTCCGGAGCGCAGGACAGACAGCGATCAGATGTCCGGGTTCGCGACAATAAAAACAGTCGCGATTAACACCATCCTCCTGTCTATCTTTCAGTCCTATCTTTGGTGACTTTATTTTCCTTTCCTGTCCCACCCTGATATTCTGTGAGACAGCGGCTGAAAATATAGTTTTGTGGGTGAGAGTAAACTCATCAGCCATCACTGCCGCTTTAGCAAGTGAGGTCACCTTTTGCTCATTCAGATAAATGACTACTTGGTCCGGCAAACATTTTTTGAATTCCTCTAACAAAAGAAGCTCTTTCAGCCCCTCGAGATCCTTTATTTTACTGGCCTGCAACCATCGTTCAAACAAGCGACTCTTTTCACGGGCAAACTCCACAAATGTCTGATTGGCGGTTTTTTCACACTTCCTAAATTTTTGACGGTAGGCTTCTGGGACGAGCTCATATGCCTGCAACACAGTCTTCTTCATGATGTCATAATCCAGGCTATCTTCAATTGATAAACTGGTACACACCTCCTGGGCTTTGCCAACCAGTTTGCATTGCAACAGCAGCGGCCAAAATTCCTTCGGCCAGCTTAACGCGGCCGCTATACGCTCAAAAGCGTTAAAATAGGAATCCACTTCGGCCTCACGAAACGGGGGAACCAGTTTAACGTGCCTAGTGATGTCAAAACCTGTTGGGACCGCGGTGGACGTACTAGGATGACTAGAGGCAGATATGGAGGGCTTTCGCTCCAGCTCCAAAGCTCTGACACGGAGGTGCATTGCTTGTACCTCAAGCTCTTTAGAATCAGAATCAGAAAGGGTTTATTGCCAGATGTTGAGGAGGTTTACAACATTAGGAAATTGCTGCGGTGCTTCAGTGCAACATACTGTCATAAAAATATAAAAATAAGAATAAGAATTAAAAGTGCTAAGTGGATAGATATATACATGATATATACATGAGTGCAGGTGGTGATCAGTGCCAAACATGGAATGATGCAGTGAACACAGCGTAGGGTCATGTGTTAGTGGTGGGAACAGTCATATGGTTATTGTTCATGTGTCCGACAGCAGAGGGGAAGAAACTGTTCTTATGGCGAGAGGTTCTGGTGCGAATGGACCGGAGCCTCCTGCCTGAGGGGAGCAGGTCAAACAGACTGTGTCCAGGGTGAGAAGGGTCAGCTGAGATCCGAGCTGCACGCCGCAGTGTCCTGGAGGTGTACAGGTCCTGCAGAGATGGGAGTCTACAGCCAATCACCTTCTCAGCAGAGCGCACAACACGCTGCAGTCTCTGTTTGTCCCTGATAGTGGCTCCAGCGTACCACACAGTGATGGAGGAGGTGAGGATGGACTCGATGATTGCAGTGTAGAACTGCATCATCGTCCGTGTTGGCAGGTTGAATTTCTTCAGCTGCCTCAGGAAGTACATCCTCTGCTGGGCTTTTTTAATGACGGAAGTGATGGTGGGCTCCCACTTCAGGTCCTGGGTGATGGTGGTACCCAGGAAGCGGAACGAGTCCACAGAGGTGATGGGGGTGTCAGTCAGGATGATGGGGGGGAGTGGAGCTGTGTGCTTCCTGAAGTCCACAGTAATCTCCACTGTCTTCTGGGCATTCAGCACCAGGTTGTTGTGGCTGCACCAGGACACCAGACGTTCAACCTCCCTCCTGTAGGCAGACTCGTCCCCGTCCGAGATGAGTCCGATAACGGTGGTGTCATCTGCAAACTTGATTAGCTTGACAGACTGGTGGGTGGAGGTGCAGCAGTTGGTGTACAGGGAGAAGAGCAGAGGAGAAAGAACACAGCCCTGAGGGGAGCCGGTGCTGATGGTCCGGGAGTCCGAGACATTCTTTCCCAGCCTCACATGCTGCTTCCTGTCCGTCAGGAAGTCAGTGATCCACCGGCAGATGGGATCAGGCACATTCATCTGGGAAAGCTTGCCTTGGAGATGGTCTGGAAGGATGGTGGTGAAGGCAGAGCTGAAGTCCACAAACAGGATCCTGGCGTAGGTTCCTGGGGAGTCCAGATGCTGCAGGATGAAGTGTAGGGCCATGTTGATGGCGTCATCTACAGACCTGTTGGCTCTATATGCAAACTGCAGGGGGTCCAGGAGGGGGGCCGTGAGGGTCTTGAGATGGGAGAGAACTAGGCGCTCAAATGACTTCATGACCACAGATGTCAGAGCCACGGGTCTGTAGTCATTTAGTCCAGTGATCCTAGGTTTCTTGGGGACAGGGATTATGGTGGAGGACTTGAAGCAGGCAGGCACATGACATGCCTGCAGTGAGGAGTTGAAAATGCCAGAAAACACTGGGGCCAGCTCGTTTGCACAGTGTCTGAGGGTGGCAGGAGACACACCGTCTGGGCCGGGAGCTTTTCGAGCATTCAGATTCTTAAACTGCTTCCTCACATCTGCTTCATGAATATGAAGAGTTGTGGTGGGAGGAGGTGGTGTGAAATCCTCTTTTGTGTGGGGTGAGGAGGGGGGTGTTGCAGGTGAAGTGATTGAAGGTGGTGATGGCTCTATGGAGGGGGGAGAGGTGGGGGAATGAGTGTCCAAAGTGTCTCTATTGTTGGGGCCGTTGGAGGTGTGAAGGCTGCCTGATGGCTCGTCAAAACGGCAGTAGAAGTCGTTGAGGGTGTTGGCCAAGAGCAAGTCGTCAGTGGAGTGGGGGGTTTTAGGCTTGTAGTTGGTGATATTCCTAAAACCTTTCCACACAGAGGCCGAGTCATTCTCTGAGATCTGCTGCTGCATCTTCTCAGAGTGCTGATGTTTAGCAATGTCCACTTCTTTAGTGAACCTGTACTTGGCCTCTCTGTAGCAGTCCCTGTCTCCGCTTCTGAACGCCTTACTCTTTTCCAGCCACAGCTTTTTGAGTTTAGGAGTAAACCAGGGTTTGTCATTGTTATAACTCACCCTGGTGCGTGATGGCACAATGCTGTCCTCACAGAAGTGGATATAGGAGGTGACAGTGTCCGTAAACTCGTCCAAGCTGTTAGAAGCAGCCTTCATTGTGTCCCAGTCTGTAGACTCCAAACACGTGCGAAGCTCCTCCACAGCCTCGTTGCTCCACAGTTTTTTAGTCCTCACGACAGGTTTGGAGAGCTTCAGCCTCTGTCTGTACGCGGGGATTAGGTGGATCATGACGTGATCAGAGAAGCACGCGGCACCGCACGATAGGCCCCGCTGATCGTGCTGTAACAGTGGTCTAATGTCCTCTCCTCTCTGGTCGGGCATTTAATATACTGCTTGTATTTGGGAAGCTCATGGCTCAGATTGGCTTTGTTAAAGTCCCCAAGAGCAATGATGAGAGAGTCCGGGAATGTCCGCTCCATGTGCAGTATCTGCTCCGCGAGTGCGCACTGGGCTGCCTGCGCATCTGCGTCTGGCGGGATGTAAACAGCGGCCAGGATGAATGAAGCAAACTCCCGCGGAGAATAAAACGGTTTGCAGTGAATGAAAAGGTATTCCAGAGAGCACGGTTTAGCACGGGTTTCCACCTCCCTTATACGGAGGGTCAAACGGAGATCCTCCGTAGACCGCCCCGCCAGGGGTTCCCCGGCCGTACCAGACCCAGCTGCTTCAGTCTTTGCCCCAGCAGCATCAGAGTCCGCCTCGGCTGCATCAGAGTCCGCCTCGGCTGCATCAGAGTCCGCCTCGGCTGGTAGCACGTTAACAGGCCCTTTGGCATCCGGCCCCGGCTCAGCCTCCGGAGCCACCTTCACACCCCCGCCATCAGGCTGCTCTACAGCTGCCTTCGGGGCAGGAAGGATGCCTCGCTCCACCAGCTCTGCACACAAAGCGTCCCTAACCTCTGCTTTGCGGGCACCATAGGACACTTGAACATCATAACAACTAGCAATGATAAGCAAATCCGCTTTCCTGCACTTCACTATTTTATCCCACGAAGGCGATGTAACAAAATCATCCAAAGAAAAATCCATAATCCCACACACCACTACCCCACACCAAGAAAACCGCCAAACAGACCAAAACACACAAAAACCACAGAAAAAGGCAGAGGACGAGCCCCCAATTCATGTTACGACCCGTCTAGGGCCAGGCCATAACATGAGCGAGGCACTCGCTTCCCCCTCAAGACCCAAGCAGTCACACGAAACAAATCCGTTAGATATGAGGTGATTTATTTACAATGTGAATAAAGAGAACCAAAACGGGAGTGTCAACACTTCAGGGTGAGCCAAGGCCAAAACAATAAACAAAACAAACCTACACAAATCCCGCACCCCTGACCTTACCAAAACAAAGTCAAAAATAAAGACAGAGTCTAACCTCCTTAACTAACTCAAAACAGGAGATAACGGGTGGTCAAAAGAAACGGCAGCTCACCCCTACCCACTCCACTTCCACAATTTTCAAGCGTATACTGCAGCCAGCGGCTACCACAGGCCTACTGCTGGGTGATGAGGAGAAACGCGAGGACCTCTCCCGCTGTAACACTCCAGCCTCCTTTTAATGGGCGGGTCCTCCAGCTGGATCCAATCACGCCGGGGCAGTATGTCCACGCACCAATCGGAACAGGGCCCTGGCAGAGCTAAAGTAACATAGGAAAAAAAACACAACACCTGCACAAACAAACACATGGACATACAAGTTCGTAACAACTTGCAACAGGCAAATTGAACCTCATTCAGATCTGGCGTTTGGAATTATTTTGGTTTTCATGTGACGTATGACCCTGAAGGTAAGCGAGTCATGGACTAAAGTAAAACAGTATGTTGGATGTGCCATGCAATGCTCAATTACATTGGTGTGAACTAGTGTGTTAGCGCAGTTAGCTCGTTAACGTGTTTGCCGTCTAGCCCCATGCACGGAGTGATCGGCGGTAGCTCGTTAACGGAGATTTGCCGTGTTGTGGCGTTAAGGTCATTTCAACGAGATTAACCTGAAAGCACTAGTGGGAACACAACGAATATGACTGCACATTTACGCTGACATCATCCTAGTGCAAAGACAAGTGGAAGCAGACAAAAAAAGCAAGCATGCTACTAACTTTAGCCGAGTCATTTAGACAGCTGTTAGCACATGATTCTCCTTATGCTGCTGAGAATATAGCCCAGAAGAAGCGGATAGTATAGCTTTTATTTTGGAAAGAGCCATTTCTCTGTAATAAACTCTCTTTTCCAAAGATGAGTGATTCCTCAATCAGATACAGGGCTTGCAATATCGCTAGCCCGACGTCCCGGAGCTAGCGATTTTTTCAGTCGGGCTACCAAAATCTATCTCTTCCCTGCCCGTCGGGCTATTGTAGGAAAAATATATGTCAATGCTTTTGCATTCTTTCAGAAATGTAGCTGGGTAATTATGTCATTGGCATCGGTGAGCCACTGTCAATATGTGACATATTGAGGTCGCGTTTGAATTTGCGCTTGTTTTTTTGCTTTCACTTTGCAATCGTGCGAACTGTGTATAGAGAGCGACAGCACTGATCTGTGAGTGATGATAATTTGTGCACCAATTCCTCTGACATCGTCTTATTAATCGTTAGCTTACTATGCAAACATGACAAGTGAAATCTCCCGCAGCAAGCTTAAACATGTGAGAGGTTGATCACGCAGAGAATCGCTGAGCTTATGTGAGTGAGCGTGTAAAAGCATTTCAGTTCTGCTGAGCCAAATAAGACAGGTCAGGGTGAAGAAGTGACAGCCAAAGAAAAGCTTACCACAAAACGGAGAAGTTATGACAAATCAGACTATAAGGCAAAAAGAAAGTGCAGCTTTATGGTTTCATGGACAAAAGAATTTCTGTGGCTGCAATATGATGAGCTAAATAACCAGGGCTGCATATAAGTGGTCCACAGGTGCGCATTCGCTGTCAAAATAAAAAACACGCACAAGGGTTAGGGTTAAATTTAAAAACTGTACTTTTGAGTTAAAATATATATTTATAATTTTAATAAATGACAAATTAAAAATGCATGAACATTTTTTTTGTATCGAAAAAATATCGAACCGTGACACCAAAGTATCAAACCGAACCGAACCGTGAATTTTGTGTATCGTTGCACCCCTAATATATATATATATCTATATGTATATACAGTGGGGCAAAAAAGTATTTAGTCAGCCACCGATTGTGCAAGTTCCCCCACTTAAAATGATGACAGAGGTCAGTAATTTGCACCAGAGGTACACTTCAACTGTGAGAGACAGAATGTGAAAAAAAAAATCCATGAATCCACATGGTAGGATTTGTAAAGAATTTATTCGTAAATCAGGGTGGAAAATAAGTATTTGGTCAATAACAAAAATACAACTCAATACTTTGTAACATAACCTTTGTTGGCAATAACAGAGGTCAAACGTTTACTATAGGTCTTTACCAGGTTTGCACACACAGTAGCTGGTATTTTGGCCCATTCCTCCATGCAGATCTTCTCGAGAGCAGTGATGTTTTGGGGCTGTCGCCGAGCAACACGGACTTTCAACTCCCGCCACAGATTTTCTATGGGGTTGAGGTCTGGAGACTGGCTAGGCCACTCCAGGACTTTCAAATGCTTCTTACGGAGCCACTCCTTTGTTGCCCGGGCGGTGTGTTTTGGATCATTGTCATGGTGGAAGACCCAGCCTCGTTTCATCTTCAAAGTTCTCACTGATGGAAGGAGGTTTTGGCTCAAAATCTCACGATACATGGCCCCATTCATTCTGTCCTTAACACGGATCAGTCGTCCTGTCCCCTTGGCAGAAAAACAGCCCCATAGCATGATGTTTCCACCCCCATGCTTCACAGTAGGTATGGTGTTCTTGGGATGCAACTCAGTATTCTTCTTCCTCCAAACACGACGAGTTGAGTTTATACCAAAAAGTTCTACTTTGGTTTCATCTGACCACATGACATTCTCCCAATCCTCTGCTGTATCATCCATGTGCTCTCTGGCAAACTTCAGACGGGCCTGGACATGCACTGGCTTCAGCAGCGGAACACGTCTGGCACTGCGGGATTTGATTCCCTGCCGTTGTAGTGTGTTACTGATGGTGACCTTTGTTACTTTGGTCCCAGCTCTCTGCAGGTCATTCACCAGGTCCCCCCGTGTGGTTCTGGGATCTTTGCTCACCGTTCTCATGATCATTTTGACCCCACGGGATGAGATCTTGCGTGGAGCCCCAGATCGAGGGAGATTATCAGTGGTCTTGTATGTCTTCCATTTTCTGATGATTGCTCCCACAGTTGATTTTTTCACACCAAGCTGCTTGCCTATTGTAGATTCACTCTTCCCAGTCTGGTGCAGGTCTACAATACTTTTCCTGGTGTCCTTCGAAAGCTCTTTGGTCTTGGCCATGGCGGAGTTTGGAGTCTGACTGTTTGAGGCTGTGGACAGGTGTCTTTTATACAGATGATGAGTTCAAACAGGTGCCATTCATACAGGTAATGAGTGGGGGACAGAAAAGCTTCTTACAGAAGACGTTACAGGTCTGTGAGAGCCAGAGATTTTCCTTGTTTGAGGTGACCAAATACTTATTTTCCACCCTAATTTACGAATAAATTCTTTACAAATCCTACCATGTGAATTCATGGATTTTTTTTTCACATTCTGTCTCTCACAGTTGAAGTGTACCTCTGGTGCAAATTAGTGACCTCTGTCATCATTTTAAGTGGGGGAACTTGCACAATCGGTGGCTGACTAAATACTTTTTTGCCCCACTGTATCTATCTATATATATATATATATATATATACTTCATAAAGACAAATTCACTTGATATATCCAAATATATATATATATATATATATATATATATATATATATATATATATATATATATATATATATATTAGGCGTGTAACAATACTCGTATCGATATTGAACCGTTCGATACAGTGCTTTCGGTTCGGTACGCATATGTATCGAACAATACAAAATTTTTAATTTATTTTATCAACTTTCCTTCTGACGATGCTGTCTGTGTTGAGTGCTCAGTGGATCTGCGCTTGACAGTGCAGCCTAGGCGGAGTAGTCGAACACAGATTCACTGAGCACAGGGCAAGCTAGTGAGACTGAAGTTAAGCTCTCCTTGCAACATGGCAAATTGAACCTCCCCCACCCTCATTCAGATCTGGCGTTTTGGAACTATCTTGGTTTTCATGTGACGTATGACCCTGAAGGACAAAAGTAAAACAGTATGTCGGATGTGCCACGCAATGCTCAATTACATTGGTAGATATATATATATATATATATATATATATATATATATATATGTATATATATATTAGGGGTGCAACAATACACAAAATTCACGGTTCGGTTCGATACTTTGATGTCACGGTTCGATATTTTTTCGATACAAAAAAAATGTTCATGCATTTTTAATTTGTCATTTATTAAAATTATAAATATATATTTTAACTCAAAAGTACAGTTTTTAAATTTAACCCTAACCCTTGTGCGTGTTTTTTATTTTGACAGCGAATGCGCACCTGCGGACCACTTATGTGCAGCCCTGGTTATTTAGCTCATCATATTGCAGCCACAGAAATTCTTTTGTCCATGAAACCATAAAGCTGCACTTTCTTTTTGCCTTATAGTCTGATTTGTCATAACTTCTCCATTTTGTGGTAAGCTTTTCTTTGGCTGTCACTTCTTCACCCTGACCTGTCTTATTTGGCTCAGCAGAACTGAAATGCTTTTACACGCTCACTCACATAAGCTCAGCGATTCTCTGCGCGATCAACCTCTCACATGTTTAAGCTTGCTGCGGGAGATTTCACTTGTCATGTTTGCATAGTAAGCTAACGATTAATAAGACGATGTCAGAGGAATTGGTGCACAAATTATCATCACTCACAGATCAGTCCTGTCGCTCTCTATACACAGTTCGCACGATTGCAAAGTGAAAGCAAAAAAACAAGCGCAAATTCAAACGCGACTTCAATATGTCACATATTGACAGTGGCTCACCGATGCCAATGACATAATTACCCAGCTACATTTCTGAAAGAATGCAAAAGCATTGACATATATTTTTCCTACAATAGCCCGACGGGCAGGGAAGAGATAGATTTTGGTAGCCCGACTGAAAAAATCGCTAGCTCCGGGACGTCGGGCTAGCGATATTGCAAGCCCTGTATCTGATTGAGGAATCACTCATCTTTGGAAAAGAGAGTTTATTACAGAGAAATGGCTCTTTCCAAAATAAAAGCTATACTATCCGCTTCTTCTGGGCTATATTCTCAGCAGCATAAGGAGAATCATGTGCTAACAGCTGTCTAAATGACTCGGCTAAAGTTAGTAGCATGCTTGCTTTTTTTTGTCTGCTTCCACTTGTCTTTGCACTAGGATGATGTCGGCGTAAATGTGCAGTCATATTCGTTGTGTTCCCACTAGTGCTTCAGGTTAATCTCGTTGAAATGACCTTAACGCCACAACACGGCAAATCTCCGTTAACGAGCTACCGCCGATCGCTCCGTGCATGGGGCTAGACGGCAAACACGTTAATGAGCTAACTGCGCTAACACACTAGTTCACACCAATGTAATTGAGCATTGCATGGCACATCCAACATACTGTTTTACTTTAGTCCATGACTCGCTTACCTTCAGGGTCATACGTCACATGAAAACCAAAATAATTCCAAACGCCAGATCTGAATGTTGCAAGTAGAGCTTAACTTCTGTCTCGCTAGCTTGCCCTGCGCTCTTCCTTCTGACTATGCTGTCTGTGTTGAGCGCTCAGTGGATCTGCGCTCGACAGTGCAGCCTAGGCGGAGTAGTCGAACACAGATTCACTGAGCGCTCAACACAGACAGCATCGTCAGAAGGAAAATTGATAAAATAAATTACAAATGTTGTATTGTTCGATACATATGCGTACCGAACCGAAAGCACTGTATCGAACGGTTCAATATCGATACGAATATCGTTGCACCCCTAATATATATATATATATATATATATATATATATATGAAATCTATATGTTCTCAAAAATCGACAGTGCACCTTATGTATGAATTATGGTTGTGCTTACTGACCTCGAACCGATTTGATGTGGTACACAGCGCTTAAAAATCTGTCAAAAAATGTTTTAGTACGCCTTTGGTAAGATACAAAGCAGCACCGCTTGATGGATTCTCGGCTACCATAGTCAGGAGCCTCGCAAACTAATCTCGGTACAAACCAATGACTTTCATTAGTCCAAACACAGTGCAGCTGAAGGATGAACGCTAACTTTTTTCCACTCAATAAAAGTTAACCTTGAGGGTTCCCAATGATTAGGGACAAATGCTATCACATGGCAGGATGCTGTAAACGGACCAAACTTCAGTCAGGAGAACAACTGAGATAATCCATCGACAATACGAGGTCAGTCATAAATATACTGCAAAAACATGGGAATAGAGAGAATTCAACATTAATGAATCAATGGTACGGAAGTGGAGGAAGCAAGACTAACTGTTTGTTTCATTTAATGCACTTTATGTATGAAAACAGACCTTTTCATCAACAGTGCACAATATGGTCCAAAAAATATGGTACTATCTTCCCACCACACACAAAAAAATTAATTAAAAAAATATATAATATGATTTCCAGCTATTACAGACTTCAATATGTTTTGGCTTTTGCAGGAAATGAATGCTCTTTTACTGCTGCAGTAACTTCAAAATGAAAATTATGAATACTGACATATAATGCTGGATTCAAAAGAAGCAAATACAAGTTCATCATAAAACTAAAAGGACATATTTTCACTCCAAACTAGAAGATAAAATGCATTTCTGTGTATTTCCCTGCTATTATACAAGTCAGAGATTATAAAACGGAACCCAATTAGACAATGGTATATAATTATTTAGCAAATGTCTTGCATTTGAAATAAATTGTTGTTGTCTTGGCTATTCAGCCACATTAGTTGTTCTGCTAAAATGTAGCTTTTGAAAACAGATGTACTTCCCTATGAACTGTCAGGATTGACCACATTATCCTTCTGATAAATTCTGTTTCAATTATTGTAGACAAAGAGACTGCTTTATTTAAATTATGAGCACCTGCTTTGCTCTCTTCCCATTAGTGTTCTGCCTAATTTACATCCAGTGTCACCAGCATCTGCCTGACATCATCATATTTTAAGAGGGACTGGCAGAATAAAAAGGTTGTACCAGACAAAAATTAGTTAGGGTAACATATTTAAAAAGCAGTTGATGTGTTGTTGTTTTTTTGTTTTGTTTTTTTTCTACAAAACTTTCTATTCATCTTTACACTACTTGCAAAGTTGTGTAAAGATGAATATCTTTACTGAATATCTTTACTCATTTTGTGTTTTAAACGCCCAAGCCAAGCTACATGTGGTTAAGCATTCTCCACTTTAACAGATATTTTTTATGCGTTTGACAGCTGTTTAAAAAAGCATTACAGCCATCATCAGTTCAGAAGACAACACAGACATCACTACAGTTTCTGATGACTTTGCAGACCCAAATGCACAAAGCAGTAGACAGAGACGTACATAAGATTGAGATTATATTGCAGAATTAAGCTAAGTAAACTCACAGTCCAAAAGAAGAAAACCTAAATTAGATAACTGAAGAGTCATGGGGGATCACTGTGTAAACACTAGGGAGATCACAGCTATGTGAGACAACTCAACAAAGAACAAGGGCAGACTGTGATTAGCTCCAGCTTTGTTCCCCTCCTGTTTCTTCTCTTGTTACTTTTTATATGAACTGTCTCAAAGGACAAGATGAACCACCACACCAGACTAAGGTTACCAAAACCGACCAGGAAATAACTAAGCAAGAGAACATCAGATGGAGACTTGGAGATGATGACTACACCAGACACAGAAACATTAGGGAGGCGGGAATGCAAAAAGACTCTAGCAATAAATTACAAACCAAACCAAAACCACTGTAATAAAACAAAGTACAAAACTCAAAGCTCTAGATTGTTGCATATCACTTTTCAGTTTGATATTTGGTCACTAGTGGGGCCAGATGTGTACGTAATCCTGTAGCGTATTTACTAACTCATCATATTTAAATCATCTGCATCCATCACTTCCTTTAACAATCCCTTAAGTTGCTTGCCTCAGAGTTGAAACAGATTTAACTCAGTAACTAATTCATTGAGTTTAGCTGATGTTCCATGGTCTCTGGTTGGCAAATTTCTTCTCTCTTCCTGTCTGGATGCACTTGATATAACCTTGTGTACTAAAAATGATGATATCATACATGTAAATATGAGTGTTTCCCGCCTTATTTCATCAGAAATCATAAATATATTTTAAGGAGAATATCCCATTTCAATTCACCATTCACCTGAGTAAACTACTGAACCATCCATGAATCATTCCATTCTCTTAACTGCTTATCGACTGTTGAGGCCTATCATAGATGATATTGAGTATGAGGCAGGGTACATCCTTGGCAGACCACAAGTCAATCACAGTTCATAGCAACTTAAAAAAATGGAAAGTTTTTCTTGTAGAAAGGCTGTGAAAGGCTACTGTGATCCTCTCTCTAAACCGACCCACACAATGTGAGAGTGAAAACAATCACAGTAGAAACTGGAAGAAATAAAAACAATCCCACTAGTTGAGTGATTTTCTCCTGGATGAAAGTCTTTTATTGTGTCCCTCAAAATGTACCTGAAAGTACATTTAATTTTTAATCATAAATAATCTACAGGGTGGGCCATTTATATGGATACACCGTAATAAAATGGGAATGGTTGGTGATATTAAAGTCCTGTTTGTGGCACATTAGTATATGTGAGGGGGCAAACTCCTCAAGATGGGTAGTGACCATGGTGGCCATTTAGAAGTTGGCCATCTTGGATACAACTTTTGTTTTTTCAATAGGAAGAGGGCCATGTGACACATCAAACGTATTGGTAATGTCACAAGAAAAACAATGGTGTGCTTGGTTTCAACGTAACTTTATTCTTTCATGAGTTATTTACAAGTTTCTGACCACTTATAAAATGTGTTCAATGTGCTGCCCATTGTGTTGGATTGTCAATGCAACCCTCTTCTCCCACTCTCCACACACTGATAGCAACACCGCAGGAGAAATGCCAACACAGGCATCCAGTATCCGTAGTTTCAGGTGCTGCACATCTCGTATCTTCACACCATAGATAATTGCCTTCACATGACCCCAAAGATACAAGTCTAAGGGGGTCAAATTGGGAGACCGTGGGGGCCATTCAACTGGCCCATGACGACCAATCCACTTTCCAGGAAACTGTTCATCTAGGAATGCTCGGACCTGGCACCCATAATGTGGTGGTGCACCATCTTGCTGGAAAAACCTAGGGGAACGTGCCAGCTTCAGTGCATAAAGAGGGAAACACATCATCATGTAGCAATTTCCAATATCCAGTGGCCTTGAGGTTTCCATTGATGAAGAATGGACCCACTATCGTTGTACCCCACATACCACACCAAACCATCACTTTTGTTGTTCCAACAGTCTTGGAGGGATCCATCCAATGTGGGTTAGTGTCAGACCAATAGTGGTGGTTTTGTTTGTTAACTTCACCATTCACATAAAAGTTTGCCTCATCACTGAACAAAATCTTCTGCGTGAACTGAGGGTCCTGTTCCAATTTTTGTTTTGCCCATTCTGCAAATTCTGTGCACCGATCTGAGTCATCCTCGTTGAGATGCTGCAGTAGCTGGAGTTTGTAAGGGTGCCATTTGTGAGTAGCTAATATCTGCTGAAGGGATGTTCCACTAATGCCACTCTCCAGTGACATGAGTGCTACGCTGTGGGCTCTTGCTGAATGAAGCTAGGACAGCCACTGATGTTTCTTCATTAGTGACAGTTTTCTTGCATCCACATTTTGGCAAATCCAACACTGAACCAGTTTCACGAAACTTAGCAAGCACTTTGCTAACTGTAGCATGGGAGATGGGTGGTCTTGTAGCATTGAAATCTGCTGCAATGACCCGGTTACTGCGTTCACCAGATATCAGCACAATTTCAATCTGCTCCTCACGTGTTAACCTCTTCGACATGTCAATGGCTGTGAACAAAGAGAAACTTGTAAATAACTCATGAAAGAATAAAGTTACGTTGAAACCAAGCACACCATTGTTTTTCTTGTGACATTACCAATACGTTTGATGTGTCACATGGCCCTCTTCCTATTGAAAAAACAAAAGTTGTATCCAAGATGGCCAACTTCTAAATGGCCACCATGGTCACTACCCATCTCACTACCCATCTTGAGGAGTTTGCCCCCTCACATATACTAATGTGCCACACACAGGACTTTAATATCACCAACCATTCCCATTTTATTACGGTGTATCCATATAAATGGCCCATCCTGTATAACAGACAAGGTTATCATAAACAATGGTGAGAAGGACATGCATGTCTATAGAACGCATAATTCCTTCAGAACCATTCAGATGTCATGGCTATGAAAGACTCCTAGAAAAATTACTCCTACAACCCCTCCTGTTGCATTGCATGCATGTCCCACCGCTTCTATTTAACAAAGGCGCAAAAACAATTAGTCCCAAAAACAGACAAAGTGTTACAGTACCTAAGTGAGTAAGAAAAAAACTTGATCCTGAGATTTTCAAAGTATGTAAAATATAATTGTTATCTCAGTGTCAAGCCAAGGCAACTTCTTACTCAGAGATCTAAATAACTTTTAAGCACCAAATACGGTTTTACCCTCATTTAATTAAATGTGCCTATGCCAAGAGGCACACTTATTACTATTCGTCTGATTTACCTGATTGGTTCAGCATTTTCACCTCTTATCAGCACAAATCTCAGCCTCTTCTGCTGTTTTCATTAGAATTTTAAGCTTTTTCACCTTTTTTCAGTTACGTGAGAACCAGTTTGGCTCAATGAGTAGCTGAAAAATATCAGCCTCTTCTGCTGTTTTCGCAGGATGTTACACATGCTCCCTGCTTGCATGCGCTCTGCTTTCTTGACACTCTCCAGTGTATCATTACACATACAGCTATCTTCAGCAAGCACTTCTGCTTCTACACCTCTTTTCAGCAGATAATTCTGCTTTTTCAGCTTTTTTCAGCCGACATCTTCAGCGTTAAGGCATCCACACAGCATTTTCGCAGGAAATGCAAATTGTGTGGATGCCCTCAATGGGCATCCACACTATTGAGTTCCTGTTTCTCTTTATTCTTTATTATTCCTCTAGTTGCTTCCGTACACTTTTTGCCGTTTAACTACTCCCTCAGTTTTCAGCCGATTTTCTCCGTTCAAACTCTAAACTCTTCTGCTCTTTCTGCTAATGCCAGCTATGACTTTTGGTGTTTATTGCTATTATACTTTTTAAAATATTACACTTTTTTCCTTTTTTTTGTCCCATTGAAATGAATGGGAAACTTCCACAATTCTGCTAAAACTTGCTTGTCTTTGAAACTTAACTACTACCTTATACTTTCACCTAGAAACTCCATTCAAACTTTAAAACGTTCTCAAATAATTGGGCTATTCCTGTGTGATTCAGCGTTTTCATATCTGTTACTGTTTTCATTTAATGCCTCTTTAAGTCTTCAGTTGCAAAATTGTGATTTTTCAGAAAATACATGCGTTGCTATGGTTGCTATGCAATTAACTAAGAGTGCACACTCGTCCGTTCTGAATTTTCTCTTCATGTCTGAACAACTTCTTGCTACTCGCTCAATTTCCACTCAACTTCCACAAATTATACATCAAAACGTAGGTATTTTTGCTGGCTTTCAGGAAATGTCACTATCATTGTTGTGGGACTTATAGATGTTTTGCAAATCTCCTCAGAGTAACACAATGTCTGAAAACTCTCCATTGAAACTCAATGGAGAGTTTGTTCAAAATCACCGCTGGATTTCTCTAATGAGAGGCATTTTCAAATTGTCATATCTCCTTAACGAAGCGAAGTTAAGACATAAGGCTTGTCCCGATATATCTTCAGACACTCCTGATGCTCACAATTCAAGAATTATTTTCTCACCTATTACCGTTCTGAGATGAGTTAGACTTGTTTGAGGGTAGGAAATTTGTCCCTCGCTCAGATTTCTTCAGATTTCAAACTCTGGAAATGAGGCACTTTTTTCTCTCGTCATATCTTTTTGATGGATTTCCACAGAGCCCTGAAAATTTCCATGACTGTTCGCCAAAGCCTGATGTTTCTTACGGTGAAAGAATGATTTTGATGCTCCATATAGATTTAGAGTTACCAAAGGTTGTTTGAGAGCAAGTCAAGGCAGTTTTTGCTTCGCCTCTACTCAGTTACAGTGTATTACAAGTCATATATCTTTAATAATTTATATTTTATCTCTGAATTATGAAGACCTGAAGATTCCCCCATCTCTTCTGAACAAAACGATGTCTGAATGAACGTTCTAGCCTCTACGGTTAGGAAATTATGGCCATTTGTCCGAGGGGAATCCTGTATGTCAGAAATACACTGAAGAAAACTCACACCTCTCTCTGTGTCTGTGTGTGTAAGGGCTGACTACAGCAGGTGCAGCTAATTCAACTGACCTACATATACCAAGCCCAGACTCTCAACAGCTCCTGTTCCCTTTACTCTCTGTGTATGTGTGTCTGTGTATCAATATTTCTCCTATGTTTAAGTATTACTCCTCAATCATAGTATTTCTGCTAAAGCAAAGTACTTCTACTACATCTTAGTACTTCTGCTAAATCATAGTATTTCTGCTAAATCATAGTATATTTGCCAAATCATGGTATTTGTGCAAAATCATGGTTTTCGGGCCAAATGATAATATTTCTGTTATGTTATAGTATATGTGCTGAATATATTATATGTGCCAAATCATAGTATTTATCCCAAATCATAGTATTTATGCCAAATTACAGTATTTCTGCTAAAATGCAGAAATAGTACCTTTTAGCAGGAATTTCTACCAAAAGATAGTACTTCTGCCAAATCAGAGTATTTCTGCCAAATCAGAGTATTTGTACTGAAACATTGTACTTCTGCCCAATCATAGTATTTGTACTAAATCATAGTACTTGTGCAAAAACATAGTATGTCTGCAAAACCATAGTATATCTCTTATGTTATACTATTACTACTAAGGCATACTATTTCTGCCAAATCATAGTATTTGTACTAAATCATAGTACTTGTGCCAAATCATAGTATTTGTTGCACATCATAGTATTGGAACCAAATCATAGTATTTGTCCCAAAGCATCGTATTTGTATGGAGTAATAGTATTTCTTCTAAATCATAGTATTTCAATCAAATCTCAGTAGTTGTGTTAAAACGCAGTATTATTGCCAAATCATAGTATTTCTGCCAAATCATAGTAGGTTTACCCAATCATAGTATTTTTGCCATGTCATTCTATTTGTGCCGAATCATGGTATTTTTGCCAAATCGTGGTATTTGTGCCCAATTAATAATTCTGTTATGTTATAGTATTACTACTAAGTCGTAGAATATCTGTTATGTTATAGTGTATCTGCGGAATATAGTATGTGTGCCAAATCATAGTATTTATACCAAATCACAGTATTGCTGCTAAAACATAGTATTTCTGCCATATTGTGGTATTTGTGCAAGAATATTGAACTGTTATGTTATAGTATTACTACTAAGTCATAGTATTTCTGCGTTGTTATAGTATTTGTGCTAAAACGTAGTATCTCTGCCAAGTCATAGAATTACTGCAATTTCATAGTTTTTTTAGGAAATCTGTTATGTTATAGTATTACTACTAAGTCATAGTATTTCTGCCAAATCATAGTCAGTAAGGGGCTGACTGTTTACTAATCGCATCAGTGTAAATAGGTCATATCTTGTGTTGGAGTGCCCTCTTGTAGCGCCTTTTGGGTAGTGCCGTAGTAAACGTGAACCAAGCCAAAAACTCTTTTCAGCAGAAATTCTTCTCATTGAACTCTTTTCAGCAGAAATCCTGCTGATTAACCTCTTTTGAGCAGAATTCTGCTCATTCAACTCTTTTCAGCAGAAATTATGCTGATTGAACTCTTTTCAGCAGAAATTCTGCTGATTCACCTCTTTTCTGAAAAATTTTCAGCCTTTTCACCTCTTATCAGCACAATTCTCAGCCTCTTCTGCTCATTTCAGCACAATTGTCAGTCTCTCCACCTCTTCTTTGCAAGAAAGAGTTTGGTACAGGGAGATGAATAGCTGCTTACAAACCAGAAGGGCCAGGTTCGAATCCTGCTCAGGGCAACATTTTTTTTTTAACGTAGTATCTCTGCCAAGTCATAGAATTACTGCAATTTCATAGTTTTTTTTGGAAATCTGTTATGTTATAGTATTACTACTAAGTCATAGTATTTCTGCCAAATCATAGTCACTAGGGGGCTGACTGTTTACTAAGTGCATCAGTGTAAATAGGTCATCTCTTGTGTTGGAGTGCCCTCTTGTGGCGCCTTTTGGGTAGTGCCTTAGTAAACGTGAACCAAGCAAAAACCTCTTTTCAGCAGAATTCTGCTGATTGAACTCTTTTCAGCAGAAATTCTGCTGATTGAACTCTTTTCAGCAGAACTTCTGCTGATTGAACTGTTTTCAGCAGAACTTCTGCTGATTGAACTCTTTTCAGCAGAAATTCTGCTGATTGAACTCTTTTCAGCAGAAATTCTGCTGATTGAACTCTTTTTAGCAAAATTTTCAGTTTTTTCTGCTGTTTTCAGACAAAACCTCTTTTCAGCAGAAATTCTGCTGATTGAACTCTTTTCAGCAGAATTTCCACTGATTAACCTCTTTTTCAGCAGAAATTCTGCTGATTGAACTCTTTTCAGCAAAATTTTCAGTTTTTTCTGCTGTTTTCAGACAAAACCTCTTTTCAGCAGAAATTCTGCTGATTGAACTCTTTTCAGCAGAATTTCCACTGATTAACCTCTTTTTCAGCAGAAATTCTGCTGATTGAACTCTTTTCAGCAAAATTTTCAGTTTTTTCTGCTGTTTTCAGAAAAAAAACTCTTTGCAGCAGAAATTCTGCTCATTCAACTCTTTTAAGCAGAACTTCTGCTGATTGAACTCTTTTCAGCAGAATTCTGCTCATTCAACTCTTTTCAGCAGAAATTCTGCTGATTGAACTCTTTTCAGCAAAATTTTTCAGTTTTTTCTGCTGTTTTCAGACAAAACCTCTTTTCAGCAGAAATTCTGCTGATTGAACTCTTTTCAGCAGAATTTCCACTGATTAACCTCTTTTTCAGCAGAAATTCTGCTGATTGAACTCTTTTCAGCAAAATTTTCAGTTTTTTCTGCTGTTTTCAGAAAAAAAAACTCTTTGCAGCAGAAATTCTGCTCATTCAACTCTTTTCAGCAGAACTTCTGCTGATTGAACTCTTTTCAGCAGAATTGTGCTCATTCAACTCTTTTCAGCAGAAATTCTAATCATTCAACTCTTTTCAGCAGAAATTCTGCTGATTGAACTCTTTTCTGCAAAGTCTTCAGCCTTTTCACCTCTTATCAGCACAATACTCAGCCTCTTCTGCTCATTTCAGCACAATTGTCAGTCTCTCCACATGTTCTTTGTGAGAAAGAGTTTGGCACCGTGAGATGAATACCTGCTTTGAGTACCAGAAGGGCGAGGTTCGAATCCTGCTCAGGGCAACATTTTTTTGTTTGTTTTTTTTCAACTTTTTCAGCTTTTTTCAGCAGAAATCTTCAGTGTTAAGGCATCCACACAGCATTTTCGCAGGAAATGCAAATTTTTCTAGTTAAATTCTATTTTTTCCTACCAATTAATTGAAATTAAATAATTTCCCACGGCACACCTGACGATCTCTCACGGCGCACCTATTTGCCGGGGCACAGTGGTTGGGAAACACTGTCCTAGACTATAGTCATGCTAGTTATCCAGGGACTAATTTTCTCTATATTCTAAACATCTTGAATAAAACCATGAGCCACTAATGATTCTGCAATCACCTGTCATTCCCCCATGGCTATTTTGACACCTGGCTTTAATGTGTGTTTGCTCAGTCTAAATACAATCAGATCACCCTGGGCACATCAAGGGAACAGTGGAATGAAAGGAAGGAAGGGGAATCAAGTCTGACAGGAGATAAATATCTACTCAGTTGGGGTGCTGAGATGAGATATTATTGACATAGATGGAAAGAGGTCAGAGAGGAAAGAGGGTTCATGGGAAGATTAAATGTCATAACAGGGACCAGCAGGAGGGTGTAAAGGTTGGATGGAGAAAGAGAGAAGACAGATAAGAATGGGTGGTGGAATAAAGACAGACAGGGACTCCAGAATATGAGACAGAGAGGCAAGAAGAAGCCAAAGTAAACGATAATTATGAGCAAGCTTGGCAGTGGATCTTCTTCTAAAACCGGACCGTAATCGATCTGCAAGGCCATTTTTGATTATTTATTGGGAATGACACCTACTATAGTGGTTTTAAGAGAATTAAATTAACTGAAAATGAGATTATATCAAAGCAAGTAATAGCGGTGCATCACAATAGTATCGCAATATGATTCTGGTGTTTTGTGACAGGTACAAAAAAAACTTTATTTGATAGATAGATAGATATGGAACTATCGAGGTGTGATGCCAGGAAACAGCTGACAGTGGACTGTAGGTGAAGAAGAATACCAGATTTGTTTAGACTGTCGTGAGCTCAGGCGACCCTACTTGGCCAGCTGAGCTGTGCACTAGAAGGCAATTTGGCCTCATATACATACAGTCACGCCTTACAGTTACCAACAATGAGTAAAACAAGGCACTCCAGGTCATTCACAGGATGGACAAGATTCCTTTAACAGTTTCAGGTCTGCTACCTTCAGCTCTACCTCCTGCATTTCTGTTAGTGCTATCATCATCTATAAACCATACATCATGGCAAATCGGGCTATATCTCTTGCTTCTATTCTTCTGTTACAAATCACCTGTAACACAGATCACAATGTCATCTGCAAACATAGTCCACAAAACTCCTGCATTTGTCAGCATTGCAAACAAACACTTCCCTGATGTAATCCCACTCACCTTGGAAATAGATGTCCACTCATGCCACACACCTCACTGTCACCCCACTGTCTCACTGTCCCCATACATGTCTTGCACCTACTTACCCTTTCCTCAGCAATCCTCTCACCCTCCAGGATTGTGTTAAATAGTCTGATTGAAAAGTCCAGTACCCAATCTCCTTGATATCTCTACATATATGTCATCCAGACCAACCTCTTTCCACTCTTCATCCTTTTCATAGGTGCCCTAAATTCCTCCTTACTACTCCTCAGGACTTCCCTATCCATTATCTTTATCTGTCCTCCATCCGTCCTCCTCTCTCTCTCTCTCATTGTCTACATTCACCAGTGCCTCAAATTACAACACTTAAGCATTAAAATACAGTACTATCCAAAGTAGTAACACCTTTGTGTTTGTCACAGATACGGACAATATTCTGAAGAATGTGAACCAGATCTTTGACGGATATGTCAGATATGTCAGGATATGGATTAGTTTGTGTTTTCAGTTTTGAGCTATTGTATATACACTGTATTTATTATTACTGATATTTAACAGATATGTTTTTGAGCTATCTCCTTAAACAGACAAAATTAGTCCCAGAGAAATCTCAACTCCAGATACCCATCGCTGAAATATATATATCCATATAATATTCTAATACGTAATTAAAGATTTCTTCTCAGATCTTTTTGCATATTAATGGAATCTTTCAGTTTAAGTCTACACTTTCTGTACAGTGTAGACTACACTAGTTAAAGGACCACAGCCCAAGTTACACATACAGCACTGGCAGGAGTTATTGAATAGTTCAATATATCAAAGTATATTATTTAAAAAATCTAAGCTTTTTACAAAAGTTTACATCCAAAAACAACATCCAAAATAACAAAACAAATCACTTCTTAAAAATTAAGGAAGTTTGTACAGTGGGGGGGGGATGAAATGAATAATTTGTAAGTTTGCTCACTGAACAATTTTAATAGAGGTAATATCCTCCTGAGACCCAGTCTGTTAATTATGTCTTCTGTAGTGGGCAGTAACAGTTAAACTGAAATATACTTTTTTCCCTTGGATCTCAAGAGGACATCAAACAAAAATCTAGAAAAAACACATTACATAAAAGTTATACATTGATTTACGTGTCATTGAGTGAAATAAATATTTGATCCCAAAGCATCCTTGTGTGTGCTCAATCTGAAACAATTTTTTTTTTAAACTATGCTGCACATCTCTCTGTGATTAGTAGCATTCACAATAATGGTTAGGTGCATGTGTTAGGGCAGGGGTCTGCAACCTTTATTATCAAAAGAGCCATTTTGCCCCCTCTTCTGGCCAAAAAAAAAAAAATAGTCGGGAGCCGCAAAAAATAACAGAGCTTGTAAACTAAAGTTTTCATCTTTTTTTTATTTTATTTTACCTGTTACAACCACTGAAAGCAACAACAGAAGTGCAGTGTGCATTTGTAGGCCTACTGTGAACTGTAGGACTACTTAAGTCCTTCCTATATTTGTGTAAAAGTAAAATAAAAACTAGCCCACATTTAGCTGCAACTTAGCAGCTTTAAAAAGAAACATCAAATTTGAGTGTCTACATGTCAGTGTTCTCTCGTCCTCTTTGGGTTTTTTGCTCAGCGAGCAATCAACTGAATCACCTGAACATACAAAAAATCTACATCAGCTCGGAGTCTGAAATAAATGGGTTTATTTTTTGAAAAATAATAGTTTATTAAATGCTATTGTTCTTACCTGTTTAAGCAAGCACTTCTGCTTCTACACCTCTTTTCAGCAGATAATTCTGCTTTTTCATCTTTTTTCAGCAGAAATCTTCAGCGTTAAGGCATCCACACAACATTTTCGCAGGAAATGCTAACTTTTCTAGTTCTCATTTTTCTCAATCTTCCACCTAAAATTTCGCCGTGTAACTCACCCCACAGTTTTGAGACAAGCTTCATATGATCATGTTATATCATTTTGTGCAGCTGGTTCTGGAATGGTGTGCTATGACTTTTGGTGTTTATGACTTCTATAGTTTTATAAATATTAATATTTTTGTGCAAATTTTCCCGCGCTTTTCTGCCGCACATTTTTGACACAAGGGTTACATATGTTATATCATTTTGTGCTGTTGGATCTGGAATGGTGTGCTATGACTTTTGGTGTTTATGACTTTTATATTTTTTTAAATATTAATATTTTAGTGAAAATTTTCCCGTGCTTATCTGCCGCACAGTGTTGACACAAGGGTCACATATGTTATATCATTTTGTGCGGCTGGATCTGGACTAGTATGCTATGACTTTTGGTGTTTAGTAACAGTTTTAAATTTAGTTTTTTAAATATTTAGATTTTAGTGCAAATTTTGGCCAATTTCTAGGCCCATGAGAAATATTCATCCTTTGGCCCCATAGAAACAGACTTCATTTGTGTCGTGTTGGCTCCATCTTTTGGTCCCGCTGAAACAAATTTCAAACTTCATTTGTGGTGTGTTGGCTCTCTCTAGTGGTATGCCGGGAGTGGTACGGCCTGTCTACCCGTATTTGCATTACCGTAATGACGACAATATCAACGGCGCGCACAGCGTCGCTGCTTTCAGGAACCATTGGAATTTTTAAGGTTGCGCGAACCATTGAATAGTTACGGTAACCGCAAGGGTGTATGCTTGGTGGAACACTCCATATCCCACAATTCATAGCACGCCTCTACAGAGTCAAACAATGGCGGCCACCACTTCATTTTATATGTCTTTTATTAGTGTTTCTAGGTCACAAAATAAACTTTTAAGATATTTTCAGGCGAGAATGTAGGTGTGTAAACTTCAAATATCTGCTCATTTTATCAAGACATCCCATATTAGCAACAGTTGTCTTACGATGTTGCTGCTAGCGCAGCTAGATAGCTAGCGCGGCTAGCGGCTCTTCACTAAAAAGCACCCGGGCTTGGCTTACAGCGAGGCGGCTGACACTCGTTTCACCACCCGATCGCTCGCCAAGAGTCTGTGCTATGCTGGACTTATTTTTCGTTTATATGGGCCGATGATGCTGGTCGATGTGGAAAAAATAACTGAGTTGTTTGGTGGTGGCTAACGCGGAGCTACAACAGAGGTCAGCTATTCACCGGTGTATGTCAGAAAGGTCATGCGGGGAAAGAGACATACCAGGCGGCCGCCGATCGACCGGTGGTGGCTAACGCGGAGCTCAATCGTGGATCAGGGAAACCGAAGGCAGGAGAAGCAGGCGGCTGCCGGTCGGAGCATGAGGTGAACTGAATTTCAGGTAAGAAGTTATGAACTGCACTCTATTTGGGTCAGATATAAACCGAGTTTAGGTGTAGTTTATTTTCGTTGTGCTGACTTTTTACGATCACTTACAATAACTCAGCTAGCACGACGGAGTTTCTATACAGCCGTGTGCGCGCTAATTTACTGATGTTGAACTTTATGACAGCCTCCCCTGTCATTCTCTCACCTGTTGAAACTTCAGTCATGAAACTGATCAATGATTGGCTTTTCTCTCTTGTTTGTTTATCCCGCTAAACAACAGCAGCACGTTTAAGCTTGATCAGCTGTTGTTAGAATTCATTTGATTTAAATTTCTAGTATCAGCTGATGTTTGCTGGAGCCACAGCTGTAAAAACGGCTGGTCCAAACCAGGAGATGGCCTTACTGAATCATCAGAGCTGAACTGGTGATGGAGAAACAGGTTTACCTTTTAGTTGACATGAATGAGTTGAAGGGAAGTTAGGAACTGTTTCTGAGAGACGAATAACACCAGGATCCTTTTCTGTGTAGCTGACAGCTGGTAGCTGTGCAGGGGCGGATCTAGCAAAGCTTTTGCCAGGGGGCCAGGTAGGGCATTAACAGGGAAAGGGGGACACAAAGATATACTTTTCTTTCTTACTCTCATATAAAATATTTAGCTTTTATTAAATAGTTATCTGAATCTTACAACCAAAGTTTGTATAATAATACACAAGATTGGCTGTAGACCATTGTTAATCATTCAGAACATTGTGTAAAAATAACAAAAAACAAAAAGTGAATCCAAAAGTGCATAAATATTTATTTTACGTGTTTGATGTGTGTGGCGGGGCGTGGTCTGCAGTGCCGCTGCAGGGGAGGTGGACCCACGGGTGTAAAGTCTGTGCTCTCTCGGCTGTTTTTTGGGTGTGTGTCGGGCTGTGAGATGAAAAGCTACAGCCGCCTGTGTGGGTACACCAACCATGTGTAAAAAGTGGTCCATAACGTAATGCTTCAAAGCGTGTTCATGCAAACATTGTCGGGTCTGCCGCGGTACAATGGGACTTCTGCTCATGAACCTCTGTGCACAGCGTCTGCAAATCGGGGCTGTACGAAGTCACCTCATCTTTACACAAAACTGTAAGCTGTCATCTGTGAGGCACGAGCGGTGTTTGTTTTTACCATAGTTCATGGTGGAGAATGGCTGCTCTGCTGAGTTTTGCTCTCTGTAGCTGTATGAATGGCAAACTACACTGATTAGCAGCAGCATAGGCACGCTTAAAAAATTTTTCTGAAATTTTCGCTTTCTAGTTATTTATGGTGTTTCTTACACTGTTTTATTTATATACTGTTCTTTGGTTTCTTGTGTTTTTATTTATTTAGGATTTTTTTCCCAGTGTTTGATTTTTCCTCACTGATAGCACTTCTTCATGTAAGTTTTTAATGTTTTATATGGTGGGCTCAGTAGTGATATTTTTGTCTCTGCGTGTAGGTGTGTAAGAGAGAGTGAAAAAGAGCAACTGTGCTGGGGCTTTTTTTACTATTGGTTATTATTGTTCTGTAAAGCACTCTGACCTGCAAAGCTGTATGAAAGGTGAAGGACAAATAAACTTTTGATTGAGTGGTGGATACCCAAGAAAGTAAATGCTCTCAGCTGTTTAAGATAAATTTCACTTGTAGTCACATATGCCACCTTAAAAATTTTATTGAGTTTCTTTTACATGCCGCAAATCACAGCAACAGCTACCTCAAGGTGATAAATCTTCATATATGCCTGGCCTATGTTGATATGGTTCCAAAAGCATTTGACGTTGTAGGTAGGACCACCATATAAATGTAAGCTTATGTATAAATGTAAGCTCATCTATCTATCATCTATCAAATTGGATTTAGGCTATCCAAGATACAAATTACAGCATTTAAGGTTTGCATCTTGACCTTTCATTTTTAGTAACCATTTAGGAAAAGGTCTGCCATTACAACACCTCTTTCATCCTTTACAGTGGTAATCAAACACACTGATATCACATTGGTCTATTTGTCTCTCCTTTTGTGTTTTGTGTTGTGTTCTTATTAGTTTCCCTCATTAGTCCAGAATAACTCTTAAGCGGAGACTGTGAATGGAGGAGCTAACTACAAAGAACTCACTAATCTTAGCTGCTCTTAGTTGTTGATTCCTTATGTTTCCAGCTCTAACCCCTCAGTCATTCTTATCCGTGTTTGATGTATGTATGGCCAGTAAACCAGGAAACCATTCCGGATAACAACCTGATGAATCTTTTTAAGGCATTTCCAAAAGTGTGAAAATCTTTCAAAAATGCCCAAAATAGTTTACTTTAACCTCTTAACATCCACAAGCATTAAGGTTAGTTTTAAACTTACATCTATACCACCGCTATGTTCAAGAAGTTTATACAACTGCAAAGATAACATGATTTTCTTAAAAGTGTCCTTTAAAAAAAAAAAAAGTGTTAATGTAAAATTTTTACATCTTTAACACCGTAGAAACTAGTTTAAAATAAAGAGCAATCCTTCAAGGAGTGAGCATTGGTCTTTGACTACACATAGAGATTGTGGGAAATCATTACAGAGGCTGTGGAGAAGCACCTGGCACATGGACATGGCACATCTCATAACATTGTTATGAGATGTTATTGTTATGATAACAATAACTGATCTGTAGGTAGTATGACAACTGGTAGAAAATCATCTACAAGCAGAAAAGGAATTAGAGTTCACCATGAACAGTAAGAAAACATAAAAAAAAAAAACCACAGACAATAGCCAGAAAACAGCAGTGACTCCTCATTGTTTTTTACAACTTGATTGTTGATACATGCCAAGATACATTGCTCTGTTTTTCTGTTGCTCTTGTCTTTCAGGTGTCAAGCCTCCACCTATTAGCCAATTCAAAGATAACTGTCATGTGTCTATTGGGCACAGTAGGCCCAGCTGTTGAAAGTGCACTACAAACTACAAAGAAGCTCTTTATTCATTTTTAATTCTACAGAGCTAAAGGACCAAACAGCAAAAAATTAAACAAGTAGCCCATGTTGCCAAATGATTATTGCTCTTGGTGACAGTACACTCAGATATGAGTCAAAAATCAGCGTAGCATCTATGGACTAACAACACACTATAATTCCAGACACTTCCATAGCCCAGGAATATGGATATTCCATCTTTTCTCATTTCCTATCAAACCCCCATCATTTTGTTTATGTATGCAAACAAACTGTGGGTTCTGCGTAGGGTTGTAATTAGGAGTCAGGGTTATGGTAATCAATACAATCACAATATGGACTTTTGGATCTGGAAATTGTTATATAAAGTCAGAGGAGAAAAGGTCAATTGAGTTAAAGTTAAAGATTCAAGTATGACACTTGAATCTTTAACTCATTCTGTGATGGACAAAGAATTCTGCTGCTGTAGCATAATTGTCATTTACAATGCTTATAAACTAGGTGTGTGTAGAATATTCTTCTCCAAAATAATGACTGTAACCAATCCTCTGTACTACTGTAAAATGAATTGCATAACTCCAAGTGTGTCTTGTCAAGTTTTAGCCAAATCTAATGAAGTATTTCAGATGGTAAATGAAAATCCACTGCACCCCCCTAATCAATAACCCAACCAAGTCTAGACCAAGTTCTTTTTCATTAACTTGCCAACTGCATTTATGTCACACAATAATAATAGGTCTTTCCTCTCACACACATTTTTGTGAATAAAGAGAATAAATAATGAGAGGGTTTAAAAAGTAAAAGTCAAAAAAGAGGGAACCAGTGCAAAATAGACAGAAGCTGTACGTCTCTAGCATAAGAAATGCCGATTTGGAAAGAAAAAAGTGTATCTAAAGCATCACAAATCACTGTCCATTACATTTACTATAAACTAGTATGTGATTCAGAGATAGAATCTGCACATATGAATAAAAAGTATATCACTAGAAATTGTTGACTTTTCTAGATATTTAAACTTTATTCAGTCAAAGTGTATGCTTACAAATTCAGATTGCACAAGCCTGCAAGGAAGACGCACCAAAAAACCGTCTGTACCTTCAGTGCTAAACTATAGAGCAAAAGCAAAGACCTTATGGAATGTGCTTTAGACAAAAGAATCAAGGATAGGCCTTTTTGACTACAGTATATGTGGATATAATCAATCCATTATAATCAATCCTTGTGCAAACTATGTAGCATGCTGGTGGAAATGCTATGATTTTGGGTTCCTCTACTGTCTTATGGACTCTGAAGCTTTCAGTCATTTATCAAACTTTGAGTTCTGCATCACAGCAAAGACTGGCTGAATAATATCAGCGATGGTTGTCTAAGTTGAACTTAATGTGACATTTTAAATGGGTAACAATCACAAGCACCATATACCAATGTATGGCCCAAAACTTAGAAATGAAAGCGTAGGCCTAGATTTTAATTTTACAGCAGTCATTCCCAAAGTCAAGAGTGGTGTGGCCCATTTATAAATCAGAAAATCCCTTTGGGGCCCACTCAGTCTTAAATTCAATTCAGTTTTATTTATATAGCGCCAAATCACAACAACAGTTGCCTCAAGGAGCTTTATCTTGTAATGTAAGGACCCTACAATAATACAGAGAAAACCCAAACAATCATATGACCCCCTATGAGGAAGCACTTTGGCAACGGTGGGAAGGAAAAGCTCCCTTTTAATAGGAAGAAATCTCTGGCAGAACGAGGCTCAGCATAACTAAGGGGGGATTCAGGGTCACCTGATGCAGCACTAACTATAAGTTTTATCAAAAAGATTTTGCACATTTTAAGCACAATCTCAAAAGTAGAAATAATTTCATTGTACATGTTCAATGACAATAAAGGGCCATTCTATTCTGTTCTATTTTGTTCTGTTCTATTCTAGAAAGGGGTTTGTCTCCTGAATCCAAACTGGGAGCGGGTTCCACAGAAAATGGGCCTGAAGGCTCTGCCTCCCATTAAAAAAAATACAAAATAAATGGATCCTTGAAACATTTATTTAAAAAACAACACGGTCTGTTGGCCATAAATTGTCAATGCTACCCAGAAAAATATTAAATCCAGTGTGTCACCCATCTGGAACTGGGACACAAACTTCTATACAAGAGTGGTCAGAGTAATTGTCACAATACTGTGCTTTTGTTCTGGACTTATTTTTGTATAGTTTAAGAGAATGACGTTGGGCTCCAGAATATATTATTTTCTAGGCTATCGTGAGTTTTGGGTTTGAGCTTCTGTCCTTTGTTTTTTTTTCCTAGTTTCTGAACATGTCACCTTTCAGGGCCTCTGTGTTGGTATTTAGAATTCTTGATTTCTGGTCAGTTCATGTCTGTCACTGTCCCAGTGTTAAGCCCGTGTGTCTCAGCCTGGGTCTCAGTGTCTGTTTCTTCCTGTATAGTCTCCCATCCTGTGTGCATCATGTTCAGTTTTGCTCCCTTTGCATCATTGGTCCGGATTTGTGTCAGCTGTGCTCCCAAGTCTGTTCACTTGTTTGGCCTTTTGTGTATTTAATGTCTGCATCTTCCTCTGTTGGCTATCGCAGTCTCCTTCATGGTATGTGAGCTTTTGGCTTTCTGTGAGCCTTGAATGAGTTTAGGTCCTGTTTTGTTGCTTCACTTGTTCCAACAAATAAAGCTGGGGTGTTTAAACTGTCATATGAGTCCTGCATCTGGGTCCTCCCTCTGCCTGCCACATGCCTGCTTCTTGACAGTAATAGCCAATATCACAAACTAACCACCTCCTACCAGTTTTAATTAACTTATTATATCAATAAACAGATGTATAGATGATGCCATGGCAGAGACTGAATTTAAGAAACTGTTGTTTTAAATTGTTGTATTACCAGTCTTGGACATTTTCTGCCTATGTGTTAATCACACTGTCATAAAACCTCTGGAATCTCTGGTGTGGCATATTGTTTTGTATATACAGTTTGTTCACTGCTAATTAGTCTGTGCCGAGACTTCTTTGCTCAGCTGCCTGATGTACTAATGGGTGGATGGTGTGTGATTTGTGTGTACATTTGTGTGCACATACAGAAATCTGTGTGTATATACTCCGATCACAATGTGTGTGTAGTAAGATTTCTAAATTTTTTAATAAATCTTTAAGTGTAGGAGACATTAATGTTTGGAAAGCCTTGCTCAAATCAATGAAAATCCAAGTCATGAGTTACAAGTCGCCCAGCTTTTTCGGGGGGGGGGGGGGGTTGTTACACGTGACTTTTGCTGCAGATCTGTGCAGTGATTTTGATTTGTGTGGAGAGATTTGTCTGTAACTGGGGGCTCATTAACCCAGAGCTCATGCTCATAGGCTTAAGCTTTCGCACATTCTCAGTACATACCACCAGGTGGCGGATTACTCAGTCTTCAAGCATTGTATTACTCTGGTGGTTGTGCTGATACAAGGCAGGGTCAGATGGTCAGATCACAGTGGCTTCACCATATGCTTGCTGTATGTGTTTATGTTTGTTCAGTAGTTGTGATAAGCAGAGATGGGCAGTAATGCATTACTTGTAACGCGTTACTGTAATCTGATTACTTTCTTCAGGTAACGAGTAAAGTAAGGGATTACTATTGCAAAAACGGTAATTAGATTACCATTACTTTCCCGTAGGAACGCTGCGTTACTGCGTTACTAAAACTGTGATTTTTTTGCGAGAATGTCTCATGACAGTGAAGTAAGCGAGTGCGACGTTTGTGACAACAGCTGTGTGCAGATCAACAGTGGACCATATATCGAGTGCAGGGAAAAAATATGAGCGTGCAGCGTTTAAAGCTTGGAAGTACTGACCTTATTTTGAATTTGATTCCATAAAACGTGACAAAAACATTAGTGGCCGTTGTGCGTGGGAAGAAAACTTCTTTTTACAGCGAAATAAAATCCCTAAACTTCCTGCACCAGGGCAAACCTCCACCTACGCCACTCCTGCTTTACAGGTGAAAATAGAGCAACAGGACCGCTAGTCTTTGATGTTATTTATTTTCTGCTGTGTTTTACTTGCATCTATTTGAAAGAGTGAGTGTAAACACAAAATATATATATATATATTTTATGTGCTGGAATGTGCAGAAAATGTTAAACAAATTTCTTCCAGTCAGAGAATGTTGCATATAATTAAATTTTTGCTTGATGCATAAAGTTAACAGGTTAAAACTAATAAAACAAGTTTTAAAAAGAGACTTTTCCATTTGATTCCATTTCGTATGATGGATTATGCAGAAAAAGTAGAATTGGGCTGAAAGATCTCACCGTGATTTTTTTGCGAGAATGTCTCATGACAGTCTCACAGGTTGTAAATCGTGTTTTTAAAAAGTAACTAAGTAACTAAGTAATTAATTAAGTAACTAAGTAATTAATTACTTTAGAAAATAAGTAATCAGTAAAGTAACGGGATTACTTTTTTGGGGAAGTAATCGGTAATTAGTTACTGATTAGTTTTTTCAAGTAACTTGACCAACACTGGTAATAAGTAGCTACTATTGGAGCTCCGTCAAAATATAAAATGTATGAAGTAACTGGGGAACCAGCAAACTTTCACATCTGCTGGGACAGAGGCGCTAGCTGAAGCATTTAGCTAAAAACAAACTCCCTGTATATGAGTCAGTGGATTTGATCTCTAACTAGAAGCCAGAGTGATGTGCCTGAAGCTGACAGTGTAAGCGTACTGCAGCATATTGAAGATCATTTAAATTAGCTTTGAGCCTGAACACCTCGGGCTCATCGTTTAGCTGCAACAGCACCAAAGGCAATAATAATTAAATAAACATGCAGTTTACCTGGAACTACAGCAGGAAAGTAGCTTCTGCTAATTCCCTCCAAACCCAATACTGTACCTCAATTTCAATTCATTCATTCAAAAGCCAGATCACAACAACAGTTGCCTCAATCAGAATGAAAACACTTTATTAATCCCTGAGGTAATTATGTGGTTGTGGTGGACCACTAGAGGGCTCCACTCACACCCAGTGTATAGGAAGTGTGTTCCTGTGTTTTGTGGCGCGATATGCGCAGTTGATGTTGGAGACGAATAAAGAAGGAGTGAAAACTGAGAGCTCTGTGTCGTTGATGCTTATCTCCACATTGGTGACCCCTGACTCGAGCATGCAACGGGCCGCAGATAACGCAGACTCCGCTATGGATGCATCAGCGGCCGCCGGACCTCCCCCTCCTGTTGCAGCTACGTTCGCTGTGGTGCTGAAACTGCCGGACTTTTGGCTCCATGACCCCCCGTCATGGTTTGTACACGTGGAGGCTCAGTTCGCCCTTCGCAGCATCTCGGCTAACGACACGAAGTATCACCATGCGGTGGCCTCGCTCGACCCGCTGGCCACCCGTCGCGCGATGGCGCTCCTCCGGGACCCACCCACCCAAGGGAAATACGCCGCCCTCAAAGAGATGCTTCTTCGGCGCTATGCCCTCTCCGACGCTGAACGAGCCGAAAAGCTCCTCAACCTGTCAGGCTTGGGTGGCGGTACCGCGCTCGAGCTCATGGAGAACATGCTATCATTGCTCGGGCCGGATGACGGTGGTTTCCTCTTCGCCCACCTCTTCCTCCGCCAACTACCGGTCGCCGTGAGAGCTGTCCTCGCGAACTCTCCGCTTCTGCCTGCGAAGGATTATCGCTCCCTGGCTGAAGAAGCGGATCGCATTCTCCTGGCTAGCCGCACTTTCGACGTTCACGCCCTGGCTACGGACACGCCGGCGGCACCTTCCACGCCTCCATCTGCCTCCCCCGGAGCATCCGCCCCCTTGCTGACGGCAGGGATTGCTACACGCCGGCACCGCGGAAAGAGCATCTGTTTCTACCATCAGCGTTTTGGCGACAGAGCGCGTCGCTGCCTGCCGCCTTGCGCTTTCACGGCCCAGGGAAACGGACCCGCCAGCGCGCCGTAGCAGCCGCGACCGCTGGCAATACAGAAAGGCTGCTCTTCATAGAGGACTCGCGAAGACGTTTTCTCGTGGACTCTGGCTCCCAGAAGAGCCTCCTTCCCCCTACCGCTGCCGACGGACTAGCAGCGAACTGTCGGCCGCAGCTCATTGCAGCTAATGGCTCTCCCATCAAAACGTTTGGGGAAAGGTTGGTGACTGTTTGTTTTCATGGCCGGGATTTCCAGTGGAACTTTGTTGTTGCCGCTAGCTCTGTACCTATTTTAGGTGCTGATTTCCTGTGTGCTCATGGACTGCTTGTCGATGTTGCTAACAGACGTTTAATCGATGCTCTCTCGTTTTCTTCGCTAACCTGTTTTACTCGGGCCGCCGAGCCCCTGATTCGGGCTAATGTAGTGACCTCCGGGGATGCTTTTCAGCGTTTGCTTTTAGAGTTTCCATCGCTATCTGTCCCTAATTTCTCTAGCACGGTAACGAAGCATGGGGTTGAGCATTATATTCCCACGGTCGGGCCCCCAGTGTTCGCGTGCGCCACCTCGACCCCGCGAAACTGTCCGTCGCTCGGGAAGAGTTTGCAGCCATGGAGCGCCTTGGCATTGTACAGCGTTTGAACAGTGCATGGGCCTCTCCGCTTCACATGGTGCCCAAATCGGACGGTCGGTGGCGGCCATGCGGAGATTTCCGCCGTTTAAATAATGTCACGGAGAATGACCGTTACCCCATCCCCCACATTCAGGATTTTTCTGCCAATCTCGCCGGAACGTCGATTTTTTCTAAAATTGACTTGGTGCGGGGGTATCACCAGGTTCCCGTGCACGCCAAAGACGTTCCTAAAACCGCTGTCATTACCCCCTTCGGCTTGTTCGA
This sequence comes from Simochromis diagramma, assembly GCF_900408965.1. Classification (NCBI taxonomy): domain Eukaryota; kingdom Metazoa; phylum Chordata; class Actinopteri; order Cichliformes; family Cichlidae; genus Simochromis; species Simochromis diagramma. The sequence goes on along the minus strand of NW_024387255.1, from coordinate 582,951 downwards.
GTTTTTGCGCATGCCGTTTGGCCTGAAAGGTGCCGCCCAGACCTTTCAGCGGCTGATGGACTCCGTTTTGCGTGGACTGCCGTTCGTTTTTGTTTATCTGGACGATATATTGGTGGCCAGCTGCTCAGCGAGCCAGCACGAGTCCCATCTGCGCCAGGTTTTCCAGCGTTTGGCAGCGCACGGCCTGATCATCAACCCTTCCAAGTGCCAGTTTGGGTTGCCTGTTCTGGATTTCCTCGGGCACCGCATTTCCGCTGAAGGTGTGGTTCCGTTGCCCGACAGAGTCCAGGCCGTTTCGGCTTTTCCGCGTCCCACATCGGTTAAAGCGTTGCAGGAGTTCTTGGGGATGATAAATTTTTACAACCGCTTTCTCCCCAGAGCTGCCCACCTGCTACAGCCACTCTATGCTGCCTTAAAAGGTAAAACAGCCAAAGATACGGTTGACTGGCTGCCGGAACACGTCCGTGCATTTTCCGCAGCCAAGTCTGCGCTGGCTGACGCTGCCCTGCTGGCCCACCCGCTTCCGTTGGCGGAGATCGCCTTGACCACCGACGCCTCTGACATGGCAGTGGGTGGGGTGTTGGAACAGCGGGTTTCAGGTCTCTGGCAACCGCTCGCCTTTTTCAGTCGTACGCTCCGGGATGCTGAACGCAAGTACAGTGTTTTTGACAGGGAGTTGCTGGCCCTGCACCTCGCGACACGACATTTTTGTTTTTTCCTCGAGGGTCGCAACTTTACTGCGTACGTTGACCATAAACCTTTGACGTTTGCGATGTCCAAGGTCTCTGACCCATGGAGCGCACACCAGCAGCGCCAGTTGGCGGCCATTTCAGAGTTTACCACAGACATTCAGCATGTGGCTGAGTCCAGTCACGTCGCTGACTGTCTCTCACGTGTGTTGGTTTCTCCGGTGTATGTCGGCGTCGACTACGCCGCCATGGCCGCCGAGCAACGTGCTGACCCGGACGTCCTTGCCCTTCAGTCAACAAAAACGGGCCTCGTGCTGGAGGACACCCCAGTGTGGGACGGCGGTCCGCACCTTCTTTGCGACGTTTCCACCGGCCGTCCCCGCCCGGTGGTTCCCCTTTCGTGGCGTCGTCGTGTTTTTGACTCGGTGCATGCCCTCTCTCATCCCGGCATCTGGGCCTCGGTCAAGCTGGTCAGCGCCAGGTTTGTTTGGCCGGGCCTTCGCAAGACGGTGAAAGAATGGGCGGCGGCTTGTATCCCATGCCAACGCTCGAAAATCCACCGGCACACACAGGCACCCCTCGAACCTTTCCGTGTCCCTGGTAGGCGTTTCGATCACGTTCATGTGGACCTGGTTGGTCCCTTGCCGCAGTCACAGGGTTTCACGCACCTTTTGACTGTGGTGGACCGCACAACCAGGTGGCCGGAGGCGGTACCCCTGGTGTCCACGACAGCGGCGACGGTGGCCAGAGCATTTTTGTCAACGTGGGTTTCACGTTTCGGCCCCCCTGCTGACATTACCTCGGACAGGGGCCCCCAGTTTGTTTCCGAGCTTTGGTCTGCTATGGCTGACGGCCTGGGAGTCAAGGTCCACCGCACCACAGCATACCACCCGCAAGCTAATGGGATGTGTGAACGGTTTCACCGGTCACTTAAGGCCGCGCTCCGGGCTTCCTTAAGCTGAACTGGGGGGGTGGGGAACTGACAGAGGGCAACCCAGCCCGGGAGCGAGGCTGGCACTGGCGGTCAGAAAAAGCTGCAGACGACTCGTACTCCGTTGATTTTGGGTCGCTCCTGGGGGAAAAAACAGAATCCATCAGCCCGGTGGCAGGTGGGCGGCCGCGGCGAGGGGCCTGGGCCGGGACCACCTGATCCCCTTGCATAACATGTGCAGGCTTAAGTCTGTCAACAGAGACAACTTCCTGCCGACCGCCAAAGTCCAAAGTGAAATGTTTGTTGCCTGGTTTAAGAACCCTGTATGGCCCGTCATATGGTGGACACAGCGGAGTCCTATGGGCATCGTGCCTGACGAAAATGAAACGAGCAGAGTCCAACGAACTCGGAACAAAAGTGTCAGGCAGGCAGTGGTGCACAGGACCAGGAACAGGAAATGAGTCTCTTGGGGGGCGAAAAGGCAAAAAAGAGGTATCGAAACATGGGGGAGGGCTCTCAGGTAAGAATTCCCCGGGGACCCGGAGAGGCTGGCCGAGGACCAGTTCAGCCGGGGAAACCCCAAGGTCTTCTTTAACCGCGCTACGCAATCCCAGCAAAACCCACGGAAGATGTTCGACCCAGTCGCCACTTGTTAAGCCCCGGGTCCTGGACTAGTTCTGCTGGGTGTCCGGGGGGGGGCATGTGTGGTGGACCACTAGAGGGCTCCACTCACACCCGGTGTATAGGAAGTGTGTTCCTGTGTTTTGTGGCGCGATATGCGCAGTTGATGTTGGAGACGAATAAAGAAGGAGTGAGAACTGAGAGCTCTGTGTCGTTGATGCTTACCTCCACATGGTCACAGTTGCTCCAAGACAGTAAGATCACTAACTGACTAAACTGAATAAAATAACCCAAATTTTTTATTTTATTTTTTTTATTTTTTTTATTTAAGTTAAGAAATATAATTAAATAGCTCTAAAATATACAGACAGCTCAATTATATTATTATAAGGCACTTTATATTGTAAGGTGAAGCCCTTACAATAATAATAACTACAGTAATTTTGCACCTTTTTAAAAGGTCCGTTTTTTTGCATCAAGGTGCAAAATTGTGACCAACGGTTTAAGCATAGTTTCCATGCAGTATAAACCACAAGTATACAACTGCAGCACCTCAGCTGTGTACTTTTAAAAGGTGCAACAGAGTACTTATTTTCCACATGAAAATGATCACTAGATACTGATTTAATTTGATCCGTTACTCTCCTCAAAATCTATGATTTGGCTTTCATTTCTATTCTGCTGAATGGCCCCACTGTACATTAAAAAACATATTTAGTTGCTTTAACCGAAGCAGCTGATAGTCACACATTAATTTACTTTTTAGTTTGGGCTCCATTTCAAAAGTTTGCTCAAAAATTCATTTGACAGTTGGATGGCAACATGGCTAAGGGCAAAGACAGGCAAAGAAGGAAGGAGAAAAATCCAAGCACAAGAATGACATGAGGAAGAAGGAAACAGATTGAGGATGAGAGCAAAACAGCACTGAGGGTCAGAGAAATAAAAGGACATAGGGAAAAGGCAAAAGATGAAAGAGAGGAAAACTGAGGCAAGGATTTGCAGATTCATTCCAGTGTGGAAGAAAAGTATATAATCACGTAGGAAGAGAATTCATTCCTGAGCTGCCTAATAAGGTCCCCTGTTAAAAGACATGCCACTATGTGAAGAGAGGAAGATAAAGATGAATGGCATGCTGAATACAAGAGCAGCCACAGAGGACTGATGCTAGCAGGATCAGGACATGGAGGAAATATCTGACAGAGGTAAATGAGGTTTAAGCTCCAACAAAGTTAATTCACTGGTTTATTTGGCTTCAATGAGAAGATGCCACTTTGTTAGTTAAAGGATCAAGGATGACAGAATACATACTATACATACTATACTATTTTTAAGTATAACTTTAATATAAATGCCACAGCAGCAGTTTTGAATTGATAGAAGCTCTTCGAGAGATTCCATAAAGTTACTGACAGTAATAGCTGTGAGCTTTTTCTAAAATATAGTAGAGAGTTCTACATTATAAATAACATCCTGCTTTCCACTTATGAACAGTGCTAAAGGTTTACTGCTCTGTAAGTTTTTGAGCAAAATGCTAATATCACACTACCTAGCAGCATGTTGGAAAAGTCCTCTGCATGTTCAGCAGCCTATGACCATTGCTACATTTGAATAGTGAATGATTCAATTCCATGTCACGCTCAAAAATACATTTCTAGAATAGAGTAGAAGCTTTCTATGCAAACACATTTTTTAAACTGTCTTGTCTGGCAGCTTTCAGAAGAATTCGCACCAAACACATTTTGCTTTTCCAAGATGAGCTCTATAAATTCTCTGCAGGCTCCTCGTGTCCTTGTGTTTCTTTTATCTGTTTATTTATTCATTTCCATTAGTGTTATTGTAGTTATTACAGTATATGTGTAGTATGACTATGCCTAAGCTGAGAGGCAGAGAAAAAAGGAAGGGGGGAAAAATTGGAGAAAATAAAATGAAATGATGAAGCATGATGTATTATCCACTTCTGCACCTGTAACAGAAAAATATGAAAATGGACAGATACATAAATCAACAATCTTCTTATGGTGTGAGTGTATGTGTGTGTCTTTGTCATGAATGTACTTGATAATGAGGGTGAGAAGCTCCAGTACCAGAAGTGTGGATGGTGCATGGTTCAAAATCAAAACCCAAGAAGTAAAAGCCTTCACTGTTCTCATCAACTTAGTGGATAGAAGATCACCAGGGAATAGCCAAAGTATAATAGTTTGCCATTTCTAGACTGTGCTGCATGCATTGAGGAGGATGGAAGCATTAACATTAAAGAAACCCACACACACAGATCAGCACCTACTCTTCGACTCCCACCACCCTCTGGAACACAAGCTGGGAATGATCAGCAGCCTGCACCACCAGGCAGAAAATGTTTCCTTCTAAGGCAGAAGGGAAAGAAAAGGGAACACAAACATGTAAAGAAAACTCTTAAAACAATTGGGCTTTCATCAAATCAGCAAAGATGCACAGTAAAGGTCAGACTGAATGACAAATATCAGCATAGTCATCACTTATGTAGGAGGTTTGTCAGAGAAACTCAGGATAATTTTCTCCAAGTATGATGTCGCAGTCCAGTTTAAACCCAGCCACACACAGACAAAAGCTGGTTCATCCCAAGGACTCCTAAACACAAACTAAACAACATACTGCATGCAGCGCAACGCATTGAGGAGTGCTCTGACCTCTACTTTCTAGAAACCAAACAGCCACTCCATAAACGCATGGCACAACATAGAAGAACCACCTCGACAGGACAAGACTCAGCTGCGTATCTGCATCTAAAGGACTGCAGATGCACAGCTGATCAGTGGAGCATACTGCTAAAGTGAATGATGTTAATTATACCACTGGTGGTATAATGAAGTTATTTTGTTGTGGTTTAATTAAATATTAGTTGAGCTATTGGATCATCCTTCAGCAGAGTAACATTTTAAGTGGTTTAAATGTTTTAAGTTGGACTGATGTAAGTCGCCATTAAAATTCTGTTGAAAATGGTAAAATCTAGTAAAACACTTTTTCTGTCAGATTCTGGCTTTGGGAAGAATGAAAGCTGTTCTAAAAGAGCGCAGAGAGACACTTTTAAAGCTTTGAAAACAACACACACACAGCATTATGCACATATTCTAGATTAATCACTCACATCATAAAATGAGGCTGACTCAATATCCTGCCTGCTTCTGCTCTGGCTCTGCCAAATGTGTTCTATTTGTGTGTGTGTGTGTGTGTGTGTGTGTGTGTGTGTGTGTGTGTGTGTGTGTGTGTGTGTGTGTGTGTGTGTGTGTGTGTGTTTTCTTAGATCTGTGTGAAACTGGATTATACTGTCAGTATCAATCAAAAAATAACCCATCTTCTTGCCTGCATATATGCCACGACATTTGTCCACAGCAATATGGTCATGTGTGTGTGCGTGCATGTGTGTGTGCATGCGTGTTTGTGTGTGAGTTCCTCTTGTCAGTGGTGAATGCCAGTAATAGCCCATGGCCTCTCTGCTCAGTGACATTTGACAAAGGTGAAGCAGAGGAGTGATGACTGACAGAAAAGAGGCAGAAGATAGATATACACAGTTCTTCCCTGAAAAGAAACAGCACACTTCAAAAACACTGAATAGAATGGAAGCTGGTCCCATTCATCATTAACAATTTTCTGTTGTTTATCAGCCAGATTAGCAGAAATGATACACTTGCAATTTGTGGGGCTGGTAATTAATATTCACAGCAGATGATGAAAGAGGCTCACTGATTAATTTTCCATAGATCTGCACTAGGCAATTAAGCCCATTAAGAGCTTATCAAAGTAAAAAAATTCTTCTTATGCAAATGTTCAATGGCACAAAGCTTATAATAATTATTTTTTTATGCTTACCTCCAAGCTCTTACTTTTTTTAACCATGAATTTATTGTGCCATTCATTCACACGATTTTAATTAACCATATTTTGAACAGCAGGGGGCAAGTGATTGTAGTCTAGTGGCCGATGTGCTGTGTAAAATGTAAATAAACATAGAATGCAATGACATACACTGTTAACAGAATTAAAGGGACCAAAGTCCTTTAGTGTGTCTTGTGCTGACTGCCAGGTCCTGTGGAGCCAGACTGGCGTTTGTCATAGGCTACCAGAATTGGCAGGTACACCACTGGCACCCTGTGCTTTTCACACACAAGAGCAGGTTCATCCTGAGCGACAGCTGTGAAAGGGTCTGGGAAAGCCATGGTGAACGTTATGCTGCTTGTAACATTTTTCAGCATGACCGGTTTGGTGGTGGGTCAGTGATGGTCTGAGGAGGTATATCCATGGAGGAATGCATGTACCTCTACAGGCACAATGTCAAATCCTATCCTGGTGAAGTGGGATGGTGGAGTGGTGCATGACAATCCCCTTGCCCATGTGTTGAGAGTATGCAGACAGTTCCTAGAGGATGAAGGAACTGATACCATTGACTGCTCCCCACACTAGTGGTGGAGGCAGGGCTTGTGCCTATTCCAGCTGTCACAAGCCAAGATGCAAGGCACAAACCATAAACCAAAGGTATAAACCATAAAGTCGAGCCGAGCGTCCAAAGACAGACAGGCAACATTTCAGGCAACGTTTTGTAACTCATCCAAGTGACATCTTTAGTCACAGCTGACTGTAGGTTGAGGGATACCTGCAGTCAGTTGAGTCATTTGAATGCATGACTAAATGTTTCTCCCACTGAAAACGCTACATCCAGATGAATAGAATTAACTTTTTGAAATCCCCTTCCCTGGATAATTGAGCATGCATTAAGACAGAGCAAGTGTGGGGCATTGTAGGGGGGGCACGGTATGAAAGGGGGGGGACACTGCTAGCATGGGCTCCCACACAAACGCAAAGCAGGAGATGAAGCATCGCTGAATATGTTTCCAAACCAACTTCATTCTAAGCCAAAGACTAGAAAATATGGTTTCACCTGCACAAGTGCGGAGGTAGATCTCCCCTGCATAATTGATTTTCCCTTCGTCGGGAGCACGCGTTGGGATCTTCAAATCACAGACAAACAGTGTCCCACAGTCTTGATTTTTAGTTCATAAACACTTCTTGTAATGACTAACTACTCCTGACATTTTGGAGATGTTAGCTCTTTATACAGTAAAGTTACAGTGGGATACAAATAATATCAGGCTGATCCTGCCACAATTTGTTCCCTCGGTTCAAATCACGGACTAACAGTATCCTACAGTTGTTTATGTTTTTAAACCCATTTTGCACAGAGAGGCATGTTTTGAAAAATGTATTGATAGCAATGTTGAATATTATTACACAGAAAAAAACAACTACACGTAAAATAATTACACCGTGACGCCTCTGCCTTTCTAAATGGAGGGACAGTAACTGCGTGTGTATATGTAAGTGTGTAAAACCTGAAGACAGATTAACAGTAACAGTATTTTGTCTCTATCTGCCATTCTGCAATTCATCTCATGTAAACAATAACGTGCGCATAGCATGACGTGAAAAAAGGCACATACCTTTGACGTTGCGTGACGAACTCTATATTCCTCGTCCACACGTAAACACAAAAAAGGAGTTTTAAAAAATCTCCATTTTCTGTGATTTGAAATGCCGTTTACGTGTGGACGAAAGGTCCAAACGCATAGAAACAGCTGCGTTTTCAAAAATACCCATGTAGATGTGGACATAGCGCAAAAGACTTAGCAGTTCGTTTTATGACTTCCTTTAATTTATTGCAGCTTACTTGTATTTGCTTAATTGTTTACTAAATGTTTGAGTTGTGAAATAAACCGCAATGGAGCAAAATATGGGTGTGTGTGTGGTTGGAGGATGTGTTTGTGCGTGCGCACGTGCGGGGGGGGGGGGGGGGGGCTGGGGAAATTTTTCTTGTTAAAACAAAGGGGGTTTAGGAAAAAAAGAAACTCTTGTAGCTCTTTTTCCACTTGTACCTAGTCGCTTTGGTTTGGCTCGATTCGAGCTGGTAGTTAGGGTTTTCCATTAGGTGGTAGAACCTGGAAACCGCTACCCCAAAAGCAACACTGTGATCCCCACATTTGACAAAAAGCCATACACCGAGCAGCAGATACAGTGGAACCCTGACTTACGAAATTAATTTATTCACGATGGTCTTTCGTAAGTCAAACATTTTCGTAAGTCGAAGCACCCATCGCGCCTTTTGAGTGAACGATAGTTGCTAATTGCTAATTTATTTCGTTATTTTGCCGTAACACGGGCAGCAATATTGCCGTTAAGTGGGGTATTCGTAAGTCGGGGTTCCACTGTATATTACTTCAAAGTCCTCCATTCCTGTGGTGTTTGTGTCGCATACAAATGCAGTCACAGGACTTTCATCCGCATTGCTCCACAGCTCCACGCACATTAGGTGCTACTCGATGGTTTTTGAACGTTTTACATTACAAAGTCAAGTAGGTACAAGTGGAAAAGGGCTATTAGACAACACATTGCATTGGGTCCAGGTGTTGCCAGTGCCACTGCTGATAACAAGCCACACCAACTCTCCACTGCCTACAAATGAGACCTGCCACACAAACAGATGGAAAGGAGACCAGGTGCTCTGATGTTGTTTTTCAGAAGTTGGGGTCGGCCCCTTAGTTCTAGTGAAAGAAACACAAAATGCTGTCAGTGGTCACCCAGAAAGAGTGGAGACCTTCTTTCTGTGAGGCAATAGTGCTAACCACTGCACCACCGTTCTTTCCCCACTGTATTCTGTCTTTAACCCTTGTGCTCCCCTTCGGGGCAGCCCCAGACCCCGTGGGTCCCAAAGTACCCCACCCTCAGTAGAGACAGGTGAATGAAAATGAAAAAAAAACCAGAACGATCATTTGGGGGTCGAAGAGTGCCCCAGAGCGAATCTAATGGGTTCGTCAGGGGATCGGGAAAGAAAATGTAGCACTTGGGGGCCACGCACAGCAGCTGTGCGTGGCCCCCAAGTGCCCACAAGGCAGTGTGGGGGTCATTGATACCCCAGTACATAAAAATGAAGCATAATCACAATAATGCTAATAATGCTAATAATAATAATAATAATAATAATAATAATAATAATAAGAAGAAGAAGAAGAAGAAGAAGAAAAAGAAGAATACAACACACAGACGCTTCTGAGTTTTATTTTATTTTATTTGAAATTACACTCACGATACAACTGAGACAATCTGGAAGGCCATACCTTTTAGGGACATGCGCAATAGGGAGGGTGCGTTTTTAAAATGCCTCCCCTCCCCCCCGGGGCTGTATTTTTGATTACAATATCAACAAACTGTCCGTGTTTCAGGTGCTTGGTGCTGTACAGCGCCTTCGGTGGCTGTGAATACATGATCAGGAGACGTTGAATGGAAGGAATGAAACGCGGCGTGAGGAGTCTTTTCCTGATGCTGTAATAATGTTCAGCGTAAAAGTCATCCTCCAAGTGTCACAGCGGGATGGAACGGACACACGCGCAGGCTCTGAGTTGGGAAACACAAGAATCTTTATTACAGCACACCCGGTGATCTATTTACAGACGTGAGGGGGAAGCTGGGCTCCGGGGGTCCACACACAAAGGGAAAAGACGCTGAAAGTCCACACGCACTCCGTCCACTCCTCACGCTCCTCTCCACACTCCACAGAAAACACGATGACGCACTTCACTCCTCGCACACTCAATCACTCAGGAAACACAGGGGTTGGTCCAGGGAATGCGGGTCGGCAACGGTCCAGCGACGAGAAACACAGAGCTGCCGTCTTATAAAGGAGCTGGAACACTCTCGTAACGAGCCACAGGTGCGTGATGGCGACCAGGTGCGTGGACCAAGGGCAGAAGCCCACAGGTGAGCTCCGCCCTGGCAGAGGGAGGAGGGAAAGAGAGGAAGGGAGAGAGCAGGAACAAAATGAAAAACATATGTAGCCATACTGAGCCGACCGGGTAGGCACAGGGACCCTGACACCAAGACTCGCAGACACTCGTGTTGTCTCTGGCTGGGGTGATTGGTCTTGCACCCATTGCGTGCTTCGGTGCGGTACTCGTTGATCACTAGGTCGAGTAGGTGATACACCTACGCAGTTTTCACGGTATCGACGAGTAAAGAAGACGCCCAACCGTCAAGCTCGGCGTCTTTAACTGAGAATATCCAAGGGCTCCACCGAGCCCCATGAGAACATAAGATGTAAAGTACGCTCCTGTGCCAAATAATCCCAGGGAAGCGAGGTGGAAGAATTTACACCACTCCTTCAATTCGATCCTCTCTTCTTCTTCCCTTTTGCTTTGTTCTTCCTCCTTTCTCCTCTTCAGCCTTTCTCCTTCGAGTTTCTTCTGGGCCGCCTTTACATCTCGTTGGTGTAGTGGTTTCCTCCATTGAAATCCACCATTTCATCTATTTCATCCAAAAGACAGCCCCAGAGTGTCGATCACAGCGATATTTCTTCCGTCTTCGCCCTCTGCCTCTTTTCTGAGACAGCCGTCGGTGACAGACTCAGGCGAAATGTCTTCTTTGAAAGCGTTCGCATCCCCCAGGATGGTGTTTCCGGATGCACTCTTTCCCGATCCTGTTTTACCAACCAGAAGGAGTCTCAGTTCTTCACGGGTCGCAGAGCCTGCGGGGTTGGGGGAAACATTTGAATCATTCTAGTAAAAAAAAAACATAAAACACTATGTTACACTAGGCTATTCTTTTGTTATCTTTGTATTGATGTTGACAGCAAGCAGTTTGTCCACATAAAGCGAGTACCACAAGCAGCACACAACCCTGGGATTGCACTTTACCTTTGTATCGGTGTTGACAGCGAGCAGCTTGCCCACATAACGCCAGTAGCACAAGCAGCACACATCCCTGGATCTGGCCTTTGGTCGCCAACATTTTCAGTAAGCTAAGAAAAGAAGAAAGAAAAAAGAGGTGAAATTAAGGCACATTCAAGGAAAGTATTTCAGATCAGATTAGCAAGTTAAACCACACTGAAAATACACGTTGAATAAACCATGGCCCCAAACTGGTCGGTTGTCCCATGTGTTTCCCCGTAGCTGCTCCGGGCGCACACACAATGAGCCCTGGTTTCGCGACACAGGCGTAGCAACAACCTCCTTCTACTCCTCACTGCCTCCTGTATGTGTGTGTGTGTGTGTGTGTGTGTGTGTGTGTGTGTGTGTGTGTGTGTGTGTAGGAGGTACTGGGTTCCTCACAGACGGTGGTGTTCGCGAAACCCACCCTCCCCAAAGCTAAGGGCTTGCCAGCGAGGCGCGTGAGAGCGAGGAAAATGTTTTAAAAAAGGGAAAGGAGGATGAGGAGACACTGAGGGTCCGAGGTCTAAACGGAAGGCTGTGTTCAGGTAACCTGCCCTCCGCAGACCTAAGTGTACGCTAGCGAGGCTCTTGAGAACGATGTACAGGGAGCAAGCATGAGGAGGAGGCAAGGAGTGTCTGAAGTCCAAACGGAGGGCGGTGTTCGCGTAATAGGCAGGCCACATAGCTGGTCTTTCACTAGCGAGGCACTTGAGAACGATAAGAGGGAGCAAGGAGGATGAGGAGTAACGGAGACCCCGAGGTCCAACTGGAGGGCAGTGTTCGTGTAATAGGCAGGCCAAACAGCTGCGCTTTTACTAGCGAGGCACTTGAGAATGATGGAGAGAGAGCAAGGAGGACACGGAGGCATGGAAAGCCCGAGGTCCTCACCGACGGGGGTGTTCACGAAACCGGCCCTCCGGAGACCTAAGCGTACGCTAGCGAGGAGCATGAGAACGAAGTAGAGGGAGCGAGGATGAGGAGGAGGCAAGGAGTTTCTGAAGTCCAAACGGAGGGCGGTGTTCGCGTAATAGGCAGGCCAAGCAGCTGCTCTTTCACTAGCGAGGCACTTGAGAGCAATGTAGAGGGGGCAAGGAAGACAGGGAGCAACGGAGATCCCAAGGTCCTCACCGAAGGGGGTGTTCGCGAAACCCGCCCTCCACAGACCTAAGTGTACGGTAGCGAGGAGCATCAGAACGATGTAAAGGGAGCATATATGAGGAGGAGGCAAGGAGTGTCTGAAGTCCAAACAGAGAGTGGTGTTCGCGTAATAGGCAGGCCAAGCAGCTGCTCTTTCACTAGCGAGGCACTTGAGAACGATGGAGAAGGAGCAAGGAGGACGAGGAGCAACGGAGAGCTCGATGTCCTCACCGACGGCGGTTTTCGCAAAACCCACCATCTGCAAACCTAAGCGTACTCTAGCGAGGAGCGTGACAAGGATGTAGAGGGAGCAAGGAGGACGAGGAGGCTCGGAGAGCCTGAGGTCCAACTGGAGGGCGGTGTTCGCGTAATAGGCAGGCCAAGCAGCTGCTCTTTCACTAGCGAGGCGCAGGAGAACGATGGAGAAGGAGCAAGGAAGACGAGGAGCAACGGAGAGCCCATGGTCCTCACTTAGGCCCATTTACGCGTAACCCAAGGCCCATCCGGCAAAGCGCTCACCGAGGAGCAGGAGAACGGAGCAAAAGGAGGTCGCAGGACAGGGAGGCAGGGAGAGTCCGAAGTCCTCACTTAGGCCGGTTTACGCGAACACTGCCGAGAAGGAGACATTGATGGTGATGATGATGATGATGATGATGATGTGAAGTTGAGAGTTGTTTGCTCCGGTTGCTCGGGGTCCCTCCAGACCCCAGTGTTTGCCATCGTAACTTACGAATGTGCATTGGGGTTGCGAATTACCCCATCGCGATTACAAAGGGGTCACAGTGTACCCACGGAGCAGAGAGCATTTCTTTTGGTGCTTTTTTATCAAACCCCTTTTTTGAGGATATTTATAATTTGATGGGTTTGCCGTCATATTATGCAGTTTTATATGGACATATATGTGCTTTTAAACTTTAATTTGAATTGGTTTGAAATAAGTCAGTTTAGGAGGGCAGGGCTCGCAAAATCGCTAACCCGACGTCCCGGGGCTAGCGATTTTTCCAGTCGGGCTACCAAAATCTGTCTCTGTCCTGTCCGTCGGGCTGTCATAGGAAGGAAAAATATATGTCAATGCTTTTGCATTCTTTCGGAAATGTAGCTGGGTAACTGTCATTGGCATCGGTGAGCCACTGTCAATATGTGACATATTGAAATCGCATTTGAATTTGCGCTTTTTTGCTTTCACTTTGCAATCGCGCAAACTGTGTATAGAGAGCGACAGTACTGATTGGTGAGTGACGATAATTTGCGCACCAATTCCTCTGACATCGTCTTATCAATCGTTAGCTTACTATGCAAATATGACAAGTGAAATCTCCTGCAGCAAGCTTAAAGGTGTGAGAGGTTGATCGCGCAGAGAATTGCTGAGCGTTATGTGAGTGCGTGTGTAAAAGCAGCAGGATATATATTTGAGTTCTGCTGAGCCAAATAAGACAGGTCAGGGTGAGGAAGTGACAGCCAAAGAAAAGCTTACCACAAAACGGAAAAGTTATGACAAATCAGACTTTAAGGCAAAAAGAAAGTGCAGCTTTATGGTTTCATGGACAAAAGAATTTCTGTGGCTGCAATATGACAAGCTAAATAACCAGGGGTGCACATAAGTGGTCCACGGGTGCGCATTCGCTGTCAAAATAAAAAACGCGCACAAGATAAGAAGTTGCAACGCGTGTTTGCGTACATAGGATTTTCTGGAGGAGGACAGACATAAGTTTAGAACTCTTAAAAATGTCGAAGAAGCAAAATCCTTTAAGCAATTACTTTGGTGTTTCTCCACCTCCAAAAAAATGTCAGAAGGAGTCCGAATCGCAAAAGAAGCGCGTATTCTCGGAAAAGTGGTTGCAGGAGGTGAGCTGGCTTCAAACAAATGATGAACGCACAGAGATTTGGTGCAGAATGTGCCGTGAAAATCCCACTCTAGCGGACAAAAACAGTGCCTTTTATATGGACGCAAACGCGCGTGGCAACTTCTTATCTGGTGCGCGTCTTTTATTTTGACAGCGAATGCGCACATGCGGACCACTTTTGTGCACCCGTGTAAATAACATAATGTTCTACCGGGTGTGTTGTTGGTTTTCCCTCGATTTCTGAGTCGACAAGCGCCTTTGTTACTGGGACCAGTCATTTTAAGAAAGGCCCCCATTAGAACCCATGAGAAATGCAAGAAATGCATTACTGGTCAGTCTGCAATATCTTTCCCAGAAAAAAACACCAATTGCAAATAACATACTAAAAATGAACCTGAAAAATCTGTTTAGAACAGCGTACTATGTTGCAAAGAGTGAACTACCACTGGCACAATTTAGCAGTCTTTGCAAACTTCAAAAAGCAAATGGCCTAGATCTTGGTTCCACTTGCCTCTTACCTGTGACTTCAGTGGAAATTTCAAATTCAGGATCTGACACAGACTGATTCATGTTCTACACAGTTCTTACAAGTTCATAGAAATTTCTGTTCAATTACAACCAAGTATTTGAGTTGATGATTGTAATTTTATTTTTTGTAATTTGTGTTTCAACAATTTTTTGATTAATGTTTTGTTTCCGTTACAATATTATACTTTAATGTCTAATATTGTAAAGAAAACAAAACAGGAAACAAAACATCAATCAAAAAATTGCTCTTTTTTATTCGGGCTATTTAAATTTATTTTGGGCTACCAAAAACTGAAGAGTCCCTGCCCAAAGGGCTACCAGGGATTTTGAAATTTTGCGAGTCCTGGAGGGGTGTGAGTTATTGAATTCATTAATCCAAGTGGGGGATGACCCAGCCACCAAGTTTTTTTTCTTTAACAGAGAACTTTGGCTAGCACCCCAAAACTTAAAAGCAAAAATAAGGTAATTTATTTGCAGTCCACTACAATGTGTTCCTAAAACAATTATGAGAATGACATATTTCACATTGAACAAAATGTGTGATTTATAGCTCTTATCAACCACAAGTGAAGTGGTGAGCCTTAGGATTAGGTTGGATTTTAGCCTCATGATTTAAAAAAACAAAAAAAATGTCCTTGATTATCCTTGATAATGATGTCTCTTTCTTCCATTTGACCTTCTGTTAGAAAATTTCAAGCTGGGTTTTTCAAATAAGAGAAATCAATACATTACAGAAGATGTCTAACTTAAGCCTAAATCTAAACAGGTCACTGGTGACCACATTGTGAACAACAAGGTCAACAAAAAACATTCTGATATCTGCATTTTTAAAAAAAATCTAATGCCATGAGATTGTGATTCATTTAATAATTGTAATTTATGGCCTATGGGTATAGAGGAGAAATGTTGAGTCGACCTTATGTTAGTACTGTCCTTTTCCACTCTGCTTGAACACTCAAAGAGAACATTTATAGATGTACTTTAATCAAAAGAACTGCCTCATTCACACCAGCACTTTGTTTTTCTATATCTAAGTGCTTTTTATCTAACATTTGCACTCCAACAAACACTTTGGAGAGAAACTTCGGGTTCAGTTTCTTGCCCTAGGATAACTGTCCTGCAGACTGATATGGGATTTAACCACCCACCGATTAGTGGATCACTTATTCTTTGCCCTGAGATACAGCCACCCCCTAATGTAAAATTAACTCTGAACTACAGTAGACAGCTGTGCAATGCAACAAAGTTTAAAATATTACATTTTAATCATCACTAAGTATGTATAAGTCATTTCATTAATGTTTGCTGCTAAATCTTTCTATCACCTTGTTGTTTTGTAAATATTAAAGCATAAAGCAGACAAATGTCTCCCCAGTAATATTCTTTAATCACCTAAACTGTATGATGTAGTATAAAGGACAGAATGCAGCCATCATTACCTTCAGCCATCTGTACAGAATATTCTGCATACAGTTGAAAAGTCTGGAATGTAATTATCACTCCTCAGTGTGATGTATCATTAGCACAGCCAGAACACACAAGAAGACTCATTTTTCTACATGCTCCAAAACACTACAGCAGCAAACATCTATTCAGCCATCCATCCATTCTCTTCCACTTACCCAGTGCAGTATTCATGTGGTGCCTGGAGGCTCTCCCAGCTGCCATAGGGCCACAGGCCAGGATACACCCTGGACAAGTCACCAATCTGCTGCAGGGCAAACACAGAGAGACAACCATTTGCACTCACATTCCCACCATGGGCAATTTAGAATCACCAATTAACCTAAACCCACTGTCTATGAACTGTGGGAGGAAGCCAAAGTACCCAGAGAACCCAGGCAGACATGGGAAGAACATCCAAACCCCACACATAAAGGACCCGGCCAGATATAAGATTTGAACATGGGACCTTCTTTCTGCAGTGCTAACCACTTCAGCAGGGAATAACTTGGTACACAGAGGAGTTCATAGACAACTCAGTGACTGCAACAAGCCATTACTCCTCTACCACTGTGCTTGAGAGATGGGTGTTTAGCATTATCTTTTGTGAAGACCTTACAATATAAAGCACTTTCAGATGCATGTTGTTGTGATTTGGCACTATATATAAAAAAAATGAATCGAATTAAATACAAAATAAACAGGGACTAACTACAAATAAAACTCCAAACTCTGAACAAGACAGCCTACACGTAGTACTGTTAATGTAAGAGCAACCTGTATTGTTGAATTGTGGACGAGCTTTTAGTTGTAGAATGATCTTGGAAAAATATACAAAATATATAAGTCAATACTCACTGAACATAAAGTCTAACTGTAGCTAATTTCTAATTAAACTACTGCCAATGAAAAATCCAGTGGGTCAGATACCTGCACATGCTTCTGGTCCAAAGGTAATTCCAGATGCCACAAACTATTTAATGCCCGAAGTCTACGAAATTCAAAGTACACTATGTAGCTTGAGGCTGAGCCTTAGTAACTAGAGCAGGGGTGTCGAACTCCAGGCCTCGAGGGCAGGTGTCCTGCAGGTTTTAGATCTCATGCTGGGTCAACACACCTAAATTACTTGATTAGTTCATTACCTCTGGACCACATGATTAGTTAGGCCTCTGGAGAACTTCAAGACATGTTGAGGAGGTCATTTAGCAATTTGTATCAGCTGTGTTGGATCAAGGACACATCTAAAACCTGCAGGACACCGGCCCTTGAGGCCTGGAGTTTGGAACCTGTGCACTAGAGTGTTGTCAATACATGAAACATTGGCAAGAAGTCAGATATACTTTATACATATTTTACCTTATTATCCTTCTGAGGTCTAACGTATCATTAGTGATTTTGTTTTTTGTTTTGTTTTTTGTTTTTGAAAAAGAACACAGTCGACTTCTCATTGCACTCAACACCAAAACACAACAGCATGATGCCAATACTGGCTGAAAAAGCCCAGTGAGGCCTATCGATTTTGTTAAAGCACTGAACTTCTGAACTCTGCAATCTTATCATAATAAAGCATGGCTAAATCTTTTTTCCAAAAATGAATGCTATTACACAAAGGAAGATCAGGAGGGGCTTGAAGAAGAACATAGGAGATCTGACTTTGGGGGGAACATGAGAGTATTAGATGGAAGAAAACAGAAAAAAAAATAAAAATAAAAGGGTTTTTTTTATGTTGCAGCTGTGAGAGGGCTAATGCTAATTTATGGATAATTTTCAGCGTGTTCCTGCTAATGAACAGGCCTCACAGTGACAGGTACCGTCTGTGAACATGAGCTACAAGCCAGTTTGCCTGATCTCCGCACAGCAACACACATTTAACTTGCAGTTTATGCACACACAGGCACTCTCCTTAGAGACAGACATCAAAAGGCAGAGCATGGCTAGGGAATAAACAGGAAACGGTATGCAATGCAAGCCACTGGGTTTCAAAATGTTAACTTTGATGAGAATTTCACCTTTTCTTTCTCTCTTTTATTGCATTCATTTTATTACTTTATTATTGTGTGCTGTTTTCTCTCTTATTTGACTGTGAAATAACAGTTAATGAGCAAATTTAGCTCAAGTCCGCACAAATCTTGGTTTTAAGGCCGGTATTTGTCATATTTGGACCACAGGATGAAATTCTTAGTTGTCAGCTGTTCGGCAAGCAGATTTCAACAGATTTGAAAACTGCTTATTATGTATCTTGATGCATGCTCAATCATCCAGGTAAGTAAATCCCAAAAGATTCAACCTTTTGGGATTTACTTTCCTGGATAATTGAGCTTGCATCAAAACATTTCAACAAACTTTGGCAAGGACTGTCTAAAGCTTGTACGTCAGTATGAGCAAACAGTATCTGAGACTGAAGAAGTGACTTAGATGAGTGACGAAACATCCAGATGAAGAGGATCAACCTTTTGTGATTATTATGTAGTTACAAGTACCTAGTACCTTGTAGAAATTTGAGTCGACAGTGATGTAAGGGGTCCCAGCAGTAGGGATCGGTATTGTTTAGGTTTTATCTGATACTGGTGCCAAATGGTGCCGGTGCTTAAACTGTGCTCGAACCAGCGCTTAAAGAATGGAGAACACAAACTTTGTCAAAAAACCTCTCATGTTTAGCTGTTTTTTTGTAAAAAACAATATTAACCTTTTCTGCAGCTATAGGGCATATATGGTGTCAATTGGCTGGAAGCAGTGCTTAAACAATGGAAAAAACACAAATTCTGTTCAAAAACCTCTCATGCTTAGCTTTTTTCCACTTTTTCTTTGGTCATTTTAGCCGTTTTGGCAAGGGTGAAGGGAGTATCTGCGATCAAACAAGAAGACAGCCGCATGTAACTACGACAGTGTTTGCTAGTTCACCTTACATGCATTAATTTAATAACGTGGTTAGCCCACTCAACGTAAATTACACACGAACAACATTAAGCTACTCACGCAGAGAAGAACGGCTGCTGCTGCCATCATCATCCGTCATCATTTCTGCTACACTGGCAGGGCTAGGGCCAGCACTCTCCTCTTCGGGTTCTTGGGGGATGTTGCTAACTCCGGGTCAGCAAGCTATCAAATACGGTGCATTTCTCGGCTTTTCAAAAAACGCTATGTGTCGCCAGGTGTTTCATCAGATTTGAGGCGTTACCTCCTTTGCACAGTATCACCTTAAAGCACTTGTTGCAGGCTGCTGAGTTTGCATCTTTTGCTGTGAAGTACAGCCAGACTTTTGACCGCTTTGCCTTGGGCATTTTTAATCTGTAGCTCTGCTCTAAAAGAACGTATGTACCTAGCCCCGCCTACTATCCTTGGAAAGGTAAAATGATTGGCTAGAATCCAAAGTGTATGACATCTCAGGAAAAAAAAGCACTGAAATAAAGCACCGAAATGTGCGCTGATTTTCGGTCTGGTTACTACCGTTTATGTCAGAACCCGGTACCCATCCCTACCCAGAAGAGGAGGAAATCTCTGTCGTCATCATCTTCATCATCATAGTAGTAACAATAATAATAGTTTCCTAATGTGTTCTCAGCCTGTTATAATTCTAGACAAAGAGGAGTAGCAATTCTAATACATAAAAATATTAATTGCACAGTACTCGATACAGTTATAGATCCAGAGGGCAGATTCCTAATTGTCAAACTATCTATACTTAACCAAAAGCTAGGTATTGTAAGTATATATGGTCCAAATGTTGATGACCCCTCATTCTTCCACGGTTTTATTAGTACACTCTCCGAACATCTAGATTGCACAATTGTTCTTGGCGGTGACCTCAACCTGGGACTAAATGAAGAAATAGATAGGCTCAATACAGCAGGAACTCAGCGTAATTGGCAGTCCACAAATATAATCAAACAGTATATGAGCGACTTTGGTCTTTGCGATGCATGGCGCTCCCTTCACCCCAACAGTAAGGAATATACTTTCTTCTCACATGTCCATCACTCCTACTCTCGTCTGGATTATTTTCTGGTCAGCAGCTCACTGCTGAGTAACATTTCAGACACTGAGATTCATCCTATAGCTGTCAGCGATCATGCTCCTGTATCTTTAACACTAAGACAGATGAATAATACTACACCAAGAAAAAACTGGAGATTTAATACATCACTGCTCAAAGACGAAGAGTTTATCAAATACTTTAAAAAAGAATGGACTCTATATTTAGGCTTTAATGACATTCCTCGAACATCAGCATCTGTCCTCTGGGAAGCAGGGAAAGCCGTGATGAGAGGTAAAATAATCTCTTTCTCATCACATAAGAAGAAAGAAGAAAACAAAAAAATTCAGGAACTAGAAAAAAACATCAAATCCTTGGAAAAAGCCTTAAGACTAAATTCTTAGTACAAAGACTTTGCCTGCAAAATTATGAACACGGTAACAAATCCGGACAATTTCTTGCTAACCAGTTAAAAATCAATAAAGAAAAAACAACTATATGTGCTGTTAAAGATTTATCTGGGAATACAATATATGATAAACTGGTTAAAAATATTATATAACTCCCCAACAGCTTGTGTCAGAACAAATGACCAAACATCTGTCAGGATTTGTGTCGTGGATGAGAGGAGGAGGACCCAAACACTGGACTCACAGGTAGGTAGGTGAAGGTGGGTGTTTATTGCCGATGGAGTGAACAAACAGAACAGAGTTAGGAAATGGCTGGCTGTACGGCTGACTGAATGAACAAAGGACTGACTGACTGAATGGCTGGCTGACTGAACGCAGGCGGGAACGACAACATAACATCAATGACACGACAGTGAACGAGTAGAAACAGAGGGCTTAAATACACAGACTGGGACTGAGGATGATAATGAGATACCGGTGAGTACACAGCTGAACATAATCGGGCTAATGACACGAGACGAGCTGACACAGTCACTTGTTATTTATGAACAAGTGACGTATTCTCTCCACCTGTCTAAGCGACGCACACAGCATACATCCCTAGTTATACACAAACATCTATGGGTACACTGAGGTTCATTACATGGAATATAAATGGAGCTGGCTCCAGAGAAAAGAGGTTAAAAATATTTAACCAACTCAAAAAACTACAGGCAGATGTTGTCCTTTTACAAGAGACCCACAGACCTCTTAGAGGTTCGAATGAACTTAAAACACCTGAGTTTCCTAATGTGTTCTCAGCTTGTTATAATTCTAGACAAAGGGGAGTAGCAATTTTAATACATAAAAATATTAATTTCACAGTACTCGATACAGTTATAGATCCAGAGGGCAGATTCTTAATCATTAAACTATCTATACTTGATAAAAAGCTATGTATTGCAAGTGTATATGGTCCAAATGTTGATGATCCCTCATTCTTTCACGGCTTTTTCAGTGCACTCTCTGAACACTTAGATGGCACACTTGTTCTTGGAGGCGACCTCAACCTTGGACTAAATGAAGACATGGATAGGCTCAATACAGCAGGAACTCAGCGTAATTGGCAGTCCACAAATATAATCAAACAGTATATGAGCGACTTTGGTCTTTGCGATGCATGGCGCTCCCTTCACCCCACCAGTAAGGAATATACTTTTTTCTCACATGTCCATCACTCTTACTCTCGTTTGGATTATTTTTTGGTCGGCAGCTCACTGCTGAACGACATTTCAGACACTGAGATTCATCCGATAGCTGTCAGCGATCAAGGTCCTGTATCTTTAACACTAATGCACAAGAATAATACTACGCCAAGAAAAAACTGGAGATTTAATATATCACTACTTAAAGTTGAAGACTTTATTAAATATTTTAAAAAAGAGTGGACTTCATATTTGGACTATAATGACACTCCCGAAACATCAGCTCCTGTTCTATGGGAAGCAGGGAAAGCTGTGATGAGAGGTAAAATAATTTCTTTCTCATCACATAAAAAGAAAAAAGAAAACAAAAATATTCAGGAATTAGAAAAAAACATCAAATCACTAGAAGAAGCCTACGCGTCCCACCAAGATCAGGAAACATTGAACAAAATACGCAAAACAAAACTAGAATTAAATGAGATAATTAATAAAAAAAACAAAATTCTTAGTACAAAGACTACGCTTACAAAATTATGAACATGGTAATAAATCCGGTCAATTTCTAG
This sequence comes from Simochromis diagramma, assembly GCF_900408965.1. Taxonomy (NCBI): domain Eukaryota; kingdom Metazoa; phylum Chordata; class Actinopteri; order Cichliformes; family Cichlidae; genus Simochromis; species Simochromis diagramma. Next base: position 560,896 of record NW_024387255.1, on the reverse strand, counting down.
CAAACCAGCTAAAAATAAATAAAGAAAAAACAACTATATGTGCTGTTCAAGATTTATCTGGGAACACAATATATGAACCGATACAAATAAACAACATTTTCAGGGATTTCTATAAAACGTTGTATTCACCACAAATAAACCCATCTAAAAAAGAAATTTAAACAACTCCTTGGTGGCAGAGCCCCTGGTGTTGATGAGGTCCGCCCCGAGTTCCTGAAGGCTCTGGACGTTGTAGGGCTGTCCTGGTTGACACGCCTCTGCAATGTTGCGTGGAGATCAGGGGCAGTACCTGTGGACTGGCAGACCGGGGTGGTGGTCCCCATCTTTAAGAAGGGGGACCGGAGGGTGTGTTCCAACTACAGGGGGATCACACTCCTCAGCCTCCCTGGGAAAGTCTATGCCAGGGTGCTGGAAAGGAGAGTTCGTCCGCTAGTCGAACCTCGGATACAGGAGGAACAATGCGGTTTTCGTCCTGGTCACGGAACACTGGACCAGCTCTTTATCCTCTCGAGGATACTTGAGGGTGCATGGGAGTTTGCCCAACCAGTCTACATGTGTTTTGTGGACTTGGAGAAGGCATTCGACCGTGTCCCTCGGGGTGTCCTGTGGGAGGTGTTGCGGGAGTATGGGGTGTCTGGCCCATTGCTACGGGCCATTCGATCCCTATACAACCATTGTAAGAGCTTGGTTCGCATTGCCGGCAATAAGTCGGACTCGTTCCCGGTGGGTGATGGGCTCCGCCAGGGCTGCCCTTTGTCTCCGGTTCTGTTCATAATTTTTATGGACAGGATTTCTAGGCGCAGCCAAGTGGCGGAGGGCTTTCGCTTTGGTGGCCTCAGAATCTCATCTCTGATTTTTGCGGATGATGTGGTTCTGTTGGCTTCATCGGGTGAGGGCCTCCAGCTCGCACTGGAACGGTTCGCAGCCGAGTGTGAAGCAGCGGGAATGAGGATCAGCACCTCCAAATCTGAGGCCATGGTTCTCAGGGTGGAGTGCCCACTCCGGGTCGGGGATGAGTTCCTGCCCCAAGTGGAGGAGTTCAAGTATCTCGGGGTCTTGTTCGCGAGTGATGGGAGAAGGGAGCCGGAGATCGACAGACGGATTGGGGCTGCAGCTGCAGTAATACAGACGCTGCACCGGTCCGTCGTGGTGAAGAGGGAGCTGAGTGTAAAAGCGAAGCTCTCAATTTACCGGTCGATCTACGTCCCTACCCTCACCTATGGCCACAAGCTGTGGGTAGTGACCGAAAGAACGAGATCGCGGATACAAGCGGCAGAAATGAGCTTCCTCCGAAGGGTGGCTGGCCTCTCCCTTAGAGATAGGGTGAGAAGTTCGGCCATCCGGGAGGGGCTCAGAGTAGAGCAGCTGCTGCTCCACATCGAAAGGAACCAGTTGAGGTGGTTCGGGCATCTGACAAGGATGCCCCCTGGGCGCCTCCTGGGTGAGGTGTTCCAGGCATGTCCCACCGGGAGGAGGCCCCGGGGCAGACCCAGGACACGCTGGAGAGATTATATCTCTCGGCTGGCCTGGGAACGCCTTGGTGTTCCCCCGGATAAGCTTGAGGAGGTGGCTGGGGAGAGGGAGGTCTGGGCCTCTTTGCTTAGGCTGCTGCCCCCGTGACCCGGCCCCGGATAAAGCGGATGAAGATGGATGGACGGATGGAAAAAAGAAATTGATCAGTTTTTGGACAACATAACTCTTCCAAAATTATTAGACACTCAAGCAATGGCACTGGATTCACCACTGACACCAGGTGAACTCCAGGAAGCCCTGATAAGTATGCCCAATAATAAGGCTCCAGGTCCAGACGGCTTTCCTGCAGAATTCTACAAAGAATTCTGGTCGATTCTAGCACCAGTTTTCTACAGAACGTTGTTGGAAATCAAAAAAAAAGGGCAGACTTCCATCAAATATGAATTCTGCAAACATTAATCTCCTGCTAAAACCAGGCAAAGACCCTGTATATCCCTCAAGCTATCGTCCAATATCCCTTATAAATGTAGACCTTAAAATAATCTGCAAAGCTCTCTCAAAGAGACTGGAGAAAATAACCCCCCTCTTAATTCATCCTGACCAAACTGGTTTCATAAAAGGTAGGCACTCATCAACAAATACACGCAGATTACTTAATTTGATAAACTACTCATACAGTAAAAACCTAGAAACTACAATATTCTCCTTAGACGCAGAAAAAGCATTTGACAGAGTTAACTGGAAATTTCTATTTGCAACTTTACACAAATTTGGTTTTGGATCCTCTTTCATCAACTGGTTAAAAATATTATATAATTCCCCAACAGCTTGTGTCAGAACAAATGACCAGACATCCTCCAGCTTCTGTCTCTTGAGGGGCACCAGGCAGGGATGCCCACTCTCCCCTTCACTTTTTGCAATTTTTATTGAACCACTAGCAGCAGCAATTAGACAGAATTCAGTAATTAAGGGCATAAAATGCAAGAACGTGGAGCATAAAATCAGCCTTTATGCGGATGATGTGTTACTCTTTCTCCAAAATTCACAAACCAATATCTCTGGGGTGATTGAATTGATAAACTCTTTTGCAAGAATATCAGATTACTCAATTAACTGGTCAAAATCTACAGTCCTACCGATTAATTGCTCCCTCCATAATTCCTCTTCTACACCACTGCAATCGGGAAATATAAAATATTTAGGTATTAATGTTTCTCCCAAGCTTGCAGATCTAACTAAATTAAACCATATCCCACTTTTAAAGAAGGTAGAAGATGATCTGGCTAGGTGGAAATGTCTACCCATATCACTCATGGGAAGGGTTGCTGCTATAAAAATGATGGTCTTACCAAAAATAAATTATTTATTCTCAATGATCCCAACTAAACCGCCACAAGATTGGTTCAGATCTCTAGATTCATGTATTCACGTATAAGCTTAAAAACACTACAAAAGACCAAGGATAGAGGAGGATTAGAACTACCTAACTTTCAGCACTACTTCTTAGCCAACAGGCTTCAGTTTATCTCAGGATGGCTAAAACATACCCTTAGATGAACCTTGGCTAGATGTAGAACAAGCACTTTGCAATAATCTAGAGATCTCAGACCTACCATTTATCAGCTCAAACATCCAACGACATGAATGCTTTAAAAGCATCAACATCAGCTCTTCTCTGACAGCATGGTGGGAGTTTCTAAAATTGATGGCGTCTTCATTAATCCCATGCAAACGTACACCTATCTGGAACAACCCTGACATATTACAAAACAATAATATGATAAACTGTTCAGATTGGAGTGGTAAAGGAATCAAATATTTAGAACATATACTAGAAGGAACAGAATTGATTTCATTTGACGGACTAGTTACACAATATGGGATCAACAAGAAAAGATTTTTAGAATATCAACAAATTAAATCCATAGTAAAAAAGAAATTTAAACCGGGTCAAGTTGAACTACAAACACCAACAAGTGTGGTTCAATTTCTTACTCTTAAAACCCCCAAATTACTATCCAAAATATACAGAATGCTTTCTAAAACAGATGAATCAATATCACTTCCTATTGCAAAATGGGAAGCGGATTTATCAGTTAACTTAGACCTAAACTTCTGGTCTCAGATTTGCTTAAAAACCTTTCATCTAATTAGAAATCCCAGTCTTCAATTAATTCAATACAAAATATTACATAGAGTGCACTATACAGGTCATCGGATGTTCAAGATGGGCTTTATGTCTACCAACAACTGCTCACACTGCCAAACCAATTCACCGGACAATTATATCCACGCTCTTTGGTTCTGTCCACCAGTTCAGAAGTTTTGGTGCGAGATATGTGAAGACTTATCAAAGTGTCTGAAATGTAACATTCCAACTTCCCCCTTAGTGTGTTTGTTGGGCAGCTTAGATAAGGTCACTTCAGAAAAGAATATAGCCCTTATGGTTTTCACTGCCCTATGCATAGCCAAGAAAACAGTCCTCATGAACTGGAAATATAAAAATAATCTTAATTCTAACCAATATAGAAATTATCTATTAGATTACATTAGTCTTGATACAGCCTCTGCCACCACATCAGATCAATTGCTCTGGGCTCCTTTGATCAGCTCCAAACTATGACCCCCCACCCCCACTAGGTGATTAGTGGGGGTGGGGGGTCATAGTTTGGTCCCGCCTTCACTGTTGTGATTGGTGTGGGGGTAGGGACAGGCTTAGGGCGTCGGGGGGTTCCCCGGAGGCATCTTCCTTGGGGGGCTCAATCCGGGGTAGCGGTCATGTCCGATTAGGGGCTCTGTTGGCTCTCAGGTGACTGTTTCCTCGTGGCTGCATGCAGTGGGGCTAGGGGAGGGTCTGTGCTGACGGACGTGGGTTACTGACCTGGTAGCCTGGCTGCCCCTGGGTGGGTCCGGGATGGGCGTGAGGTTCTGGGGGCGCTCCGTCTCTGGGCTGGGGCCCTGGCCGGGCCTCGGGGGCTTGGGTCCTGGTTGGTGTGTTGCCGGGGTTGTGGGCGGGTGGGTGCATGGGGGCCCAGCCCTGGCGCAGGGTGCCGCCGGTGCGTCGAGCCACCTGGGAGGCTCTTCAACTGGTGGGGGAGATTGTCACATCTTGCAGGAGCTTTCCGCTCTTCAGGAACTCTCTCTGCAGGAGGGGGAGATACAGGAGAGGTGGAAGAAGATCTCAGCCTGGGCGTCTATTTTCTTATGTAGTCTGGAAGATGAGTGGATGGTGGGGTGGGTGCAATTTTCTCTGTGGTGGGGTTGGGTGGACTGTCCCGGGCTCTGTGGGGCCGGGAGGCGCTGCTGCACTGGGCCCCGGTCTGGATGGGCCTGGGCCCCCTTTCCCTGGCGGGTCGCGGAGTATGGGGGTGCCTACTGGGGTCACCGGGGGAGTTGGCCCCAGGGAGGGGTCACTTGCCCCTCCCTTCCTTCCCTCCCCATCTCCAGCTGCCTCCCTCTTCCCGCTCCACCACAACCACCCACACATGCAGGGCCTTGGAGTAGGGGTATGTCACCAGGGTGCAGAGGAGGCTACCCCCCCCTCTGTCCCCTTCTGGCTGCCTCTGCCTCAATTTTATCCCACAACTTAGACATTCACATTACTCACACTCTCATTACACATACATATAGGATCTTGGGGGTGGGCACGGATCTTTATGTTTCGGTGTTGCGCTGACACGTCACGTGACTTAGACACTTTGGGGGTTATTAAGTTGTTTACATATTAATTATATTTTTACCAATTGTTTTTGTTGTTGAGAATTTTAATTGCCATTTTTGGATTATAGTTTATCAAAAGTATTTGTTTTAATTTGTTTACTGGTTTGCGTGCACTTAAGATTAACAAAAAAAAAAAAGATCGCCACCACGGCAGACCCGATGGCATTTTCATGCTTCGCAGCATCATTTATTCTTACAATAATCACATGGTTGCCGTAACAGTACATTCAACGGCTGCAGCTCTCCCGCTGGCAGCCGTACACATCACTGCCACCAAACCTGCAGCGGCATCGCAGAACACGCCCTGCCACGTAACCCCATCGCCCGCTTCACCCCACCCCGCATAGGCACACTTAATTAAATCCAACAAAGACGAAGCATTGGTATTAACAAATAGCAAACCTATAGCCAAAATCAAAAAACTGTTCATCCAAATGTCGTTAATTTGAAAGAGATTCATTTTGAAATAAGCAAAGGTTCAGTTCAGGTCCTGGAAAATGTATCCCTGTTGTTACAAGTGTAACACTTAAAAGGTTTTTAATTCAACAAGCAGAGGTTTAAAAAAAATCACCCTAAAGGTCAGAAAAAGAATATCCGTTTTCTCATATCTGACTGTTATGACACCACAGGGGATTTTCTTTCCCTACTCCCTGCTCTATACTCATACCTTTTACTTTTCATTGTCAAGTTCCTAATTGCACTGTTCTTGTCACGACCTGCGGGATCAGCAAGGCGCTGATCGTCTTATTCCCTCTCTCCTGTTTTGCCGGGGCGGAACTCATGGTGGGTTCACGCCCTTGGGCCTCATCAGACCAGTTGATATTTAACAGGGAGGAGGTCTGCTGTTCGACACTGGATTGTTGTGAAGACTCTCGTTAGTACAAGTCTAGCCGAAGTTTGCCGTGCCGACATATCAGATGTTAACGTGTGTTTCTGTGTCTCTAGATTCCCCTTGCCCGTCCCCGTGTGGCGTGTGGAGAGACGTCTGAGTGGACGTATGTGGGATTTCCCTGGAGTGGACGTGTGTGTGATTTCCCTGTAAATAGCACAATCCTCGCACTGCCTGTAAATACACTTGGTGAAGAAATTGTAAATAAAACTCTCTCTGTTAAATCGCAACTCCGGAGTCCTGCGTGTGGATCCTCAGAGCAACCCGTGACATTTCTGGCATTAAAATGTATAAGCAATAATCATTCCTCTAGATCAGTCTAACACAGGTCTTCACATATTACTGATATTCTGTCAGCATGCCTTTCAGACCTACATTTATATAACTCACCACCTCAAACAAGCTGTTCAGCTGGTTCTACCCCAACAAAAGCAGCATCTAAGCTATGATTTTATTAATATAATATACTGAGCTGTTGAGCTGTTGATCCAAATGGGACATAGGTGTTTAAGAATGTCTGCAAAGTAGAAGCAACACCTCCTCCCCGCCGCCCTGTCAGATGTTATACAGAAATGTTTTGCTAGCTTGAGCATAGATGCTTTCTTCCATCAAAGCTACTTCCACATCTATATGGGTGTTTTTTGAAAATCTGAAAAGCTCCATTTTCCTGAGATTCAATTTATGTGTAGGTGAAGGCCAAAACATATAGAAAAGGCTGCGTTCATCAAACTACCCATGCATGTGTAGGGCAGAGTGATGTGTTGAGTATTTATAGAAGGTGGAGTTCAAAAGGAAGAAAACAGTTCTGACAAGAAACTCTACAACAAGTCATTGATCAAACAGATGTTTTTGGTGCTTTGAGCACAACAAGCCATTTAGTTTAAGCAAACGGCACACATCACTACTATGGAACGCCAGGACTGCCAAAATGAATTAATTAAATACACCATTAAATAATTAATTAAATGTGGCAATAATTAATTAAAATCAGAAATAATTAATTACATAAATGTTTACGACACATGTAATTAATTAATTAATCATTGACACATTTAAATAATTATTTAATGGTGTATTTAATTAATTCATTTTGGCACAGTTGACTCCTTCAGGTCTCACCATGAAATAATTTTATCTGTCAACCTCACCCATCAAACTCAGGGGGCGGGGTTAACGCTGATCGAGTCAAAACCATTGCTTTGGCCTGGTGGCCATTGTTTTTAGCACACAACAACCAGCATGTAGAAACTAACAGAACTGAACTTTGAAAAACCCTGTTTGTGTGTCACCAAATACCGTTTTAATATTTAGAATGTAGTGGTTTAATCTTCATATGTCTGGTCGGTTTGTCAAGATACAGCCTCTTTGCAAAAGTGCTTCGATGATTTCGGAGATGTTTGCCCAGTCTCACGGCACAGCGTGGGATAGACCCGTTCGCCTCGCAAGCAATTGAGCTGTTATTACCACCGACAAAGCGCAGGCCCCGGTACACAGCTGTAATAACCCCTGCTGACACTGACTTCTTTTACTGAGGTTATATTTATCGGGGTTTTATTTCCTGATGTTCTTATGTGTCCTACGTGTTTCAGTCGCCAATTCTGAATTATAACTAACATTAAAAACACGTTTAAGGAGGAGAGAGAGCAAATAAATTCGATTAACAGCTGATCTTTTTTATTTTTTTTCAGTAATCAGCGTGACCTGCGTATAAACGCATAAAAGAAATAACATTGGTGTTTCCGTCATGTAGTAACTGCTGGCTTTAACTGTACAAAGATTGTTCGACACTATGACACACATACAGACTTCATGATGTTCGGCTAATATTTTTATTGTGAATATTAATCATGAGGGTAAACGGACCTGTACACCACAGAGCGAGGTCAGCATATCCACGACATCTTCAGCTCTATGAGTTAACACAGAGTTTCCCAGCTGACTAATCTAACGGTCATCTACGAATATGTCATGGCTCATATCAATATAATTTTACAGAAAATCATCCTTTTTTTTTTTTTTTTTTTTTTTTTATAAATGACATCAGAAACGGCAGTATGTGACATTACGTGATGGCAGAGCTTCAGTTCATCCTTTGTCTTTTTTTTTTTTTTTTTTTTTTTTTTTTTTAGGATAGGACAGGGAGAAAGAATGAAAGAAAGAGAGGGAGAGAAAGAAAACCAAATGGGAGAAGAGACGGTGAGAAGGGGGGGAAGAAAGGAAAAAAAAAAAAAAAAAAAAAAAAAAAAAAGAACAAAACTCCTGGGTCACCTGTATGGAGAAAAAAACACAGAAGAGAAAGCAAACAACAAAGAGCAACATAATAAATAAAAAAAACGGCACCATCACAATAAACTAGTTAGCAGTAGATATCAGTAGATACTAAATAATAAACGATATTGTGCAGCACGCAAGATAGACAGCGCACAATGTGCTTTGAGGCAGCAGCCAAGAAAGCTGTAGTCCGCGTCTGTGAATACCCGTGTGTACACCTGTGTGCATACCTGTGTGGATCAGCATGCTTGCATTCCAAAGGTTTCTCCATGTAACGATCTGCTAGGGAGTGTGGGGAGCCACAGCCCCGTCCTCCAGGGCATGAAGCAGGTATGGAGGAGATCAAGACTCCAGACATCCAGAGGCCCCCAGAACACAAGAGACCAAGGAAGACCAACAGAGGGGCAGCCGCGCCACTGTCCCAGTAAGAGCTGAGGAGAGTCCCAGATGAGGGTTCACTCAGCAGCCGCGGAGCAGAAGCCAGGGGGAGTTGCAGTGACGCGCCCGTGAGCTCCGCCGGCAGCCAGCTGTGCCTGAGTGACCGAGCCCCAGGCCGAGAGGCCGGGGGCACCCCACCTCCGGAGTGGCCCGAGCGAGCCCCAGGCTCCAGGCCCCGATAAGCGGCCGCCAAGGAGTGAGCCGGTGTGTACCCGGACGCCCACCCCCAGACACAAAGAACCACCAACGCACCGACACCTGAGGGAGTCCGCCACTGGCAGGGGAAGTGGTGGTGGGTGGAGATAGGCCTCCAAACCTTGGAGGGCCTGAGATGTCCCCAGAGAGGTGGCGTCTGATACCCAACCTGACATATAGACACAGACATACAGGCACACACAGACACAAACATCCATTCCCACCCTCATGCTCTCATATGCACTTATTCCACACTCAACCAACGTGGAGACAGACATAAAGAGACGCTGTACACACGGTCACACTCCCCAAGCGTACTCTACGAACCGGGTCTAGGTACCCTTGCCCCTGGAGGGGGGAACTGCACCCAGACCCAGGTGGTGTTACCCTTTTCCCTGCGGTGGGGAGAGGCAGACCGCCCCGACTCCGCAGCAGCAGGGAGGCCCCACACTCCAGACCGCAGTCGGACGGCCAACTCCTCCTCCTAGCCCCCCCGCTCCAGCAGGCCGCAGAGAACGGGGGTGAGAGAAGACTCCAAACCTCCCTCCACCCGCTCATTGTAGTGTTGATGCATGTGTGTTCTAAGGTCAATTAAAACCCAGGAGGGCATGGAGCTACCTGCCAGAGAGCAGCAGGTAAGCGCATAGTCCCTCCTGCTAGCCCTCAATGTCTACGTGTATTCAAAATTGAGAGGTGGGCAACGACGCCAGGGGTGGGGTGTACACCCTGATGGTAATTCTGACTCCGTGTATCGTGCCCACCCCCAAGATCCTATATGTATGCGTAATGAGAGTGTGAGTAATGTGAATGTCTAAGTTGTGGGATAAAATTGAGGCAGAGGCAGCCAGAAGGGGACGGGGGGGGGGGGGGTAGCCTCCTCTGCACCCTGGTGACATACCCCTACTCCAAGGCCCTACATGTGTGGGTGGTTGTGGTGGAGCGGGAAGAGGGAGGCAGCTGGAGATGGGGAGGGAAGGAAGGGAGGGGCAGGTGACCCCTCCCTGGGGCCAGCTCCCCCGCTGACCCCAGTAGGCACTCCCATACTCCGCGACCCGCCAGGGAAAGGGGGCCCAGGCCCATCCAGACCGGGGCCCAGCGCAGCAGCGCCCCCCGGCCCCACAGAGCCCGGGACAGTCCACCCAACCCCACCACAGAGAAAACTGCACCCACCCCACCATCCATTCATCTTCCAGACTACATGAGACAATAGACGCCCAGGCTGAGATCTTCCTCCACCTCTCCTGTATCTCCCCCTCCTGCAGAGAGTTCCTGAGGAGAGGAAAGCTCCTGCAAGGTGTGACAATCTCCCCCACCAGTTGAAGAGCCCCCCAGGCGGCTCGACGCACCGGCGGCACCCCGCGCCAGGGCTGGGCCCCCATGCACCCACCCGCCCACAACCCCGGCGACACACAAACCAGGACCCAAGGCCCCGAGGCCCGGCCCGGGCCCCAGCCCAGAGACGGAGCGCCCCCAGAACCTCACGCCCATCCCGGACCCACCCAGGGGCAGACAGGCTACCAGGTCAGTAACCCACGTCCGTCAGCACAGACCCTCCCCTAGCCCCGCTGCACGCAGCCACGAGGAAACAGTCACCCGAGAGCCAAAAGAGCCCCCACCCGGACATGACCGCTACCCCGGGTTGAGCCCCCCAAGGAAGATGCCTCCGGGGAACCCCCCGACGCCCTAAGCCTGTCCCTACCCCAACACCAATCACAACAGTGAAGGCGGGACCAAACTATGACCCCCCACCCCCACTAGGTGATGAAGCTGATCAAAGGAGCCCAGAGCAATTGATCTGATGTGGTGGCAGAGGCTGTATCAAGACTAATGTAATCTAATAGATAATTTCTATATTGGTTATAATTAAGATTATTTTTGTTTTTCCAGTTCATGAGGACTGTTTTCTTGGCTATGCATAGGGCAGTGAAAACCATATGGGCTATATTCTTTTCTGAAGTGACATTATCTAAGCTGCCTAACAAACACACTAAGGGGGAAGTTGGAATGTTACATTTCAGACACTTTGATAAGTCTTCACATATCTCGCGCCAAAACTTCTGCACTGGTGGACAGAACCAAAGAGCGTGAGTGTAATTGTCTGGTGTATTGCCTTGACAGTGTGAGCAGTTGTTGGAAGATGTAAAGCCCATCTTGAACATCCGATGACCTGTATAGTGCACTCTATGTAGTATTTTGTATTGTATTAATTGCAGACTGGGATTTTTAATCAATTTAAAGGTTTTTAAGCATACCTGAGACCAGAAGTTTTGGTCTAAGCTGACTGATAAATCTGCTTCCCACTTTGCAATAGGAAGGGATATTGATTCATCTAATTTAGAAAGTGTTCTGTATATTTTAGATAATAATTTGGGGGATTTAAGAGTAAGGAAATGTGCCGCACTTGGTGGTGTTGGTAATTCAACTTGACTGAGGTTAAATTTCTTTTTTACTATGGATTTAATTTGTTGATATTCTAAAAATCTTTTCTTGTTGATCCCATATTGTGCAACTAGTCTGTCAAATGGAATAAATTCTGTTCCCTCTAATATATGTTCTAAGTATTTAATTCCTTTACAACTCCATTCTGGGAAATTAATCATATTATTGTTTTGTAATATGTCAGGGTTGTTCCAGATAGGTGTACGTTTACATGGGATTAATGAAGACTCCGTTATTTTTAGAAACTCCCACCATGCTGTCAGAGAGAAGCTGATGTTGATACTTTTAAAGCATTCATGTCTTTTGATGTTTGAGCTAATAAATGGTAGGTCTGAAATCTCTAGATCCTTGCATAGTGCCTGTTCAACATCTAGCCAGGGCTCATCTAAGAAGGTATGTTTTGACCATTCTGAGATGAACTGAAGCCTGTTGGCTAAGAAGTATTGTTGAAAATTAGGCAGATCTAATCCTCCTCTATCCTTGGTTCTTTGTAGCGTTTTTAAGCTGATACGCGGGGGTTTATCTTTCCAAAGGAATTTGGAAATATATGAATCCAGAGATCTGAACCAATCTTGTGATGGTTTGTTAGGGATCATCAAAAATAAGTAATTTATTTTTGGCAAAATCATCATTTTTATAGTGGCGACCCTTCCCATGAGTGATATGGGTAAAGATTTCCATCTAGTCAGATCGCCTTCTACTTTCTTTAGAAGTGGGATGTGGTTTAATTTAGTTAAGTCTGAAAGCTTAGGAGAAACATTAATACCTAAATATTTAATATTTCCGGATTGCAGTGGGGCAGAGGAAGAATTATGGAAGGAGCAGTTAATGGGGAGAACTGTAGATTTTGGCCAGTTAATTGAATAATCTGAAACTCTTGAAAACCAGTTTATTAGAGTAATTACCTCAGAGAGGTTGGTTTGTGTGTTTTGCAGAAAAAGCAACACATCATCCGCATAGAGACTGATTTTATGTTCTATGTTCTTACATTTTATGCCCTTAATTGTTGTAGCCTGTCTAAATGCTGCTGCTAGAGGTTCGATAAAAATTGCAAAAAGTGAAGGGGAGAGTGGGCATCCCTGTCTGGTGCCCCTCAGGAGACAGAAGCTGGAGGATGTCTGGTCATTTGTTCTGATACGAGCTGTTGGGGAATTGTATAATATTCTTATCCAGTTTATGAAAGAGTTTCCAAAACCAAATTTGTGTAAAGTTGCGAATAAAAATTTCCAGTTAACTCTATCAAATGCTTTTTCTGCATCTAGAGATAATATTATGGTTTCGATGTTTTTATTGTATGAGTAGTCTATTAAATTAAGTAATCTACGAGTGTTTGTTGAGGAGTGCCGACCTTTTATGAAACCAGTTTGGTCAGGATGAATTAAGAGGGGGGTTATTTTCTCTAATCTCTTTGAGAGAGCTTTGCAGATTATTTTAAGGTCTACATTTAAAAGAGAAATTGGACGATAGCTTGAGGGAAATAAAGGGTCTTTGCCTGGTTTTAGCAGGAGACTAATGTTGGCAGAATTCATATTTGGTGGTAGTCTGCCATTTTCCTCGATTTCCTGCAACATTCTGTGGAATACTGGTGCCAGAATTGTCCAGAATTCTTTGTAGAATTCTGCAGGGAAGCCGTCTGGGCCTGGAGCCTTATTATTGGGCATACTTATCAGGGCTTCCTGGAGTTCACTTGGCGTCAGTGGCGAATCCAGTTCCATTGCTTGACTGTCTAGTAATTTTGGAAGAGTTACGTTGTCCAGAAACAGATCAATTTCATTTTTAGATGGGTTTATTTGTGGTGAGTATAAAGTTTCATAGAAATCCCTAAAAATGTTGTTTATTCTTCTAGGGTCATATATTGTGTTCCCCGATAAATCTTTAGCAGCACATATAGTTGTTTTTTCTTTATTTATTTTTAACTGGTTAGCTAGAAATCGACCTGATTTGTTACTGTGTTCAAAATTCTGCAAGCGAAGTCTTTGTATAAGGAATTGTGTTTTTTTATTAATAGTTTCATTTAATTCTAGTTTTGTCTTGCGTATTTTGTTCAATGTTTCCTGATCTTGGTCGCACGCGTAGGCTTCTTCTAGTGATTTGATGTTTTTTTCTAATTCTTGAATATTTTTGTTTTCTTCTTTCTTTTTGTGTGATGAGAAAGAAATTATTTTACCTCTCATCACAGCTTTCCCTGCTTCCCATAGAACAGAAGCAGATATTCCGGGAGTGTCATTAAAGTCTAAATATGAAGTCCATTCCTTTTTAAAATATTTAATAAAGTCTTCATCTTTAAGCAGTGATGTATTAAATCTCCAGTTTTTACTTGGCGTAGTATTATTCTTGTGCATTAGTTTTAAAGATACAGGAGCATGATCGCTGACAGCTATAGGATGAATCTCAGTGTCTGAAATGTCACTCAGCAGTGAGCTGCTGACCAGAAAATAATCCAGACGAGAGTAAGAGTGATGAACATGCGAGAAAAAAGTATATTCCTTACTGTTGGGGTGAAGGGAGCGCCATGCATCGCGAAGGCCAAAGTCGCTCATATACTGTTTGATTATATTTGTGGACTGCCAATTGCGCTGAGTTCCTGTTGTATTGAGCCTATCCATTTCTTCATTTAGTCCAAGGTTGAGGTCACCGCCAAGAATGAGTGTGCATTCGAGGTGTTCAGAGAGTGCACTAAAAAATCCGTGGAAGAATGAGGGTTCATCAACATTTGGACCATATATACTTACAATACATAGTTTTTTGTTCAATATTGATAGTTTAATAATTAGAAATCTACCCTCTGGATCTATAACTGTATCGAGTACTGTAAAATTAACATTTTTATGTATTAAAATTGCTACTCCCCGTTGTCTAGAATTATAACAGGCTGCAAACACGTTAGGAAACTCAGGTGTTTTAAGTTCGTTTAAACCTGTGACAGGTCTGTGAGTTTCTTGTAATAAAGCAACATCTGCCTGTAGTTTTTTAAGCTGGTTAAATATCTTTAACCTCTTTCCTCTGGTGCCAGCTCCATTTACATTCCATGTGACAAACCTCAGCATGCCCATAATTGTGTGTGTATGTCTAATGATGTATGCTGGGTGTTTCGTTTAGACAGGTGGAGAAAACGTGGAAACATCCCTTGTTTGTAAATAGAAAGAGAGAGAGGGGGGAAAAAAAGTGTGGTGAGAGGCTCCATAAGTCTGACTATGTGTGTGAATATTCACTAATATGAACAAGCGTGGCTTGTGTTATGTGTCCTGCAAGTCTGTGCGTGCTGTGAGGCTGTCGTGAATGTGCTGCCGTTGAGCGGATGTGTTTGCGTGATCGTGGTGTGAAAATATGGAGAAATAGAGGGTGTTGTTTGTAGGTGAGTGGGGAAGAAGGTGATCACAGCAGTGAAAGACAAGAGAAAGAAAGAAACCACATGAACTGTGAGCAACAACAACAAAAAAAAAGAAACGAAACGGAAACATTCCAATTAAAGTAATGACGGAGGGTGACGGTGTTATATCTGCTATGACATCATATTGATATTACTAGGTTAAACACATGTTAAAGGAGAAAGTGTGAATGAATAAGAAAAGAGTGTAGCGGGTTCTTATCTGGGGTGCAGTCAATATAACCGCGGTGTGGTGCCGGGGTCGCGGTACAGCTGTCCGTCCACGTAGAGCCGGTCCACGGCGATGACAGCACGGGAGCCTTTCTGGATGAAGCTACGTCGAACTGGGAACAGGACCTTGCGTCGTTCCAGGATCTCTTTGGGGAACTGGTCGTTCACGCTGAAGTCCGTTCCTTTCAGCTCTCTGCCGCGACTCTTCACCTGTTCCTTCTGTTTGAATTGACCGAATTTGGCCACAATAGGCCGTGGTCTCCCGGTCCGCGACCTCACGCCCCCCAAACGATGTACTCTATCGAAGTCGATGTTCTTTACGGTGTCCTCCGGCAGCTTCAGGTGGATTTTGATGAAGCTTTTCACCGTTGCCTCCGCGTCCTCTCCGGCAGATTCTGGAATACCAGAAAACACAAGATTATCTCTCATGCTACGGGCTTGTAGATCGATAACGGACTCTTTTATTTTTTTATTTTCAATGTTTAGCTGGGTCACGTTATCGGTGAGAGATTTGACCGACTCCCGTAGCGTGGTATTTTCAGCGGCAAGCGATTCCACCTGCTGCTGGCTGAATTCCAGGGATTCTCTCAGAGATTTAAATTCCCGGTGTAAAATTTCCACCAGGGACAGCCTCGCATCGAAACTGGACAATCGCTTGTCGATTGACTCCAGGATGTCTGCGATGTCTTTGCCGGCAGGCGATGTTGTACCGGGGGAGTCTGCCGGGCGACATCTCTTCGATGACGGCGTCTCAATTTTGGCCGGGGAGGATGCACTCGGGGCCTTCTTCATTACTAAATCTTGAAAACAGCGGTCGATGTAATCTTGGAGAGCGTCTAAACTCTCCCCGTTGTCCTCCAGTGTGTTAGAGATGATAAAACAGATGTTGTTAGTTATATGACAATTGATATTTGGTAATACTGAAGCTTGAAAAACCTTTGTTAAACTCTATGCTACCATTCGCTTTTTTTCCGCCAATTCTCCGGCGTCTGACGTCACCTACAACATGGGTCGCTTACCTTACTCGTCACTTACCGTCCTACCGTTCCTCTCCTCGCCGGTGCGTCGAGCCACCTGGGAGGCTCTTCAACTGGTGGGGGAGATTGTCACATCTTGCAGGAGCTTTCCGCTCTTCAGGAGGGGGAGATACAGGAGAGGTGGAGGAAGATCTCAGCCTGGGCGTCTATTTTCTTATGTAGTCTGGAAGATGAGTGGATGGTGGGGTGGGTGCAATTTTCTCTGTGGTGGGGTTGGGTGGACTGTCCCGGGCTCTGTGGGGCCGGGAGGCGCTGCTGCACTGGGTCCCGGTCTGGATGGGCCTGGGCCCCCTTTCCCTGGCGGGTCGCGGAGTATGGGGGTGCCTACTGGGGTCACCGGGGGAGTTGGCCCCAGGGAGGGGTCACTTGCCCCTCCCTTCCTTCCCTCCCCATCTCCAGCTGCCTCCCTCTTCCCGCTCCACCACAACCACCCACACATGCAGGGCCTTGGAGTAGGGGTATGTCACCAGGGTGCAGAGGAGGCTACCCCCCCCTCTGTCCCCTTCTGGCTGCCTCTGCCTCAATTTTATCCCACAACTTAGACATTCACATTACTCACACTCTCATTACACATACATATAGGATCTTGGGGGTGGGCACGGATCTTTATGTTTCGGTGTTGCGCTGACACGTCACGTGACTTAGACACTTTGGGGGTTATTAAGTTGTTTACATATTAATTATATTTTTACCAATTGTTTTTGTTGTTGAGAATTTTAATTGCCATTTTTGGATTATAGTTTATCAAAAGTATTTGTTTTAATTTGTTTACTGGTTTGCGTGCACTTAAGATTAACAAAAAAAAAAAAGATCGCCACCACGGCAGACCCGATGGCATTTTCATGCTTCGCAGCATCATTTATTCTTACAATAATCACATGGTTGCCGTAACAGTACATTCAACGGCTGCAGCTCTCCCGCTGGCAGCCGTACACATCACTGCCACCAAACCTGCAGCGGCATCGCAGAACACGCCCTGCCACGTAACCCCATCGCCCGCTTCACCCCACCCCGCATAGGCACACTTAATTAAATCCAACAAAGACGAAGCATTGGTATTAACAAATAGCAAACCTATAGCCAAAATCAAAAAACTGTTCATCCAAATGTCGTTAATTTGAAAGAGATTCATTTTGAAATAAGCAAAGGTTCGGTTCAGGTCCTGGAAAATGTATCCCTGTTGTTACAAGTGTAACACTTAAAAGGTTTTTAATTCAACAAGCAGAGGTTTAAAAAAAATCACCCTAAAGGTCAGAAAAAGAATATCCGTTTTCTCATATCTGACTGTTATGACACCACAGGGGATTTTCTTTCCCTACTCCCTGCTCTATACTCATACCTTTTACTTTTCATTGTCAAGTTCCTAATTGCACTGTTCTTGTCACGACCTGCGGGATCAGCAAGGCGCTGATCGTCTTATTCCCTCTCTCCTGTTTTGCCGGGGCGGAACTCATGGTGGGTTCACGCCCTTGGGCCTCATCAGACCAGTTGATATTTAACAGGGAGGAGGTCTGCTGTTCGACACTGGATTGTTGTGAAGACTCTCGTTAGTACAAGTCTAGCCGAAGTTTGCCGTGCCGACATATCAGATGTTAACGTGTGTTTCTGTGTCTCTAGATTCCCCGTGCCCGTCCCCGTGTGGCGTGTGGAGAGACGTCTGAGTGGACGTATGTGGGATTTCCCTGGAGTGGACGTGTGTGTGATTTCCCTGTAAATAGCACAATCCTCGCACTGCCTGTAAATACACTTGGTGAAGAAATTGTAAATAAAACTCTCTCTGTTAAATCGCAACTCCGGAGTCCTGCGTGTGGATCCTCAGAGCAACCCGTGACATTTCTGGCATTAAAATGTATAAGCAATAATCATTCCTCTAGATCAGTCTAACACAGGTCTTCACATATTACTGATATTCTGTCAGCATGCCTTTCAGACCTACATTTATATAACTCACCACCTCAAACAAGCTGTTCAGCTGGTTCTACCCCAACAAAAGCAGCATCTAAGCTATGATTTTATTAATATAATATACTGAGCTGTTGAGCTGTTGATCCAAATGGGACATAGGTGTTTAAGAATGTCTGCAAAGTAGAAGCAACACCTCCTCCCCGCCGCCCTGTCAGATGTTATACAGAAATGTTTTGCTAGCTTGAGCATAGATGCTTTCTTCCATCAAAGCTACTTCCACATCTATATGGGTGTTTTTTGAAAATCTGAAAAGCTCCATTTTCCTGAGATTCAATTTATGTGTAGGTGAAGGCCAAAACATATAGAAAAGGCTGCGTTCATCAAACTACCCATGCATGTGTAGGGCAGAGTGATGTGTTGAGTATTTATAGAAGGTGGAGTTCAAAAGGAAGAAAACAGTTCTGACAAGAAACTCTACAACAAGTCATTGATCAAACAGATGTTTTTGGTGCTTTGAGCACAACAAGCCATTTAGTTTAAGCAAACGGCACACATCACTACTATGGAACGCCAGGACTGCCAAAATGAATTAATTAAATACACCATTAAATAATTAATTAAATGTGGCAATAATTAATTAAAATCAGAAATAATTAATTACATAAATGTTTACGACACATGTAATTAATTAATTAATCATTGACACATTTAAATAATTATTTAATGGTGTATTTAATTAATTCATTTTGGCACAGTTGACTCCTTCAGGTCTCACCATGAAATAATTTTATCTGTCAACCTCACCCATCAAACTCAGGGGGCGGGGTTAACGCTGATCGAGTCAAAACCATTGCTTTGGCCTGGTGGCCATTGTTTTTAGCACACAACAACCAGCATGTAGAAACTAACAGAACTGAACTTTGAAAAACCCTGTTTGTGTGTCACCAAATACCGTTTTAATATTTAGAATGTAGTGGTTTAATCTTCATATGTCTGGTCGGTTTGTCAAGATACAGCCTCTTTGCAAAAGTGCTTCGATGATTTCGGAGATGTTTGCCCAGTCTCACGGCACAGCGTGGGATAGACCCGTTCGCCTCGCAAGCAATTGAGCTGTTATTACCACCGACAAAGCGCAGGCCCCGGTACACAGCTGTAATAACCCCTGCTGACACTGACTTCTTTTACTGAGGTTATATTTATCGGGGTTTTATTTCCTGATGTTCTTATGTGTCCTACGTGTTTCAGTCGCCAATTCTGAATTATAACTAACATTAAAAACACGTTTAAGGAGGAGAGAGAGCAAATAAATTCGATTAACAGCTGATCTTTTTTATTTTTTTTCAGTAATCAGCGTGACCTGCGTATAAACGCATAAAAGAAATAACATTGGTGTTTCCGTCATGTAGTAACTGCTGGCTTTAACTGTACAAAGATTGTTCGACACTATGACACACATACAGACTTCATGATGTTCGGCTAATATTTTTATTGTGAATATTAATCATGAGGGTAAACGGACCTGTACACCACAGAGCGAGGTCAGCATATCCACGACATCTTCAGCTCTATGAGTTAACACAGAGTTTCCCAGCTGACTAATCTAACGGTCATCTACGAATATGTCATGGCTCATATCAATATAATTTTACAGAAAATCATCCTTATTATTGCCAACTATTCCAGAGACGTGAAAATCTACAGCATAAAGAACAAAAAAATATAGCAGTCTAACGCAACACTGTAACAGAGATGAACCGTCAGTTCGTCACAGATCAAAGTGGAATGAAAGTGATTGGTTGAACAGGTGTCCGTGATCTGTGTTTTCTGCATTTTGCTTAGAATACAGTTGAATAACTATTAAAAAACAGATGACATTCTGTCCAGGTTGCAGTCTTCATGATGAACACGCTGTTGCAAACTTTGCTCCTCTTGGTGGAAATGCGCCTTCTCTTTCCTCTTTGTATAAAACATTTTATAAGTCAGTTTACTCTCAAAATTCACTGTTAAATCCAAAACACACCAGATAAAGAAAAGCGAATGGTTCAGTCTAACACATGTGCCAGTGAACCATTAAACGTCTGTAAAACTGTGCAGTTATGAAACGTAACTTTAAGCCAAATCAATTTGCTCAGTTGTAAATAAAACAGCGAAGTAAACGTGACCCGACAGACAAAACCTGAATGAATTAAGTCCAGCGTGTAACACTGAGAGCTAAAACTCAGGTGAGGTTTCAAAGCTGTGTGCCGGTGATTGGACATCAGCCGCTGATAAAGTGGGTTCGCCTATAAAGTGCTCTGTTGGGAAACAAGCTCCAGCAGCTCTGCGCTCGGGAAAAAAAAAATTTACTTTCTTGTGCAGAAAAATGTGCTGACATTGCGTTATATCGAGCACCGGCTGCCCAGTTAAACTGTAACTATCACCAGGTAACGTGGACGTGTTTCTTGAATTAGCAGCAGGTGTTAAACAACCGCTGACAGGTGAGGAGGAGGAGGATGCATGCAGGTAAACTGAGGGCCTGTTGAGCTGATCGCTGGTGTCGTGAGAAACACGTCAGCTCGTTCTTTATGTTACAGAAGCACAGAGACACAAGACCAGGTGGAAAGAGACGATCATTCGGTGAAAATGAGAATCTGCGAATGCAACATGTGGAACACAGAGAGTGGAATATCTAAACAAACCAGTTAACGTAGCCCCCCCCCCCTCCAAAACAAAAGAAACACACACAAAATAAACAGTTAAGCTGGAAATGTGTCATTAATTAATTAAATATGTCAATAATTAATTAAATGTGTCAATAATTAATCAATTACATGTGTCGTAAATATTTATGTAATTAATTATTTCCGATTTTAATTAATTATTGCCACATTTAATTAATTATTTAATGGTGTATTTAATTAATTCATTATGGCAGTCCTGGCGTTCCATACACTACAGCTGATAAAGACTCTTTTTATGTATGGCTAGACTGAACATTAGCATTATCAATATATTTTAAAGAGCAGTCATGCGTTCACTTTTTAAATATCACTTAAAACAAACCAATATTTTTTTTTCACTTTCCACAACGTAACCCTAACTCTGTTTTAATGGGGCATGGTAGGAAAATTGTGACAGTCTAATTCCAGAAACAAATATATGAATTTGATATTTACATCATGATTTCAAGCACACCATGTGCATGATTGGACTTGAATATATAATTACACACATTATTAAAAATTTTGCTTATTATGGATCGGCCCCAGCCCACCTGTGACCCTGATAAGGATAACCAAAGAGAATGGTTTCGATGGATGAATATTTGTATGGAACATCAGTAACCTGATTACTCGTAACTTGTACACAACAGTGTAAGCAAATGAACCACAGGATTGCAAAAGCAGAAAAGCAGCAGGTTATGTGAACGTCTGTCCACTGCAGTGTCCCTTTGTAGGCTCCACGTAAACCTGGGATTACACAGAAATTGCCTATATCAACAAAGGACAGGAAGAATGGAAAATGCAGACTGAAAAAGCAAGAAGGTTAAATTAAGTTACTTTAATAAAGAGACTCAAAATTAAGGCTTATAGGGCAGTAGGTACATTTAGATGTAGATAAACTTGAACACTAGCAAAAGTGGCTGAGGTTCAGGAAAGAGAACGGGTCATTCATTATTTAGTCACAGTTTGATCCCCATGGACAGTATACCCAAATTACCAAATTGCTCCTGAAAATCTGGCCAGCAACTTGCTGGAAGGTGTGCATCAATTAAAGTTCCCATTAAGTAAGTAATGCTGTTCTTTTCGTGTTTTAGTGCAAATATATTGTTGAAATAAGAAGAGAAAATGCTCTCAATTATAGAGACAGTCAAATGGTTTATTTATGTTTGATGTGTGCTTTACATTTGTGTGGCTGTTAATAAAGTTAGCGTGCTCTAGGGGGCGTATGCGTTCATCAAAAATGGCCGAAGGCTGATGTGTGATTATTCCTCCCAAAATGTCGTTGATGAAGTTAGCTATGCACGTCAGATTTTACTGCGCATTTTCATACCTCTGCCAACAGGTTATGGGCCCAGGAAGCTAAGAAGTTTTCCAAAAGAGTCCATGTGGTTTTGCCACCGAGAGAAACGCCGCGACGTACTGCGCACTCGGTGAGGATTAGCATACCATGCTAGCGCCATGAGCCGACGAGCTGCTGAGTCAAATAGCCGTTGGGCTTGGCTAGTTTTTGATGGAGATGAAAAGAATTACGAACTATGGGAGACGAAATTTTTGGGCCACCTTCGTCTGCAAGGTTTAAGAGACATTATTTTGAAGCAGCCTACCGACGCGGAGGGAGAAGAAGAGAGAGCAAAGAATGCAGAGGCCTACGCGGAGCTGATCCAGTTTCTGGATGACAAAAGTTTGTCTCTTGTTATGCGAGAAGCAGCGGATGATGGACGGAAGGCGCTGGGGATTCTAAGAAACTATTATGCAGGTAAAGGAAAGCCTCGTATAATTAGCCCGTGTACAGAACTCACTTCGCTCCAAAAGTCCAGCAGTGAGAGTGTGACTGAGTATGTGATACGAGCAGAGACAATAATCACAGCCCTGAGGAATGCTGGTGAAACTTTGAGTGATGGGCTATTGGTAGCAATGGTTTTGAAGGGACTGCCAGAATCGTTCAAACCGTTTGCGATCTATGTCACACAAAGTGAAGTTGAAGTGACTTTTGCTGAATTTAAAACTAAACTGCGAAGCTTTGAAGACACAGAGAAAATGCGCGCTGCAGCGTCGGATGACAACATCATGAAAGCACGTGCACGACCGAGCGACAATCCCACGTTTGAAAAATCGAATGACCGTGGGGCCGGCAACGCAGACATAGTGTGTTTCAGATGCGGACTAAAGGGACACAAAGCCAGGACGTGTCAGCACAAGCAGTGGTGTAGCGAGTGTAAAAGCACCACCCATCGGGACTCAACATGCAGACGGAAACGGCGGCAAGACAATGCACGGAAAGTTTCCGAGGAGTCGGGTAGCAAAGACTACGCATTCCGGGTAAGCAGCGAGGGTGCAGCATTCCAGTCAGAGCATGGCATCAACAAAAAGGGTCTGATGGTGGACACAGGGGCAACTTCGCATATTGTTACAGATATAACGAAGTTCAGGAGATTCGACGACAGTTTCCAGCCCAAGTCACACTACGTAGAGTTGGCTGACGGCACTAAGTGCACTGGAGTTGCAGAGCAAAGAGGAGAGGCAGAGTTTTGCTTGATGGACAGCAGGGGGCAGTGCCACAAAACAACCTTGAAACAGGCACTGTACATCCCATCGTATCCACAAGACATCTTCTCTGTGAAAGCAGCTACCTCAAATGGAGCAACTATGATCTTCAAGCAAGGAAAAGACACCCTGCGACACAAAGACGGTACAAGGTTCCCAATATATGAGTACAACAGACTGTACTACCTACAAACAGTAAACACTGAAGGTAAAGACCAGTGTAAGGGTTGCTATGACATGCAAACATGGCATGAAATTCTTGGTCACTGTAATTATGATGACATTCAGAAATTACAGGGTGTTGTTGATGGTATGGCAATCAAAGGAAAAACAGATAAATCTGTCTTGCATTGTGAAGTGTGCACACAGGGAAAGTTTGTTCAAACTAGAAACAGGGACCCTGATGCACGAGCCAAAACCGCCTTAGAGCTGGTACACACAGATCTAGCTGGTCCAGTAGACCCAGAGTCCAGAGATGGATATAGATTTGCACTATCATTCACTGATGACTATTCCAGTGCAGTGTTTGTGTATTTTCTGAAAAATAAGAGTGACACAGCAAAAGCGACACAGAAGTTTTTGGCTGATACAGCCCCGTATGGGCAAGTTAAATGTATCAGGTCTGACAATGGAACAGAGTTTATGGGAAATGAGTATCAGGCACTCCTTAGCAAAAATGGAATCCGGCATGAGACCTCAGCACCATACTCACCACACCAAAATGGTACTGCAGAACGCAGTTGGCGCACTCTTTTTGATATGGCCAGGTGTATGTTAATAGAGAAACAGTTACCTAAAGAGTTGTGGACTTACGCAGTGCAAACAGCAGCTGTAGTGAGGAATAGATGTTTTGACAGACGCACAGAACAGACACCATATTTAATGCTGACAGGAAGAAGGCCAAACCTTTCCAGGATGCAGACATTTGGGTCAGTGTGTTATGCCTACAGGCAGAACAAGAGAAAACTAGACTCAAGGTGTGAGAAAGGAATTTTTGTTGGATATGACAAGAACAGTCCAGCTTATATGGTCTACTACCCGGGCAGTGGGAAAGTACAGAAGCATAGACTGGTGAAGTTTGAGACTAAAACAAGAGTAGAGAGACAAACACAGACTGACAAGGTGCCAGATGATGAGGGTGACTTTGAGACACCAAACAGGTTCACCAAGACCAGAGAACAGACTGATGTGAGTACAGAACACACAGATACTCAGGAACAGATCCCAGTAAGCATGTCTGAGATGAGCAGCCAGTCACAGGAGAATGAACTCGACTGCGAGGCTGCAAGGTATCCTTCCAGAGTGAGAAAGAGGCCTGGGTATTTAAGTGAATATGTTACTGATAAGGAGGATTGTGATCAAGTACTTACAAACATGGATTATTGTTACAGAGCAATGTGTAACATTCCCCAAACATTCAAGGAAGCAATAACTTCATCTAACTCAGAGAAATGGGTCAGTGCAATGGATGAAGAGATGCAATCACTAAGAGAAAATGACACATTTACCTTAACCACTTTGCCTGAGGGTAAGAAGACAGTGGGGGGTAGATGGGTGTACGCAGTCAAAAACAATGTTGATGGATCTGAGAAGTACAAGGCACGTTATGTTGCTAAAGGATATAGTCAGAGGATAGGTGTGGATTATGAAGAAACATTTTCCCCTACTGCTAACCTGACTAGTATCAGAGTGTTGATGCAAAAGGCAGCACAAGAAAACATGCTTTTACATCAGATGGATGTTAAAGCTGCCTATCTTCACGCACCAATAGATTGTGAGGTATTCATGGAACAACCTGAGGGTTATGAGGTAAAATCCGACACAAATGAAAAACTGGTGTGCAAGTTGAAAAAGTCGCTATATGGGCTAAAACAATCAGGCCGGAATTGGAACAAGTTGTTGCATGAATATCTGAGTGAGAACAACTTCGTGCAAAACCCCACTGACCATTGTGTTTACACAAAAATGACAGAAAATAAGAAGGTGATTCTGATTGTATGGGTAGATGACCTGATCATTGCTGCTAGTGATGAAAGTGAACTAACTGTTGTGAAGAAAATGCTTGCAGCAAAATTCAAAATGAAGGATTTGGGTAAACTGAGACATTTCATTGGTATAGATTTTGACCAGAGTGATAACTGTGTAAAAATGTCACAAAAACAATATGTGGAAAAAATACTTGAAAGATTCAACATGCAGGACTGTAAAGAAAGACAGACACCTTGTGAGCAAAAACTGAACTATGCTGATGATGCAGAAAAGATGAGTGATGTCAAAAGGTACAGAGAGGCAGTTGGCAGTCTGATCTATTTGGCTACATGCACAAGACCAGACTTGAGTTTTATAGTCAGTAAACTTTCACAGTACTTTACTGAGCCAACTGAAGACCAATGGACTACAGTAAAACATGTACTGAGGTATCTGAAAGGGACAACCGAGAAAGAACTGTGTTACAGGAAATGTGACAACAAAGAACTGAGGTTGTGGGCATACAGCGATGCTGATTGGGCAGCTGATGTAACAGACAGACGGAGTACAACTGGTTATTGCATAAGCTTGTCTGTAGATGGTCCTTTAATCTCATGGAAAACCAAAAGACAACCTACTGTTGCATTATCTACCTGTGAAGCGGAGTACATGGCTTTAGCTGCGACCCTACAAGAAGTTTTGTACCTAATGCAACTGTTACAAGGTATTGATGGACAAAAATATGCACCGCCAAAAGTTCATGAAGATAATCAGGGTGCAATTGCGTTGGCGAAGAATCCTGTGACGAGACAGAGATGTAAACATGTTGACATAAAGTACCACTTTGTGAGGTCAACTGTGAGTGCAGGAAAAATAACTCTGGATTATTGTACAACAGAAGAGATGGTTGCAGATGTAATGACAAAGCCTGCAACAAAAGTTAAGTTGTTCAAGTTTGAGAAGTTTATGTTTGGGCATTAACGTGGTATACGGACATGTATACAGTACTGAGGAAGAAACCTTTTGTTTGCTGTTTTTTTTGTTTACTTAAGAGCATCATAATATGAGAGCAAGTGGGGGTGTTGAAATAAGAAGAGAAAATGCTCTCAATTATGGAGACAGTCAAATGGTTTATTTATGTTTGATGTGTGCTTTACATTTGTGTGGCTGTTAATAAAGTTAGCGCGCTCTAGGGGGCGTATGCGTTCATCAAAAATGGCCGAAGGCTGATGTGTGATTATTCCTCCCAAAATGTCGTTGATGAAGTTAGCTATGCACGTCAGATTTTACTGCGCATTTTCATACCTCTGCCAACATATATCCTGGTTTTCCATTCTGTGTTACTCAAACGAAAGAGATCAAAATTCATCTGTGCAAACACCTGACATCTGTTGATTTCAAGAGGCCTTCATACCACTCGACCACAAAATTGCCCATTGACATCAAACTATGTCAAAAAAGAGTTTTGTGGTATCTTTTTCAGCGCTGGTTATTTATTATTTGTTATTTATTGCAACTTTATTAATTTAGTATCGTCAATGTTATACGTGGACTTTATTTAAACCCAGATTTGTCTTTTTTATTTATTCCAGTCAAAGACTTTGTGTTCTTTCATATTTATAATCTTTGTATGAAAGAATCAGGGGAAGCCTTAATGTACACCAAGTGGTAAACTGTTGACTTTGAAAGTCTGTACTCAGAGATAATTAAATTGGAGTACCACGTTCTTCTCTTCCTCCACAATTAACATCATGTCACATAGTTTCTCTGTTGTTATGCTGAAGTTGTTCAGTGGCAGAAGCTGGAGGGGAACGTCTTAGGCTACGTCCACACTAGCCCGGATAGATTTCAAAACAGCGTTTTCGCCTGAAAACACTCCGCGACCACACTAGCGTTTTCAGTCCTTTTCACAGAGTTGTGCATCCACATTGAAACGGCCGAAAACGCTTATGTTCCAGTACTGCTCATG
The DNA here is from genome assembly GCF_900408965.1 of Simochromis diagramma. Lineage (NCBI taxonomy): Eukaryota > Metazoa > Chordata > Actinopteri > Cichliformes > Cichlidae > Simochromis > Simochromis diagramma. The sequence continues at coordinate 533,748 of NW_024387255.1, read as the reverse complement.
CGCAAAAGTGAATGAGAATTAAAGAATTTGAAGAAAAGCTATCTGGAGCATGTACAAACTGATATTAATCTTTTTTAGGGCTGTAAAAATTGAGACCAATCAAAACAACTGCTGTATAATGCACTCCGCTATCTTTGTTTAATTGGTCACATGACTGCACCACATGACTAAAATGCATAATAGTTTTAGAAAGTCTGCTTTTTCGAGTGTCCACAGTGCAACGGGACAGCTCCGTTTTGAAATGTATGCATTTTCGTGAGCGTTTTCAAAACGCTGTGTTTTTCCTTGGGGAAACGCCATCTCAGTGTGGACGGGAGGCCAAAACGGAGAGAAAACGATGCATTTTCAAACAAAAACGCATTCGTGTGGACATAGTCTCAGACTTGGCTTTTGGATTCTCCATCAACACTGTGTTCACATCTCATCTATCTGCATAAACAAACACAAGCATAACAATAAATGGTGCCCTTTTACTTTAAAAGTCAAACTACCGGTAATTATCTCATTTTGTCACATATTGCTTCCTTGCTGTTTGGTTACATAGACAGACAACAGCTCATCCTAACTACAAATTAGAAACAAGACATTCAGAGACTGTACCTATAAAAATTGAAACTGTTTTTTAAACATGGTTACTATCTGAAATGTCGAGGGATGCTACTGTAGGACTCAGCAGAGACTATCTAAGCCTGAGGGACAAATTTGGGGTGCAGAAAATTGTGAATATCAAACATTCTACCAGCTGCACATCTGACAGCAGCTTTGCCAGACTTTGGGACTGTTTATTAAAATGTCTACCCCATCTTTCATATCATGTAGAGTGAATGACTTGTTTTCAGTAAATGGACAGAAAGGAAAATGGCAGCACAACCTTAATGTGAGACAAGTGGGTTTTTTAAATACATTTTTGTCCACTCAGAAAGTCTATACTCAAATCTAAGATTAGTAAATTGAAGTATTATGGGTTTTTTGTTTTTGCTCCACAATTACCATCTTGACACATAATTTCCCTATTGCTCCAAAGGAGGTGTTTACATTTGGTTTCATTAGTTTTTCTAGTAGCATAGTGGAGACACTGGTTCCCTCTCATATCTAAAAAGAACCTAGTAATACCTTTCTTTTTCTCCAAACATGCATGCAAGAAATAAAAAAAAAATGACACAAAGGCTGTATAAATCTCTGTTTTACCACGTGTATCATCCAACGCAAAACTCTTAAATTAGGGTTCTGACTATTTATTTACAAGCTGTTGCACTGTCTTTGTGGTCTTTCAGTCTTTTTAATGAGAAACATAACATGTCTGAGGTCATTAATTTGTGTTTGCATTCTGTTATTCATACATTAATGGCATATTAGAAACAAGCTTTTGTATCCCTGAGGATTTTAAAGTAAAATTATATACTTAATTTTCTAAACTAAAAGAAATTTTCACAGCAATGAAATTTCTCACTCTGTAGAAAATCTGTAAAATAAGGCTCTTCTTGTGGCATATTCAAATTTCAATTTTTTTGAACATTACTACAAATGACTATGAGATTTAAGGTCCTCTGCTCTCAGATTATGTATACATTTAAGTATAAAATTTGTTTTATTCTTAATTTAGGAACATGATTGATGGCATAATGTTATAATGAGATTTTCCATTTGGTTTTGTTCACCATTTAAGAAAATGGCATAAAATGTGTTTGGACTGAGGTTGTGATAAGCCATGTAAAATGAAACCCTCAGTTCTACTCTAAATTAGTCTTGGCAGATTGGGCATGTTTTGTTGAAATGAACTAACTGTGCTTGTGTTTGAAAATACAGTGCAACTATTGTAAATCACCTGTAAAACAAGCCACACCTACCAGTGCAGATTGGAGATTGCACTCAAATGCTATTTTTAATCAGTTGGAAATGCGTGGCATGCTCACTATTAGTTGGGAATGAGTTGGAGGGAGGAAGCATGAAACAGAATATTACAGTCTTTGCAGTGATACAGATGATGCTTGGGTTGCCGTGGTGAGGAGACTGCTGAGAGTGAAAGCAAAGCTTCTGATGTATGGGTTAATCTACATGCCCACCCTTAGCTATAGCCACAAGCTTTTGTTAGTTACTAAAAGGACAAAACTGGGAAACAAGCAACTAATGCTAAAGTGTCTCCACTGGGATTGTTGCACCTGTGACCCAGACCTGGACAAGCGTCAGAGGATGGATGGGCAGAATTTCAGCTCATCTTTAATCACCTCACTTTTTCTGAGTCAGCTTCACACCATATGCTGTAGTGACTCAAGACCTCCCTCATATGGTGCGGATGGTCCTCAAATCATCTGCTGTGGACTAGATTGTCATCAAAATATGGCTGAGATATTCAGTTTCTCAAACTTATAAGCACTCATCCATACTCCACTGGAAGTCTGCTAGAGCTGAGGACAAGCCGAAGGGAATTCTCTACCTACTTGTATGAGACTCAAGGTGTGATAAGGGCTCTGAATAGCTACTCTCCTCCACCTGATGATTTTCCTTGCCCTGGTCCAACACTGAAAGCCATACTCCCATTCAGGGTACTCAGCATGTCTTGTGGAGTTGTTTGGGTACATGTCACCAGGTCTGATTATTTACTTAAGAAAGGAGATGAATCACACCCACATCATTCTGATCTTTTGAAAATGCAGTACTTCATCTACCATTTTTATAACCTCCTCCTACTGATCTGGGGTTAGGGGATCACCTGACAGAGGTGAGTCCCACAAATTTTAGCTGTATTTGTTCATGTCCACACCACCCTACCAGCCCACTGTATTAGGCCTCCCAGCTTTGAGCACACCCTCCCTATCATTCTCATCACAGCACTGGACTGTGAGGATGAAACATTTTTTCTTAGAGACAACAGAGATGGCTTCTCTTACCACAGGTGAAACTTATGTGCAGCTGATAATCTGCTACTCCTGGCTCCTTGGAGATGAGTACTGACATGAGTACTGGCTATTCAATCACAGTCTGAACTTGAGCTCAAGCCAACCTGTAAAGAGTGGGTGCCTGGTTTGCAAACAAAAGCCTTCACCCAGGAGTTCACTTGTACTTCTTACCTGGACATGTGAAAAGCAGGACTTTTCCTATTTCTTGTTAACAATAATCACCTATAAGCCCGGATCCCACAATGTTTGTTCTGCTCCCCCCTGAAAGAAACAATCCACCATACACTTCTTTCCAATAAGGCCCAAGCCTAGCCAGATTTTGGCAGCATAGTGAGAGATCACTGGCATACATTGAACCTACAGTCTTTTTAGCCTTGCCACTTTTCTTTAATTCTCTTTCCAGCAGTTTTATTCAGTTCCAAAACACTTCAAGCAACTTGTCAACTGCTTAAGTATTAATGAATTTAGAATTAGTGATCTTGACATTGCAACAGACTGGATTGCCACTTCTGTCTCCTCTAGCGGTGCCCTTTTCCGTCTGCAGCAGTGGAAAAGTGAACTGGCTTTAAGCAAAAACGGATCACCTGTTTGCTGTTCCTGACGCGCTTTACATCCTCTTCAGACACTGCTTCCTATTTGGTCAGTGGGTCTGTGAGGAGTAGTGGTAATTCTTCTTCTTCTTCTTTTTTTAATTTAGCCATCTCCTCTCTCAGCAGGCTGACTGTTTCATCCATCTCTGTGTCTCTGAAAGTTGCAGGTTACAGCAGGTGTTTGATGCTCTTGCGTTTCATAGCTTCAGCTTTAGTCCTGTCTTTAGTTGATTTTCTTTTACCACTTTGCATTTTTTCTTTTTTTGGTATATCTTTTATCTGCATCTAATATTCTTGTTGGTATTGTTATTAATACATGTGAGCTGTGAATATCTCTCTGCTAAATCAACTTCTTTCATTGTTTTCTGACTCTCATGCTATTTTTCATCTTTTCTTTTTGTTGCAACCTTAGTGTTCATATGTGAACACTAAAAGAAAGATCCTATATATATAATGAGGATATATATATATCCTCATTAGGATACAGAGTTTGTGTGTGGAACTGTAACCTATAGTTGATATTGTTAACAGGTAATTATGTGACAATGGATGAGAAAGTAATGTAATAGGCAGTGTAACAAATCATTTTCTCCACCAAGTAATTAAGTAACTTATTGCATTGCTTAAGTGCATATGAGAGCATGAGGGTGGGAATGGAGGTTTGTATCTGTGTGTGCCTGTATGTCTGTGTCTATATGTCAGGTTGGGTATCAGACGCCACCTCTCTGGGGACATCTCAGACCCTCCAAGGTTTGGAGGCCTATCTCCCCCGACCACCACTTCCCCTGCCAGTGGCGGACTCCCTCAGACATCGGTGCGTTGGTGGTTCTTTGTGTCCGGGGATGGGCGTCCAGGTACACACCGGCTCACTCCTTGGCGGCCGCTTATCGGGGCCTGGAGCCTGGGGCTCGCTCGGGCCACTTCGGAGGTGGGGTGCCCCCGGCCTCTCGGCCTGGGGCTCGGTCACTCAGGCACAGCTGGCTGCCGGCGGAGCTCACGGGCGCGTCACTGCAACCCCCCCTGGCTTCTGCTCCGCGGCTGCTGAGTGAGCCCTCATCTGGGACTCTCCTCAGCTCTTTCTGGGACAGTGGCGCGGCTGCCCCTCTGTTAGTCTTCCTTGGTCTCTTGTGTTCTGGGGGCCTCTGGATGTCTGGAGTTTTGATCTCCTCCATACCTGCTTCATGCCCTGGAGGACGGGGCAGTGGCTCCCCACACCCTCTAGCAGATCATTACATGAAGGAACCTTTTAAAAAAACAAGCGCGTCCATGCTCACAGGTGTACACACGGGTGATCACACCCACAAACTACACCCTTTTTGGCTCCTACCTCAAAGCACACTGTTTTCTGTTGATCTTATGTGCTGCACAATAATGTTTAATATTTAGTATTTACTGTCATATTCCCATATATCATTGTGATGTTGTTTATTTTATTACTCTTGTTTTCTTCTGCTTGTTTTCTTTTTTCTTTCTCAACAGGTGATCCAGGTGATCGATATATGCATTTTCTTTTTCCTTTTTTTTTCTGCCCATTCTGTTGGTTTTTGCCCTTCTCCCCCGTCCCTCTTCTCAGCTGTTTCTCTTTCCCTCTTTCTTTCTCCCCTTCTTTTCCCCAGTCAAGTCTGTCCCGTATTCAACAAGTGAAAATAAAATAAACAATAAAAGGTGAATCAAATGGACCATTATGGCAAGGCTGGGATGGTCAATTTGATAAAGTAAATCCGTTGGGCATCTTTCTTTGCCTTTAGACAATAATTCTGATGGCAAAAGAGCCAAGCGGGACAGGCAAAAAAAAAAAAAAAATACCAATTAGATGACATAATCCTAGGAACTCATAAATGGAAATTATAACCCCCCCCCCCCCCCTTTTTTTTTTTCAAAATAATACATGCCATCTGATTTATTTTCTAACCATGGTGAAGGTTAGATGTATAGCAATAATTAGCAGTATCAATGAGTTTTATGCATCTTTGTTTTTTTGTGCAGTGACAGAAAAACAAAAAAAAATCCCTCTCAGCTTTTTCGTGGCCAAAAATGGCCACCCACTGTTTACTTTTAGAAAATGCTATAAAATTCATATATATTAAGAAATATGTCCACTTGTTTTGACTTGATTTTTTAGATTAGCATCAGTGTTGTTCAAGAAAATCAAAATTTCATTCAAATTCAGAATTTTAACCCTTTAAATACCAGTTAGATCACGTAATCCTAGGAACTCATAAATGGAAAAAAACATAAAACCCCAATTTTTTTTCCAAATAAAACATTCCATCTGATTTATTTTCTAACCATGGTGGAGGTTAGATGCATAGCAATAATTAAAAGTATCATTGTGTTTTATGCATCTTTGGTTTTTTTTGCAGTGACAGAAAAACAAAAAAAATCCCTCTCAGCTTGTTCGTGGCCAAAAATGGCCACCCTCTGTTTACATTTACAAAATGGTATAAGATTCATATATATTAGGAAATATTTCCACCTTTTTTGACTTGATTTTTTAAATTAGCATCAGTGCTGTTCATCAAGACCAAAATTTCAATCAAATCCATAATTTTAACCCTTTAAATACCAGTTAAATCACATAATTTTAATGATTTACATAGGGATGACAGCATAAAATCCCCATTTTTTTTCTAAACCAAACAAAAAACAAGGAGCATCAAAAACATCAAAAACAAAACGAAAGTAGAGCTCAACAAGAGTCCATGAAAAGTTCAGGGGGTCGACCCGGAGGTCGACAGCACAAGAGCCAAAACAGTTCAGGGGGCCGGCTGTGCGGACAGCAACAGCGGCAACGGGCAAACAGTTCTGGAGGCCGACCGTGCACACGGCAACGGCGGTGACGGGCAAACAGTTCTGGAAGCCGACCGTGCACACGGCAATGGCGGCGGCGCAGGCAAAACCAATCAGGGGGCCGGCCATGCGGGTGGCAGTGGCGGCAACAGAGCAGGTCCGGAGGTCGACCGTGAAGCCAGCGGTGGCGGCGAATTCTTTCAGGAGGCCGCCCTCGACGGCCATGATGCCAACTTAGAGGCCTGGAAAGCGGCCGACAAAGGCGAGGTGGAACAGGCCGAGCTGGCTCTGACGACGGTGTTGCAACCGCAGGACCAGACGAGGCAAGACCAGATGAGGCAGGACCAGACGAAGACGAAGGCGGAGCTGAGGCAGGACCAGGCATGGATGAAGGCACGGAGGCAGGACCAGGCGTGGATGAAGGCACGGAGGCAGGACCTGACAGCAGCGGGATGGCTGCGGAACCTGACGGCAGCGGGACGGCTGCGGAACCTGACGGCGATGATGCTGCAGGCTGTGATATGGATGCTGCAGGCGGTGATGCTGCAGGCGGTGATGTGAATGCTGCAGGCGGTGATGCTGCAGGTGGTGATGCTGCAGGCGGTGATGCTGCAGGCGGTGATGTGAATGCTGCAGGCGGTGATGTGAATGCTGCAGGCGGTGATGCTGCAGGCGATGATGTGAATGCTGCAGGCGATAATGCTGCAGGCGATGATGTAGAAGTCGCGGGGGATGATTCAGCAGGTGACGGCTGAACAGACTCCAGCTGGAGTAGATGCAGGGCCAGAGGCAATAGGGGCCCCTGACTGAGGGTGAAGATGAGTGGCTGACTGAGCAGATGACAAAGCTAATGATTCCTCTACTAACTGAGCTACTGACTCAGTCACTGGAAACTGTGCTACAGGCGGCTGCTGAGCAGGGGACACTGGAAACTGTGCTACAGGTGGCGGCTGAACAGCAGTCACTACCTGCTTGACGGGTTCAGGAGCATGATAATCCTCCAGAACTTTCTAAGGCATAGAGTCATAGATCTCCTTGGTTTCATCAACAGGTTTAGAAAGGTGAGATATGGGACAGTCTAAATAGTGCAATGAACCGGGAGAATTGTCCTTCAAATAATCAGTCCTTTCATTTACAGTTCTTATTTCAGCAGGGGGCAAAAGAGTAGCCCCACCACTCACCCTAGCAGGCTGTTCAGAAAAAATCCTAGGCTCCCGCTGGAGCTGTGAATGCTGTCGGCGCGTCCGCCGTTTTCCTGTCGAAGAGGGCTCGGGACTGGCTGAGGGTGACGTGGCAAAACTCTGCTGCGGCTGCTCCTCCTGCGGTGTGGAAACGCTGGGTGAGTCGGGTGGCACAATAATGATCCCTAACATTTTGTAGAACGCCTATGCAGGCGTAAGCTGGTTGCTTGCAGGCTCGTAGTAATCCTCCTGGGACCGGCTGGAGCGTTTTCTGTGAGACCGGGGCGTCCGAGGGGAGGAAACAGACGAGTGGGCCGAAGGGTAGGCTGCTAGCGAGGAACGGCAGCACGGAGGCCCTCCAAGCGCTAGCCGGGTCCCGTCAAAACGGGAGCTGCGCTTCCACAGTGAGTCCACTGGATCCATTACTGGTCGTGTCGTTCTGTCAGGGCTCTGTGTGCGGGCAGGTGGAGAATGTGGATCCAAGTGCAGAACTCAAACACTAACTTGAAACTCAAAACCACAGCTTTATTGCTGGCACCAATAAAACAGAAACCAAACATGAAAACACTAACTGGAACACACAGGCAAGATCTGAGGGTACGACGCGACACCGAGCACGGGAAAACACAGGGCTTATATACACAGGGTAGTAACGAGGGAATCGGCAACAGGAGACACAGCTGGGAGAGATCAGGGCGAATGAGACAGGGGGAACAAAGCTGCACACACTAACATAAGACAAAGACTTTCACAATAAAACAGGAAACATGAATCACAACTCAGAGACACGGACTCAACACAGAGAGACAGACAGAAAATGACACATGGAACTGAACTATAAGTGAAACCACAATTCCTAAAACATGGATAACAGAAACATGAATAATAATCATCATCATCATCATCATCATCACAACAACAAGAGAATGAGAAAACAATCCAAAACACCAAGATAACTGAAACACAAAGTACCAGAGAAACATAAAGAATAATCCATGATGCAAAAGTAAACCAAAACATAATAAACTCAAAATACTGGGTCCAACGGACCCAGAACCATGACATTAATGGCCAAAAAGAAAATCACACATGGTGTGTTAGTGGCCAGAAAGGCAGTTTAATGACCAAATAACCACTGAAATGACCACAACAATGATGAGAATTTATATTCCAGTGTGTGTGCTTCTGTGTGCGAGATGTGCTAACCACAGTAGAGTGGCTTTTGTAGGCACACTTTCTGCACCTGGTACAAGGTGCCGCTGTTCCGATCCTGGAGGTGCGCCTTTTGCACCTTCTTCTCATTTTGTGGGTGGGGTGTGGGTCACACTCTAGTTCAGACTACTGTATCTTGAGATCAATGGCAGAAGCGCCTGAGAATCAGGGACAACGGTGTCTTGCAGTTGTTGAGGTCGCCAGCATGTAGGGATGGGTATCGAAAACCGGTTCTTGTTGAGAACCGGATCCCACTGTTTCAATTCCTTGGAATTGTTTGCCATTTTTGCAAACGATTCCCTTATCGATTCCAGTCGCCCCGAATGACGTCACCAAGTTGCGGAGCGTCATTTACCTGGCAGGAAACACGGCGCCTAAGCGGCTCAAACGCTCAAAAGTTTGGTTATACTTTACGAGAACGGATGACAACAGGGCAACTTGCAATACTTGAAAAGTAGATATTTCATTTAAGGGAGGAAACACTACGAATATGCAATATGTGTATAGTGTGCTGACTTCGACTGAGAAAATTGTCAGGCGGTGGAAGGAATACTTCGAGGACCTCCTCAATCCCACTGGCACGTCTTCCGTGGCGGAAGCAGAGTCTGGGGACGAAGGGGATGACCCACCAATCTCTGGGGGCGAAGTCACTGAGGCAGTTAAACAGCTCCTTGGTGGCAAAGCCCTTGGGGTGGACGAGGTCCGCCCTGAGTTCCTGAAGGCTCTGGATGTTGTAAGGCTGTCTTGGTTGACACGTCTCTGCAATGTTGCGTGGAGATCAGGTGCAGTAACCCTCGACTGGCAGACCGGGGTGGTGGTCCCCATCTTTAAGAAAGGGGACCGGAGGGTGTGTTCCAATTACAGGCGAATCACACTCCTCAGCCTCCCTGGGAAAGTCTATGCCACGGTGCTGGAGAGGAGAGTTTGTCCGTTAGTCGAACCTCGGATACTGGAGGAACAATGCGGTTTTCGTCCTGGTCGCGGAACACTGAACCAGCTCTTGATCCTCTCGAGGACACTCGAAGGTGCATGGGAGTTTGCCCAACCAGTCTACATGTGTTTTGTGGACTTGGAGAAGGCATTCAACCGTGTCCCTCGGGGTGTCCTGTGGGGGGTGCTGAGTATGGGGTGTCTGGCCTATTGCTACGGGCCATTCAGTCCTTATACGACCGTTGCAAGAGCTTGGTCTGCATAGCCGGCAATAAGTCGGACACATTCCTAGTGGGTGATGGGCTCCACCAGGGCTGCCCTTTGTCACAGATTCTGTTCATAATTTTTATGGTTTGCTAGAAATTGACCGGATTTATTACCATGTTCATAATTTTGTAAGCGTAGTCTTTGTACTAAGCATTTTGTTTTGTTTTTTATCAATTATCTCATTTAATTCTAGTTTTGTTTTGCGTATTTTGTTCAATGTTTCCTGATCTTGGTGGGACGCGTAGGCTTCTTCTAGGGATTTGATGTTTTTTTTTCTAATTTCAGAATATTTTTGTTTTCTTCTTTCTTTTTATGTGATGAGAAAGAACTGATTTTACCTCTCATCACAGCTTTCCCTGCTTCCCATAGAACAGAAGCTAATGTTCCGGGAGTGTCATTGAAGTCTAAATATGAAGTCCATTCTTTTTTTAAATATTTAATAAAGTCTTCATCTTTAAGTAGTGATGTATTAAATCTCCAGTTTTTACTTGGCGTAGGATTATTCTTGTGCATTAGTGTTAAAGATACAGGAGCATGATCGCTGACAGCTATCGGGTGAATCTCAGTGTCTGAAATGCCACTCAGTAGTGAGCTGCTGACCAAAAAATAATCCAGACGAGAGTAGGAGTGATGAACATGTGAGAAAAAAGTGTATTCGCCATGCATCACAAAGACCAAAGTCGCTCATATACTGTTTGATTATATTTGTGGACTGCCAATTACGCTGAGTTCCTGCTGTATTGAGCCTATCCATTTATTCATTTAGTCCAAGGTTGAGGTCGCCTCCAAGAACAAGTGTGCCATCTAAGTGTTCAGAGAGTGCACTGAAAAAACCGTGAAAGAATGAGGGATCATCAACATTTGGACCATATACACTTACAATACATAGCTTTTTATCAAGTATAGATAGTTTAATGATTAAGAATCTGCCCTCTGGATCTATAACTGCATCGAGTACTGTGAAATTAATATTTTTATAGATTAAAATTGCTACTCCCCTTTGCCTAGAATTATAACAAGCTGAGAACACATTAGGAAACTCAGGTGTTTTAAATTTATTCAAACCTCTAAGAGGTCTGTGGGTCTCTTGTAAAAGGACAACATCTGCCTGTAGTTTTTTGAGTTGGTTAAATATTTTTAAGCCAGCTCCATTTACATTCCATGTAGCTCCATTTACATTCCATGTAACAAACCTTAGTGCACCCATAGATGACTGTGTATAACTAGGGGTGTACGCTGTGTGTTTTGCTTAGACAGGTGGAGAGAATACATCACTTGTTTGTAGATAAAGAGAAGGAGAGAGAGAAAAAATGTGTGGCGAGATGTTCCCTGAGTCTGACTATGTGTGTGCATATTTACTAATATGAGTACGCTTGGCTTAAGTGTGTGTATCCTGTACGTCTGTGTGCGCTGTCTGACTGATGTAAATGTGCTGCCGTTGAGCACAAGATTGTGCGCGATCGTGCTGTGCGTATGTGTCGAAATAAAGGATGTTGTTTGTGGATGAGTGTGGAAGCAGGTGATCGAAGCAGTGAAAGAAAATAAAAAAGAAAGAAACCAAGGACAAGGGTGAGCAGCATAAAAACAAGAGGGGGAAAAAGAGAGAGAGAAAAACGAGAAGGAAAAAAAACCCCGGAAACATTCCAATTAAACCATTGACGGAGAGTGACGGTGTAAATTCTGCTATGATATTACACTTAAGATGCGATTTGATACTGGTAAGTTAAACAGATGTTAAGGCAAGTTAGTGTGAGTGGATAGGGAAAGGGTGTAGCGGATTCTTATCTCGTGTGAAGTTAATATAGCCATGGAGTGATGTCGGGGTTGTGGTAAAGCTGTCCGTCCACGTACAGCTGGTCCACAGCAATGACAGCGCAGGAGCCCTTCTGGATGAAGCCGCGTCGGATTGGGAAGAGGACCCTGCATCGTTCCAAGATCTCTTTTGGGAACTGGTCGTTTACACTGAAGTCCATTCCTTTTAATTCCCTGCCGCGACTTTTCACCTGTTCCTTTTCTTTGAAGTGGCCGAATTTGGCCACAATAGGACGTGGTCTCCCGGCCGCTGCCCGCATGGGGCCAATGCGATGCACTCTGTCAAAGGCGATGTTCTTCACTGTGTCTTCCGGCAGCTTCAGGTGGGGCGGCAGTTTCAGGTGGGATGATTTTTCAAATAATGCTTTTCTACACTCCCGGGGGACTCAAAGCACTTTATACATTAATATTCCAGAGACATTTTCCTGCAATATGTGTTTAATATGATGGACACTGTGTTTATAGTATTTATGTTTGTTTGTGAAATCTTTACTCTTGATTTGTTTCAGATCAAATCTGAACGAGATAAGAATCCGCTACACCCTTTCCCTACACCCTTTTTAAATAAAGCTTCTTTATTTAAAATAAAGAAGCTTCAGTATATTTAAGTGAAGCCTTACTGTGGCTCTGACTGCTCGGTGTATTTTTCTCTTCTCTTACAAACTTAGACTCTGGTCCTCAGTGTTCTGCAAACCTCAGGTTTATGTTTGCATCGGTGAATAAATATTTCTATGTTCTGCATCTCTTTGTGCTTTGCCTGTGTCATTTTTCTCTTGTGAAGATCACTGATACTTGTTCAAGTCTTGAGGTACTTTTAATTTCATTTACAACTGCATCTGTACACAGAAGCATCAGATCTTTATAAATTTTAAAGCTGTATATAGGATGGAATGCAGTTGCAAATGAACTAATTTGTGTGAATTGACTCATTTTCTTTCCATCTATCCAATTTGGACAAGTGCAACACTTTAACTTTAATACAAATTTCCAGTCATTTAACATTTTATTGCAAGCAGGTCCTGTTTTACTGCTTAGTTCAATTTCTTTTCAGCCAGCATTATTTTCAGGGTCTAAGTAGAGGTTAATTGTAAAAGAGAAAGAAGAAGCATACGCACACACACACAAACACGACACTGAGTGAACAGCATAAATGACACAAACACACACATACACACATATGTTCTGCTAACTTACGAGAATTGTAAAACTGTTATCGGACCTCAGTGACTTCACTCCTACCTCGTCGTCAGGGTCACAGCAAAGATTAATTGTCTAATAACCGAACATGTCCTGGCATCACTTTTTTTCTGCTGAGACGCAGAAGACCACTAATACCTCAGAAAAAATACATCCCCCCCCCCCAAAAAAAACATAAAAAACAAAACACAGATCGTGCCTGTGTGTTTGAATACTTGAATTGCTGTAGCAACATAAATTGCTCTGTGGTCGCGCACTTGTCTCAGCTTAGAGACATAAAGCAAGTTGTATAAAAGGCTCTGGGATTTTATGTCTATGTTCTGCAATATTGTGTGGGGGGGAGTCGTAGGAAATGACGTAGGCAGAAGTTGGGGGTAACGCGATGCTACTCGAGAAGGGGAGATTGTTTCCATGTTAGTTCTGTTTACCTCGTAAGCTGTGTTCCTGGTTGCCATCCTTCACGGTGATGCTCCGAGTGTTAAGTTCATGACTGGAAGTAAGTTTCCTTAAATATGTTTATTTTCCGATTCTGATGTTGGCCGCGGCTTTAGTTACATTCTACCGCATTGTAGCACCACAGTTTTTTCATCTCGTGACTCGAAGCATGTGCCGCTGGCCGCCGCCATTATGTAGTAATTTTATTCGGCCACACGATGGCGCCAAAGTCCTTTGTTTACAGTTAGAGTGGATGTTTCGGCTATGTATGACATTCTCACTGTGTTTAATTGTGTCCTTTCTGTGTTTGGAGCAAGAGATGTAAGATTGGCATAGTTCAAATCATATATGTTGTGTTATGTGTATATTCAGATGGATGTGTTGGTTTATTTCATTTAATTCTTTACAGCTTCTTTACAGCAACAGCTTCTTAGTAAGAAGCTGTTGCTGTATATATTTATATACTCATGGCAACTTGTTTGTTACTACAGACTGCTGGCAACACTGAGCATCTAGGTGGCAATAAAACAGCTGGCGGTGACAATCCAGCAAAGTGGAAGCCTGTTGTCCTCCTTCCTGTATCCTGACCGATACACCATCTTGTTAGCTGCTGAACTAGCCCTCACCAAGTACTTCTCAACATTGGTCCTTCGAGCCGGATGAGTTATCAAGATGGAGCCAGATGGAGCGACATGTCCTGATGCAAGGCCTAAACGCCATACACGTCGACCAAGCCGGTTTGAGGACTTTGATGTTAACTATACAGGCCACCTCTTTAGGGAAATGCTGCAGTGGGATACCCCACAGCCTCACATAAGAAGCAACAGAGTTCAGCCTCAGTATAGTCATACGCTACCCCTCTACAGCGACAGGGATGGGGCCTATTACAATACACCCCCTCCACTGGGAAGAAGTGAACAAGATGTGGACCTTAATAGGAGCCTCTCACCTGAATTTGCACCTTCCAATTTGCCAGGGTCTTCAATACACACATTTCATACAGAAGTCAGAGCCTTGCAGGCCGAAAGAGAGCAGCTACTCCAATCACAGCAAGTTTTACAGGAGGGCCTCAAAGAACTGAAGGAAGCAAAGAGTGACCTCAGAGAGCTGATTGAAGTGGCTCACCTGCTGAGGAAGGATATGGCTCAGCTGACTGCCTCACAGCATAGCACCAATCATCCCCCCAAGCGCGGTTCAGGAGAGGTATACACCACCCCTGAGACAATGCGACAGGAGGAGGATGAGGAGGTGTGGCCCGACCCACCACCATGGCCTGAACCGATGGAAGAGTTGCACACGGGATTCTCCCAAATGAAGGTTGACGAACAATACTCCGATGATGGTGTACAGTACCACCCTCTACCCCGCACAGCATATTTCGCTGGTGAGCCTTCGCTGCCGAGTCATCGCTGCACCCCATATCAGGACCCTGTGGTGAAGGATGGAAACACGTTTCATGCCCCTCCACAACACTCTGTGCCACCCCCCTGCTGGGCACCAAGTAAGACAGGTTTGCTCCCAACCAAGCCTGTTCCAGCCAGTTCCCCCTCTCTTGTCACTGGAGTAACCAGTGGGCACTGCAGCAACCCATCTGCTCCTCTTTCGGCTGAGCTAGTGTACAGGGGGCCCAAACCAACCATTCCAAGGTTCATTCATTCTGATCCCTCTGAGTTTGCTAGGCTCCGCATGGCTTTAGAGAACCTACTCCCTCCTAATTCTACTGAGCTCTTCAAGTATCAGATACTTGTGGACCACCTCAAACTAGATGAAGCTCGACTTATTGCCGATGCTTACCTGAACTCACCCAAGCCTTATACTGACACCATGGCAGCCCTCCACGACAAATTTGGACAACCTCATCAGCTCGCCTTGAGAAAGATAGCAAGTGTCCTGGATGGTCCTGAAATAAGGCAAGGTGACACAGTAGCCTTCCAAAGGTTCTCCCTTCAGGTGCAGTCACTAGTTGGGCTGTTACAAACATTAGGACTGGAAGGAGAAGTGGAGTTGAACTGTGGGTCCCACGTTGCCCGACTAATAAGTAAGCTTCCTGCCGAACAGAGAGCTGATTTTCGTCGACACCAGTTTAAGCAGCCCGGGAGCACCTACACTCTGTACGACCTATCTGCATGGCTTCGTCAGGAGTCCTGGTGTCAAGGATTTGACGGCCAAGCAGGTGTAAGAAGCAGTAGAGAAAGGACCAGTGTAAAGGCTGAGGCCCGTCCAGGCTGACAAACCGTGACAGTCCTACATAACCTAAAGGGGCCATCAGAACACACCTTTCCACCAGAGAAGGAGAGTCGAGCTAGAGGGAAGGTCAAGAACAAAGCCTACTGTGCCTACTGTGAGAGCACAGAACACTATTTTAGCCAATGTGATGATGTAGCCAAGCTCTCCAAAGAGGAAATAAAGGACTGGATACAGGTCAACAAACGATGCTGGCGCTGTGCCCGTACTGATTTAGCTGCTCAGTGCACGCTAAAGAAACCCTACAGCCGCTGCCAGGGTAAACATCTGCTGGCTCTTCATGAGGTAAATGCCAGGACAGAAGGAAACAACGCTGGCATGGCTGCAAAGGAGGAAAGCTGCCTAACCAGTTCGGCTTCGGGCTCACTCTACCTTGATCACCATGGGGCTGGCAATCGTGTCATGCTGAAGATTGTACCTGTGCTTTTGAGCCATGGAGAGCGGACTCTAGACACCTATGCTATACTTGATGACGGTTCAGAGAGGACCATGCTGCTCCCTGCTGCTGCAAAGACTCTTGGTCTGGCAGGCATCCCGGAGGAACTGCCATTACGAACCGTCCGCCAAGATATTCAGATGCTTCATGGACATACCATATCCTTCAGCGTCTCTGCTGCTACCAACCCTGGATCCTACTACAAGATTGATGGAGCGTTTACAGCTGATCGTCTCAACTTAGCTCACCATACCTATCCTATCGACCAGCTGAGAAGGAAGTACAAATACCTGCATGGGATCCCGGTCCCTGCCCTGAAGGAAGCCAAGCCTCTGCTTCTCATTGGTTCAGACCAGCCACACCTGATCACCCCCATAGAACCAGTCCGCCTCGGCCCACCTGGAGGCCCAGTAGCAGTCCACACCCGGCTTGGCTGGACCCTTCAAGGGCCAAGTCTTTTCATGGGGCGGCAGACCCAGCCTGTGCTATCCCTGTATACATCCGCCCAATCAGACGAGTTGCTCAAACATGTGGAGCGGCTCTGGCAGGTGGACGTGGTGCCTTACCGATCCGAGAAAGAGGTCACTCGGTCGAAACAGGATCAGCAGGCTGTGGCCCTGCTCGAGGCAAGAACAACTCGCAGGATGGTCGATGGGGTCTTCAGGTATGCTACACCTCTACTCCGTCACCCACAGATGCCGCCACTGAATGCACCAAAGGAATCAGTCATGCCCATGCTTCGAAGCACAGAAAGGCGCCTGTTAAAGGATCCCAGTCGGGCTGATGCCTACAGGGCAGAAATGCAGAAGCTGATCCAATCAGGAGCCGTGAAGGAAGTTACGCATGAGACTTCGCCCAAGGAGAACTGGTACATACCGCATCATCTTGTCAGTCATAACGGGAAGAATCGCCTGGTGTTTAACTGTTCCCATAAATACCTTGGACAGTCCCTGAACCAGTTCCTGTTGCCTGGCCCTACTCTTGGAGCTTCCCTGCTGGGGGTGCTGGTCAGGTTTCGTGAACACCTCAGCAATTGAAAGAACAGTCCTGTGGTCTGATTCGACTACTGTTCTTACCTGGTTGAGCTCACAGTCCTGCCGCTACAAGGTTTTTGTAGGAGCCAGGGTAGCTGAGATACAGGAGTTGACGGAACACTGTACCTGGCGCTACATAGACTCAGAGTAATCCAGCGGATGACCTGACGAGAGGGAAGGCTCTGGCCGAGCTCAAAGTGCCTAATCGGTGGTCGAATGGACCCCCCTTTCTGCTCAACAGTCCTGACACATGGCCAGAGAACCCGAGCTCCGAGCCCAGTAATGACGAACTTGAGGTCCGGAAAACAGTCTTCTGTGGAACCTCTATCACCTCCACACCTACCTGTCAGGATGGAATGGCGTGCAAGACTTGGCAGGAGCTCTTGGATGTTACTGTTAAAGAGCTTTGTGGTCAGGGACTCTCGACTGCGCCATCTAGTGCCGAGGACTATCAGAATGCTGAACAGGCCATCCTCCGGCAGGCTCAATAGGAGTCATTTCCCGAGGAGTGCAGATTGCTTTCAGAAAGGAAACCTGTCTCATCCAGAAGCCGCTTGCTTACCCTGGCACCTGAACTGGATACCTCAGCGGGCCTCATCAGAGTAGGGGGTTGGTTGTGACGCCTAGAAGGTCTTGACAGACCTGTATTGCATCCGATTGTCTTGGATCCTTCACACCCTTTCACACGCCTGCTTATCCAGAAATATGATGTTGATCTGCATCATCCAGGCCCCGAACGGGTCTTCGCGGAGCTGCGGAGGTCTTACTGGATACTGTGTGGAAGAGAGGCAATTCGCAAGCACCAGCGAACCTGTCCCGAGTGTCAGCGTTGGAGGGCACAACCCTCTGTTCCCAAGATGGCTGACCTTCCAGCTGCTCGGCTTAGACTGTACAAACCAGCCTTTTACTCAACCGGTGTTGACTGTTTCGGGCCTATGTTTGTGAAGGTAGGAAGACGTCACGAGAAACGCTGGGGAATCATTTTCAAGTGTATGACGACGAGGGCGGTACATCTGGATCTCCTAAGTAGCTTAGACGCGGATGCGTTCCTCATGGCCCTGAGGCGATTCATAGCCAGAAGAGGGACACCGGCAGAGTTATGGTCTGACTGTGGGACCAATTTCAAAGGGGGAGAACGAGAACTCAGAGAAGCCTTTGCCAACATGTCAGAGACATTGCAAGGGAGGCTCGCCCGTCAGAAGATCAGATTCCAGTTCAACCCCCCGGCAGCCCCACATTTCGGAGGTGTATGGGAGAGGGAAATCCGTTCAGTGAAGACAGCTCTGCGCACCTGTGTGGGTTCCCAACCTCTTCACGAGGAGGAACTCCGTACAGTTCTGCTGGAGGTTGAATTGATCCTTAACGCAAAGCCCTTAGGCTACGTTTCCACCGACGTAGCCGATGTGGACCCTGTGACACCCAATAGTCTCCTCATGGGGCGGCCTGATGGATCACTACCTCAGGTGGTTTATTCAGAGACACAGAACCTCAGTTGGCGACGTTGGAGGCACTCACAGATTCTTGCTGATCAGTTCTGGGCAAGATTTATCAAGGAATACCTGCCTGGCTTACAGGCGAGGCAGAAGTGGCAGTCAACTCCTCCTGAACTTCTGGAAAAGGCAGTTGTTATGGTTGCAGATCCACAGCTGCCTCAAGCCTTGTGGCCAATAGGCCATGTGATCAAGATTCATCGTAGTGATGATGGACTTGTCAGATCTGCTGATGTGAACGTTAATGGACGTGTTTACACCGGACCAGTTGCTCGGCTGGTAGTTTTACCTGCCGTGCCATCGGAAGACAGCGATACTGAGAAGAATAGCAAGTCGCCTCCCGGAACTGATTAGGGAGCCTTTTTTCGGGGAGCAAATGTGTAACCACATTTGGGGGCGGCTGTATAAAAGGCTCTGGGATTTTATGTCTATGTTCTGCAATATTGTATGGGGGGGGGGGGGTCGTAGGAAATGACGTAGGCAGAAGTTGGGGGTAACGCGATGCTACTCGAGAAGGGGAGATTGTTTCCATGTTAGTTCTGTTTACCTCGTAAGCTGTGTTCCTGGTTGCCATCCTTCACGGTGATGCTCCGAGTGTTAAGTTCATGACTGGAAGTAAGTTTCCTTAAATATGTTTATTTTCCGATTCTGATGTTGGCCGCGGCTTTAGTTACATTCTACCGCATTGTAGCACCGCATTTTTTTCATCTCGTGACTCGAAGCATGTGCCGCTGGCCGCCGCCATTATGTAGTAATTTTATTCGGCCACACGATGGCGCCAAAGTCCTTTGTTTACAGTTAGAGTGGATGTTTCGGCTATATATGACATTCTCTTTTTTTTTTTTTTTTTTTTTTTTTTTTTCTTAAATGACATCAGAAACAGCAGTATGCGACATTACGTGATGGCAGAGCTTCAGTTCATCCTTTGTCTTTTTTTTTTTTTTTTTTTTTTAATTTTTTTAAATTTTTTATTTATTTATTTTTTTAATAAATAGGACAGGGGGAATGAATGAGAGAAAGAGGGGGAGAGAAAGAAAGAAAACCAAAGGGGAGAAGAGACGGTGAGAAGGGGGGGGAAGAGAGAGAAAAAAAAAAGAAAAAAAACAAAACAAAAAAAAACTCCTGGGTCACCTGTATGGAGAAAAAAACAAACAAACAAAAAAACAAACAAACAGAGGAGACAGCAAACAACAAAGAGCAACATAATAATAGAGAAAACAAAGCACCATCACAATAAACTAGCTAGTCATAGATATCAATAGTTACTAAATAATAAACGATATTGTGCAGCACGCAAGATAGACAGCGCACAGTGTGCTTTGAGGCAGCAGCCAAGAAAGCTTTAGTCCGCGTCTGTGAATACCCATGTGTACACCTGTGTGCATACCTATATGCATACATATATGACATTCTCACTGTGTTTAATTGTGCCCTTTCTGTGTTTGGAGCAAGAGATGTAAGATTGGCATAGTTCAAATCATATATGTTGTGTTATGTGTATATTCAGATGGATGTGTTGGTTTATTTCATTTAATTCTTTATGTTTATCTTAGTGAAGCTGTTGCTGTATATATTTATATACTCATGGCAACTTGTTTGTTACTACAGACTGCTGGCAACACTGAGCATCTAGGTGGCAATAAAACAGCTGGCGGTGACAATCCAGCAAAGTGAAAGCCTGTTGTCCTCCTTCCTGTATCCTGACCGATACACCATCTTGTTAGCTGCTGAACCTAAAAGAACTAGCCCTCACCAAGTACTTCTCAACACAAGTATTTGTTTAAGGTTGAGTTAATATTAGGTTAGGGCAATCTTTAAGAAATATGCCTTCAAGTCTTGGAAACCTGATTGTGTGTGGCACACACAGTTGTGAAGGGTAAGAAAGGACTTACTGAACACCTGAATCTAGGACCTGAATCTATATTTACTATATTAAATATATTTACTGTATTGGAAGTAAAAGAAAGCACATGGTAATTTCAGAAAGGCATTAATGTGGACTGAATTGATGATCTTTTTTCTGGAAGACTAATGCCTTACTCCTTGAACCCACACCTAACTAACTGTAATATTAGGTCTTGATTTTTACTACAGAACTGTTGTCAAAGTGTGTCAAAAGAAATGCTGGAGAGTTTCTAACAGTCTGCTCTTTATGGTGACATAAACATAATGAATAAACTGATCAGCATCAGGCTCTGTGGTTGGCTACAAACTGAACATGCTTGGGGCTGTGGTGGAATAGACTGTTATCCATCATGGGAAATCCTAACAACAAGTGTGTTGTGTTGAATTTAATCTTTTAGATGGCTGTTGTTGTGAAACACTAAAGGTAAACCGGCAAATGTGGGTGAGTTCAGTCTGGGTATAAACGACTGTATATTCCCATACTGTCCAAAAGGAGTGGGGGAAAAAGGAATACTTTTATTCAACTGTGAAATATTCTGCAGTAACTCTGTAAAGCACCATAGCTTCACCTTCAGATGTAACAGCTGGGAGCTTTTTGCAGCATCTTTCTGCCAAAGAAGTGTCACAACTAACAAGACACGCATGGTACTGCTTTACACAAGTAGCCAGATAAACCCATATTGACTATCCAAACATGACAAACAAGAGGAAGTTCACACATCAGTATCACCACATACAAATACACGTTTAGGGGTGCTGAGATAACTATCATTAGTCTTCTGCCAGTCTGTTTCAGAGTCCATTTGCTTGACACTGTAATTCAAGTGACACTGGGAAATTGTAGCGACTCTCAGAACAAAGCTGCATGTTTCAGTGTGTGAGCAGTAGAAGTGACAACAGTTCACTCAGCTCAAATTACTATCCAAGGAAGGCAGCTGTTGTATGGTTCTCTCTAGAGTGAAAGCAGACACTTGAAAACGATTTATGTTTTTGTACTGATGTCTTTTCTTAAATTTGTATGTATTTTTAGCTGTCCTGGCTATCGTGTATTTCTTTGTGAATATAGCACAAAGAGTAAAGAAATTTGTGTTTAAATATTTCTTTGTAGTGACACTGCTTCATGGCAATAAACTAGGTACTGTTGGAATCCCTGTTTATGGTCTCCCATTCAAGGAGGTAGAGGTCGATATGAAACCTTAGTAACTCATACAGAGTCTGCTCTGATTGAGTTTAAGAATTCAGTCCAGTCATTCCAAATTTGGTAGAATTTCTCTGATAGTATATCAGTTTTTTCCTTTCAAATGCTCTCAGTACAATCCGACACCAATCTTACACTGTAACTGTGTTGAATTTTTTCATTTTCTGATTATACACTTTTTACTGGCAGCCAGAAGCGCTTGCAGCACCTTTGTATCTCTCCTCAGTTTCAGGCCACAAATACTAGGTAGAGGTTTTCAAACTCTAGTGGAATACAGGTCTATATCCTGTATTAAGTGCGTTGTGTATGTCCCTCTAGTAAAAATCCAGGTTTGGGCATCCCCAAAATATATGATAGTATTAGTTTAGCCTCCGGACTAAGCCTCCGGACTAAGACCACCAGGTACCGGAACAGCTTCTTCCCCACAGCTGTCAGACTCCTGAACTCTGCCTCCTGACATCTGACCCACGTTAAACTCATGGACTGAACATACACACACCCACAATGGACAACTGTACCCTCAAACACACAATAATAACATGGACTGAACCACCACTCACAACCACTAGCACTTTATATAGCCTCTGTAGAATTATCCACATATCTCACTTATCTTAACTGCACTACTGTATAGTTCTGTGTAAATAATCATTCTGTACATTCGATAATCTTTACAACTGTTTACAACTTGCATAGTTCCCATTTCTGTATAGCTGTATATCTCAGATTCTGTAAAGTTATTTATTTCATATTCTGTATAGTTTTTCATATTTATATCCTGTTCATAGCCTGTACATAGCTTGTACTCACTACAGCCTGTACATACTTATAGTTATAGAATATTCACAACATACTTCATACCGTGTACATTATAACATACCATAATAGACCCATTTCTGTAATATACTCACATATCTATATTATTGCTAATATATATTGTAATATATCTATATCACTAAAGCACTTCTGGATGGATGCAAACTGCATTTCGTTGCCCTGTACCTGTGCATGTGCAATGACAATAAAGTTGAATTCTAATTCTAATTCTAATTCTAGTTTCTGATGATCCGCACTGTCTCCAACATTTTGAGTGAGTATTCTTATTTTCCCTCTGTCATTGAGTCCTAACCGAATTTCCCAGAGGAACCCACTCGAGGGATTAATAAAGTTTTATCTTATCTTATCTTATCTTAAAGTATAATGATATTTTGTTCTGAGTAGTGGCGGTCCGAGCCCGCTTGGCGCCCGGGGCGAACACTCCCTCTGGCGCCCCCACCCCACACACACACACACATAAAACATATTAAGGATTATACATTAACATAAAACTGTTGTCGGAACCATACTGAATTTCGCCAGAGAAACACACACACACATATGAAGAGAGAGAGAGTAAGCACTGTATGCAAACGGCTACCAAACAGCCATCATAATTCGTCATACAATGAGAACAGGACAAATCAACAATTGACAATGACTAATTAATATTAAAATCTGTAACATAATGTATTGTTTGGAGTTTAGCCTATACTATTACTATTTTTACCATTGACCTGCCATTATCCAGTGACACATCTGCTTACCTGTATCTTTTGCTCGTTTCTCCTCCTCTTCTTTTCTATTTTTTCTAAACTGAGGACCTGATGGCTTTGAACTTTTCTTGTCCATCTTGGTTTTAATTTTGCACTCCAGTATGAACACAAATCCCCCAACCCGAGGATCACCACAACATAACCTAACAGACCTACACTTTAGTTCACAGATTCACTTTGTCTAGGGTTTATTTCTGGGATTTTGCACAACCCAGGATTCAAATCATGAATAGATAATGGTCTTGGATTGACAATATTACGAATGAAATGTGCTCTATTTGGAAGCAGCCGGCCCGCTCCCCTTTCGACGGGTTGTGTGTGAGACTTTAAATCATCAAACTGTAAATTATAATTTTTCAATTGTTATTGATCCCTTTACCCCTGGTCCTAAAGTGTATATTTATTTTCTTACTCTTCTTATATTTATCGTTTGTTTACTTGCACTGCTGTAACTGGAGCCTCGTCGTCTTGTCTCTCTATATACTGGACTGTATGTAACGGAGATGACAATAAAGTTTACTTTGACTTCGGCAGCAAGCAGGCACACCGAGGGCTCTCACGCTCACTTTTCACGTATAGAATTTTGAAAAAACATCAGTGCAAATTATAAGTCTGTATCATAATGTCTGGTGTTTTTGTGTTTGCTGTTTTGTTTTTATTTTGTTTTATTTTGCGAGTTGGTTATTAGATGCTGCTCCAGCCAGCCAGTGAATCCCCCGCCGACCCGCCCTCTCCTCCCTGTGCCGCAAGCAGCAGGCGCACCTCGCAAACGGAGGGCGCCCTTACTCCCAGAAAATGGGTGATAGAAAACCGATCGGTGCCTATGCCATTCCTAATATGCGCTGGCTGATGCTGAGCACACATTGATATATTGTGAACCTGGCCAAGCATAGAGTCCCACAGTTTATCCGTAATATGAAAAGTAAGGTCCTGTTCCCATTTAGATTTGATAGCAGCTACTGAAGAGCATTGTAAATTGTAAATTAAATTATACAAGGCTGATATTATGCCCCTTGAGGTTGGGTTGACCATTAAGAAATCGTCTACTGGATTGTGTGGAGGTATTTGGGAGAATTGTGCTGTCATAATCTGCACGTAGTGTCTGGCCTGTAAGAAACGAAAAAACTGAGCTGCAGCAATGCCAAATTTGGTGGATATTTGAGAGAAACTTGCAAATTGTCCATCTACATATAAGTCTGCAAAGGATTTTAGGCCCTTTCTATGCCAGATATGAAAAGGGCAGATAATGCCCTCAATGGCATTTAGTAATAATGTGATTAGTGAGTCTAGAGATTTAAAAAAAGGATTTTGGAATCAGGATAGGGAGGCATTGAAAAACATATAAGAATTTTGGAAGTAGCATCATTTT
The DNA here is from genome assembly GCF_900408965.1 of Simochromis diagramma. NCBI lineage: Eukaryota > Metazoa > Chordata > Actinopteri > Cichliformes > Cichlidae > Simochromis > Simochromis diagramma. The sequence continues at coordinate 509,169 of NW_024387255.1, read as the reverse complement.
CACTGAGTTAATCCTACCTATTAAAGATAAGGACAATGGGGACCATCTGGACAGCATGTGCTTGCACTGTTCCAGCAGGGGGAGGAGATTCTTCTTAAACAAACAATTAAATTGCTTTATGACACATATCCCAAAGTAAACAAAGTGATCTGTGACTATTTTAAAGGGAACATTTACCAAATCCAGATTTCGAGCCCTCTCGTTAATCAAAAACAGTTCACTCTTATTCATATTAATTTTGTATCCAGAGAGCTGACTAAAACCATTCAGTATATTAAGTGCAGCGGGTAAGGAGGTAAGCGGGTTGGAAAGAAATATATGAAGGTCATCGGCATACAGTGAAACTCTATGCTCAAACCCCCCCCCTCCATATGCCTTTTATTTCCCCACTACCACGGACTGCAATTGCTAATGGCTCAATTGCAAGGGCAAAAAGCAAAGGGCTTAAAGGGCAGCCCTGTCTCGTTCCGCGGTGGAGCTTAAAATGATCAGAGTAGTGACAGTTAGTTAGCACTGAAGCCGTGGGGCTTGCGTAAAGAAGTTTGATCCATGAGCAAAATAAGGGGCCCATTGCAAACCCTTCTAAAGTAAAAAACAAATATTCCCACTCCACCCTATCAAAAGCTTTTTCCGCGTCCATAGCAATAAGGTATTCAGGCACAGTATGGCTGGGGGCATAGATAATATTAAAAAGTCGCTGTATGTTAAAGAAGGCGTGCCGATTTTTCATAAAGCCAGTTTGGTCGGGAGATATTATAGCAGGAAGAATGTTTTCCAGCCTGTGCGACAGTAACTTAGACAGAATCTAAAACATCCATGTTTAACAGAGATATAGGCCTATAAGAAGCACAGTCAGTCGGGTCCTTGCCGTAACACTGTGATACAAGCCTGGTAGCATGATGAAGGAAGTGCCCCAGAGTCTAGCGACTCTGTAAAAACTTCGCAAAGGAAGGGAGCCAAATCGTCCGAGAATTTTTTATAAAAGTCTGCAGAAAATCCATCAGGACCTGGAGATTTCCCAGATTGCATAGATGCTATTGCCGCCTGAATTTCCGCCTTTGAGATAGGGGCTTCCAGAGTCTAAGCTCTGGGGAGAGCAAGGGCATATCAATGGAGTCAAAGAAACCATGTAAATTTTTCACATTAACAGTAGACTCTGATGTATATAACTTAGAGTAAAACAAAGAAAAAATGTCATTAATCGCCTTCTGATCCCTAGTCACCACTCCATTGTCCGCCTTCACGCCAGTTATGATTTGTTTAGCCCTAATACCACGCAGTTGGGTGGCCAAAAGCTTACTGGTCTTTCCACCATGTTCATAAAAATCGCTCTTGTTCCTAATCAGACATCCTTCCACTTGTCGAGTGGAAAGTAAATTGAGTTTGGTTTGTAAACTTAAGCGTTCTTTATATAGCGCCGGTGATGGTGACTGAGCGTACTGCCTGTCGATGTTTAAAATCTGGTCTGAAATAAGCCTCTGTTCCCGCTGTGCACACTGTCTTTTAAATGCTGCCACTGAGATGATTTCTCCTCTCAGAAATGCCTTCAGAGCCTCCCACACCATCCTGTTTGGTATACCAGGTTTTCTATTCTCGTTAAGAAAATTTTTAACTTTAGAAGAGATGTTAGAAACAAATTGTTCATCCGTGAGCAGCAATGGATCCAATCTCCAGAGCTTTCTCACAGAGTCGCAGCCCTGAAAAGCTATTTTGAGCACAAGAGGGGCATGATCAGAGACAGTAATACTTTCATAGCTGCAGGATCTAATACTATTAATTAGCAAATTGTCAATAAAAAATAATCTATTTAGTGTAGGTGTGGTGTACATGTGAGAAGAAAGAATAATCTCTACCAGTAGGGAACAAAAACCGCCAGGGATCCATGAGACTATAATCTTCCAGAAAAGACTTGATATAAGTTGCAGATTTATTAAGAGTAGCAGGTTTGGGGGATGAACGATCTAAAACCGCATCCAAATAAAGATTAAAATCGCCCCCAAGAATCAAAGAGTGAGTATTTAAGTCTGGGAGGTGTGAAAACAGGCGTTGAAAAAATTGCACATCATCAAAATTGGGTGCATAAAGATTGGCCAAAGTCACAGACCTGTCGCAGAGTTTGCCAGACACTATTATAAACCGTCCGTTTTTGTCTGACACAACAGTAGATGGAACAAATGGGATGTTCCGATCGATAAGAATAACTGTACCCCTAGCCTTTGCTTTAAAATTAGAGTGAAACATAGAATAGAATAGAATAGAATAGAATAGAATAGAATAGAATTCAACTTTATTGTCATTGCACATGCACAGGTACAGGGCAACGAAATGCAGTTTGCATCCATCCAGAAGTGCTTTAGTGATATAGATATATTACAATATATATTAACAATAATATAGATATGTGAGTATATTACAGAAATGGGTCTATTATGGTATGTTATAATGTACACGGTATGAAGTATGCTGTGAATATTCTATAACTATAAGTATGTACAGGCTGTAGTGAGTACAAGCTATGTACAGGATATGAACAGGATATAAATATGAAAAACTATACAGAATATGAAATAAATAACTTTACAGAATCTGAGATATACAGCTATACAGAAATGGGAACTATGCAAGTTGTAAACAGTTGTAGGATTAAAGATTATCGAATGTACAGAATGATTATTTACACAGAGCTATACAGTAGTGCAGTTAAGATAAGTGAGGGTGTAGATAGTTTCTACAGAGGCTATATAAAGTGCTAGTGGTTGTGAGTGGTGGTTCAGTCCATGTTATTATTGTGTGTTTGAGGGTACAGTTGTCCATTGTGGGTGTGTGTATGTTCAGTCCATGAGTTTAACGTGGGTCAGATGTCAGGAGGCAGAGTTCAGGAGTCTGACAGCTGTGGGGAAGAAGCTGTTCCGGTACCTGGTGGTCTTAGTCCGGAGGCTCCTGTAGCGCCTCCCAGAGGGCAGGAGGGTGAAGAGTCCATGCGATGGGTGACTGGGGTCTTTGATGATTTTCCCAGCCCTTTTCAGACACCGCTTCCTGTAGATGTCTTTTATGGCAGGAAGTGGTGCTCCGGCGATGCGCTGGGCAGTTTTCACGACCCTCTGCAACGCCTTCCGGTCCGAGGCAGAGCAGTTCCTGTACCAGACTGTTATACAGTTGGTCAGGATGCTCTCGATGGTGCAGCGATAGAAGTTCACCAGGATGTCTGAGGACAGGTGGTTCTTCCTCAGAGTCCTCAAGAAGAAGAGGCGCTGGTGAGCCTTCTTGACCAGCTTGGAGCAGTTGGTCGTCCAGGTGAGATCCTCGGAGATGTGGACTCCCAGGAACTTGAAGCTGCTCACACGCTCCACAGCCGTCCCCTTAATGTGGATGGGTGGATGTGGGTCAGCATTCCTCCTGTAGTCCACGATGAGCTCCTTGGTCTTCTCGGTGTTAAGCAGCAGGTTGTTTCTGTTGCACCACTCAGCCAGACGATCCACCTCCTCCCTGTAGGCGGCCTCATCCTTGTCACTGATGAGGCCAATCACCGTGGTGTCATCTGCAAACTTAATGATGGTGTTGGAACCATCAGCAGGTCTGCAGTCGTGGGTGAAGAGGGAGTAGAGGAAAGGGCTCATCACACAGCCTTGTGGTACACCGGTGTTCATTGTGATGGTAGATGAGCAGTGGTTATCCAGCCGGACATGTTGGGGGCGGTTGGTCAGGAAGTCCAGTAACCATTTGCAGATGAGGGAACTGATGCCCAGGTCTGTCAGTTTCCTGATGAGTTGTGAGGGGTGGATTGTATTGAATGCTGAACTGAAGTCTATAAACAGCATTCTGGCGTAGGTGTTGTTGTTGTCCAGGTGTGAGAGGACAGAGTGCATTGCGATGGAGACTGCATCCTCTGTGCTCCTGTTCTGGCGGTATGCGAATTGGTGGGGGTCCAGGGTGGGGGGGAGACAGGATTTGAAGTGTGCTAGGACCAGTCGCTCTAAGCACTTAGTGATGATGGGGGTGAGTGCTACTGGGCGGTAATCATTGAGGCAAGATGGGTTGGAGTTTTTGGGTATCGGGACGATGGAGGTGGATTTGAAGCAGGCCGGTACCACAGCGTGGGCCAAGGACAGATTGAATATGTCTGTGAGCACTCCTGCAAGCTCCCCAGAACACGCTCTGAGAACACGCCCGGGGATGCCATCAGGGCCTGCAGCCTTGTGGACATTGATCCTGCTCAGCACCGCTCCTACATCGGTGGGGGAGAGAGTCAGAGGTTGGTGGTCTGGCGTCATGTCTGCTTTGGTTGTGGTTGTGGGGTTCCCTCGCTCAAAACGAGCATAAAAGTTGTTGAGCTCGTTGAGGAAGGAGACATCAGAGGATGCGGGGGAGGGTTTGGTGGTCCTGTAGTCTGTGATGGTCTGGAGTCCTTGCCACATGCGTCGGGGGTTGGAGTTGGAGAAGTGTTCTTCTACCTTCTTTTTGTAATGGTGTTTGGCTTTTTTGATGCCCTTCTTTAGATTAGCCCTGGCTGTACTGTAGGCGTGTGCATCTCCTGACCTAAAGGCGGTGTTGCGGGCCTTCAGGAGGAGACGAACATCCCGGTTCATCCAAGGCTTCTGGTTGGGGTACATGGTGATCCGTTTCTGGGTGGTGACACTGTCTGTGGTTTTGGAGATGTAATCCAGTACAGATGAGGCGTACTGGTCCAGGTCTGTGTGGGTGAACATATTCCAGTCTGTGTTTTTAAATCTGTCCTGGAGCACTGCGTCTGTCCCCTCTGGCCACACTTTAATTGTCCTCACAGCAGGTTTCACACATTGGATGAGTGGTGAATACCGAGGTGTGAGGAACAGGGAGAGATGGTCCGATTGTCCAATGTGGGGGAGGGGTGTGGCTTTGTAGGCTCCAGCCAGGTTGGAATACACATGGTCTAAAGTCTTGTCTCCTCTGGTGTGGCAGGAGACATGTTGGTGGAATCTGGGGAGGACTGTCTTTAAGTTGGTGTGGTTGAAGTCGCCAGCAACAATAAAAGCAGCCTCGGGGTGTTTATTCTGGTGTTTGTTAATGGCTGCAGAAAGTTCTTTCATGGCAACCTAGCATTAGCGTCGGGGGGGATATACACGGCAGTGAGTATGATAGAGGTGAGTTCTCTGGGGAGATAATAAGGTCTGCATTTGACCATTAAAAACTCCGCATTAGGTGAGCAGTGACTCTCAGTAGTAGTGGAGTTCATGCACCAAGCATTGTTAATATAAATGCACAAACCTCCACCTCTGGTCTTGCCGGAGTCATCTGCCAGCCTGTCGGCTCGGTGTGTGTGGCGTCCTGCTAACTCGATAGCATTGTCCGGGCAGCTGTTGTTCAGCCATGTTTCGGTGAAAAACATGACATTTGAGTCCATAATCCGTCTGTTGTTAGTGATGGAGAGCCGTATCTCATCCATTTTGTTTGCCAGAGAACGGACATTGGCGAGAAAAATACTGGGTAAAGGCAGCCGGTGTGGTGTTAGCTTTAGCTTAGCCTGTAGCCCTCCGCGCCTACCTCGCCTTTGTTTACGATCTCGGCGCCGTCTGCGTGCACTTCCGCCCAGCCGGGGAGAGTGGGCAGCCTCCGGTGTTCTGGAGATCTCTGGGATGAGTCGGAGATCGGCGATAAAACTGTTGGAGTTGTGAGTCCAGATGTCCAGAAGCTCTTGTCTGCTGTAGGTCAGCAACGCACAGCAATTCTGGACGAATAATCCAGTTAAAAGTAGATAAAAAACCGCTAAATAGCAGATTCTGGAGAGACACTGAGCCTCGCGTTGTTCACGCGCCGCCATCTTGGAAACCTACATCTGTCCTGACCAACATTTTGCCAAGTGTGAGTGATCCGAATCCTGCAAGTGAGTCTCTTGCAAACAAAACTACCCCGGGCTTAAATTGCTTCAGGCGTGATAAGACTCTCTTTCGCTTTATTGGGTGGTTCAACCCCCTCACATTTCAGCTAAAAAAGGTAAGGTTACCACTCATCAAGGAAGTCCCACATTTTTATGTGCAGAGTCGCCCAAGGAGGGTAGGGAGGGGACGAAAACAACAACAAAAAACATGACAACCAACCCCACCCCAGAAAAAAAATGCAATACAATAACATATCACTGTGTAAAAAAAAACTAAAACAATACCACCCACCAATATCACCCCAGCAGGTTGCATTAAAAAGAAACTGCGCGAGCCCCTGCTTTCTTCCCATATTAATCAAGAACTCCCCGAACCACTAGCATCATACCTGCACCCTTGAACATTAGCCCCTAAACTCGAGCCAGGGTCTCAGTTTTCAGGACACGAAGAAGAGAAAGAAGAAAGAACAAAAACAAATCAGCCAAACAACGAACCAGTTTTACCTTAAAATGAACAGTAAAGAACACATTGCTATGCCAACAGCGCGGCTGTATAGTGTCAGTCAGAACGAGGACGCCACTTAGGCTAGTCTGACCCGTTATAGTTGTAAATTAGGGTGAGTGCTCTAACGGGCTACAGTGTCCAACTCAGGATGGAGAGCTTTGGTTTTCTTCCATGGTTTGAATGAAGCGAGAGGCCTCCTCAACTGACTCCAATCGCCGGATTTTCCCATCTGGAAGAGTAATGCGGAGCCTGGCGGGGAAGAGGAGGGAAGGACGGAGGCCTCTCCGGTATAACTCGGCCATAACATCCTTATGCTGGGCTCGCTGCTTCTGGATGTCGGCGTTGTAATCCTCATAAAACTGGAGTTTATGTCCGCAGTACTCCAACGTCCCTCGGCGTCTCCGTGCTTCCCTCATCAGCAGCTCCTTAATCTGGAAGCAGTGGAAGCGGATAATGACTGAGTGCGGCCTCCCATCAGGGCCCGGTTTGGGCATAAGGCTACAGTAGGCTCTGTCAAGCTCCGGGGGGGGGGGGGTAGCAAAGTTTGTGCGCCGAAGATCTCCACCAGCAGCCGGGAAAAGAACTCAGTTGGCCGTGGACCCGGCTCCACTGATTCCGGCAAACCCACCAGACGGATGTTCTACCTTCTGCTTCTACTTTCCAGGTCGGAAAGTTTAGTTTTGAAAAATTTGTTTTCCTCCTGTAGTGAATTATACTTAGCTTCGAGCACTGCCAAACGCTGAACAACATCCGCTGCGTTTGCTTCAAGCTCAGCAATACGTAGTTCTTGATTTGCAACTTCCGCTTGAATCTTGTCCAGCTTACCATTAATTACATCCGATGTAGCCTTAAAATCTGCGGCTATGGCTGTTCTGTGCTATTCGAGCAGGGCGACAAGCGCCGGGTTCAGGGCTGCACTAGCATCCTCTGCTGCGCCAGCATTAGCACAACTCTCGGCAGTAAGGTTTTTCTCGGTTTGTCTCCTTCCCTTGGACATCCTTCCAATGTGACACTCATAAATGACCCGAAAAGTTTGTGTCTAACAGCAAAATGGGGCTCAGAAAGTAAAATTTTAAAAAAGTTAGGCAGGTGCTAGTGGCCAACACACCTTACTCCATTGCCGGAAAATGGAAGTTGGTCTTCATCTTTGGTTTGTGCTGTCAGCTTTATGTTGATACCTGAACACAAAGACAAAGATCATATTTGTGTCCTCATTAGGGCAGGAATTTGTGTTGGTGTCTGAGAATGTAGCTTATAGGTTTATATTGTTAAAAGATAATTACGAGACAATGCACTTCAGGTCATCTTACGGACAAGTGCAATTGTAACAAGTAGCATGACAAATTACTTTCTCCTCGGAGTAATGTACTGTATTACTTTTTAAAGAAAAGTTTTCTGTATAATATATGTGATACATAACTTTACAAAAAGGGGGAAATACCTCCAATATGCACAAACATTTAACCACACAACATGCAACTTGTTTGCACAAATGTAATGACTTTGATATGCTGCTTAGCTATGGTGGTAATTCTCAAAGCGGAGCCAATGAGAACCCACTGAGAATTGAGGAGAAAACAGATGAGTGAAAGGAATCAATTTGAAAAGTGATAATGATAACAGCATTGGAATCGCTAAATTCTTATCACTTTCCATCCTTAACCCTTTAAAGCCGGTCGGAGCGGGCACGCTCTGTTTTGCGTAACTATTTTTAAATCCCGGTAGCTCTGCAACCACGTAAGCTAGCGCAATAGTTTTTTTGCATATGAAACTGGAGGAGTTGTACTTACATCTTACGCCATCAGCTTGTCCTAGGTCACAGTTTCCTTCCACATATAGCTTTGCAAAAACTGCATAAAAAGCGCTTGCAGCAACAAAAACATAATATTCCAGCAACACGCTTTGCCGATCCGATCAGCTGTTCATAACACTTCCCAAGTTGGAATAGACGTCAGCGCGAACTTTTGCATGTCCGCCATTACCTGCCCGAAACCGGAAGTGACGTCATTTTCACGGAAATGTAGTTTTTTTTTTTACCATCAGGGCCTCAGGGCCTATACTGGTGTTTTTAAAAGTTATCTTTGACTTTAAGACTTTCTGTGTCGTTTCTGGGATGCTTAGGACTCATATTTCACTGCTGGAAATAGTTTATTTTGATGCATATGCTGCTTTTTTGCAAAATTGCAATATAATATTTATTTTCATTTTTCCTGCAGTATATAAAAATTGGTGTATTTCAAAAATAAGACTATAAAGACACTGAAAATAAATTTCCTGTGGTAGGAAACTATTTTGTGCAACTTTTTTGTATTTACAGTTTTGAGGGATAAGCCTCTTAAATTTCTCTAACTAGAAATATATGTTAAAAAAGCAAAAAACGATTTTCAATTTTTTTGTAGTTTATTGCACTTTTTTGCAATTTATGTAATTACTATGCACTTAATGAATACATATTATTAAAATCTGGGCTATAATTGTTGTATTGATCTATAGCAACTTGAAATGCTCCCAAAAATGGCACCACACCATGTAAAAACAGATGATTTTTGTTAGAGAGAGTTCTGGATGTTATTCAGGATGTCGCCATAGACAAAGTTTCCATCCAGCTGCACAACATCAACAGCTGATGCCTCCATGATGTTCTTATGTTTCAGGTAGCTCTGGCGGACTTGGTTCTATGGTAGGTCTTAAAGGGTTAATAGTGATGGGATTTCCAGCTCTTTTTAGAGAACCGGCTCTTTCAGCTCGGCTCACTAAAAAGATCCGGCACTTTCGGCTCTTCAGGTTGTTTTGTTGCTTTAATTCATTTATTATTAACAACAATATAAAATTATGCACAAAAGGAATTACTAATGTAAAAAAAAAAAGTGGTTTTATTTATATATGTTTATATATAAATATATACAGTGGTATATAGAGCCGACTCACTTCAAAGAGTTGGCTCTAGGAGCCATTTCGTTCGCGACCGACACATCACTAATCCCTAAGCATGACACAGTGTGAGCCTCCAAAAGGTGATTCTGTTCATCTGAACGTAGCGTTTTGTGGGAGAAACGTTTCGTCAATCATCCACGATCGCCCACAGTGACAAATGTGGGTGATCGTGGATGAGTGACGAACGAGTTGGGAGTTCGCCTTGTAATCGGAAGGTTGCCGGTTCGAGCCCCGGCTTGGACAGTCTCGGTCGTTGTGTCCTTGGGCAAGACACTTCACCCGTTGCCTAATGGTGGTGGTCAGAGGGCCCGGTGGCACCAGTGTCCGGCAGCCTCGCCTCTGTCAGTGTGCCCCAGGGTGGCTATGGCTACAATATAGCTTGCAATCACCAGTGTGTAAATGTGTGTGTGGATGAATGGATATGTAAAGCGCTTTGGGGTCCTTAGGGACTAGTAAAGCGCTATATAAATACAGGCCATTTACCATCCAAGTGACTTCTTCAGTCTCAGCTGACTGCAGGTTTCCCCAATCTTATAAACAGTACATTGCATAATGACTGAAACCAGATTAAGGAACTGACCTCCCAGCCCATTGTTCCTTCACTGGGCTGGTATCAGTCATTATGCAATGTACTGTTTATAAGATTAGGGAAACCTGCAGTCAGCTGAGACTGAAGAAGCCACTTGGATGAGTGACGAAACGTTTCTCCCACAAAATGCTACGTCCAGATGAACAGAATCAACTTTTGGAGATTTACTTACCTGGATGATTGAGCATGCATCAAGACGACACAGTGTGAGGGCTTGGAGGTGTGCTGCCTCCTCCCTGGTAGCTGTTCTGTTCAACTAAGCTACTGTCCAAAAATTATCAAAGAAAGTCTTCTTCTGTAGACATGTTACATTAAACATGGCAAACAAATTCCTTCATAATAATGAAAGTGCTTTTTATATGAACCTGCATTAGTAAGACAATTGTAATATCAGAGTAACTCTTTCAATCAGTGTCAATGCTTTTTGCACACAAAGGTGATGGAGCAAAACTAGTAAAAGTGTTTCCATTTCCATGGCCATTTGGGATCTGTCATGAATCCTCACAGTGCACATCCCAGAACACAACAGTTATGAAAAATAAAAAACACATTTTGTTCTTTTTTCTTAACATTTCCACACTAAAGCACTTGAATGTGTGACAAGTTGTGTTTACTGTCAGACAAGTAGAAGCTCTTTAACTACTTACTCATGGGTAAAAAATTCAGAATGACATGACATGGTTTTCAGCTGTTCCAAAAAGAGCCATACGCCACAGCTCTGTTTCATTGATTAGGCTAGGGTGACACTTGGTCATTGCCTGTGGTTCACACATTTTAAAGCTCAGATTCTGATGTTAACGTATTATTTTTATTATTTTATCATATTTAGGAGTTGAGTTTTGCTTTTTTGATCTTCTCCCATTTCATTCACTGTCACTGTAGGCCTTTTGAGACCATCTTAGCAGATCTCCTGCCATTGGACTTCCAGGACTACCAGCTTTCTTGGAGTTACCTTTGTCCACAAGGGTCTTTCTGAACATAGACGCAGCTCTGCTCTTCACTGAACGTACCCCACAATATCAGTGTTCTGGAGTGCTGACTTATTTTGTAGTACGGCTTCTTTGATATCTATTTCCAAACTGTTACACTATATATTTTTGCTGCCGAAAATGAATAGTGTTTTTTTTAGGTTTCCATTGGAGATTGATAAAAAACAGTTTCTGTGATCCTGTAACCCTAACCCTTTAAGTTTTATCCATTTTTGGCAGTTCACTGGAAGCAAATGCTGTAGGCAGGATAACAAAGAGAGACAAACAAAATTGACAAACTTTACAGCCTAGACCAGAGGCCAGAGAACGTAGGTGAAAGACACAGACAAAACAGAAGTTCTGAGAACAGGCCGCTGCGATAGTGGCTGTGCAGGTTATACACTCTTAATTTTAAGTGTGGTTGGAATGTGAAGAAGGTCAAAGGAGCTTGCAAAGAAAAGCGTCTGGACTTCTTCATGTAACACACGATACTTTACCACTACTGAATGTAGAGAAAGTTAGGATCTTGGGCTTATGTTCTCTAGGAATCGACTAAGGAGTGAATGACACACAGCTAAAAGAACAGTCAACATTTATTCAAAACAAAACCAAAAACAGTCATTCAACAGTTCACAACAGTTCCAATTGTCCATATTTGTCAGTCTGTGTATTCAGTTTTAGAGTCCAGAGTTCAGTGTTCAGAGTTCTTTTCAGTCTTTTCAGTTCAGGTGTGTGAGTGTGTGTGTATAGTGTTAATGTTAGTAGTACTACCCGGGTAGTGTATTGTTCTGAGATCTCATAAGCTTATCTGTCAAGAAGTAACGCAGTTGTCACTTCTAAGTAGGCTGGAAATCTTTCCTGCATCGCAGCTGGGGATCCGGCATCCTGGCTCGCAACTTTAGACTCCAACAAAAAAACCAACCTGCACAGGGCAGTGAACATATTTTACATGAATATCATATAACAACTTAATCAACACCAGTGACCAAATGTCTCTCACTCTTTGTATATAACGAATTAATGCAATCAATAATAAAATTAATCAAAGAACCTTAAAACAATTTCCACATCATACAAATTTAACTCAAATCTCATATTTTGTGAACAGCAGTCACATCAATCCAATGAATTGAGAGAACGTACATTACTGATGCACGAGGAAAGTGCAAAACGTGGTCGCAGTACTATTTAGCCAAAGACTGCTCATATTTATCATCTCATTACAATAAATAAAACTTACCTACTAGCTTCCAAAGAAATATTTCCGATTGGTTTAAAACATTCACAAGTGAAGAAATAAAAAGATAATACAGCACTTAAAAGGAACACATGAAATTTACATTATACTAAGCTAATGATTAGCTAACGATTAGCTTGCTATGCTAGCGCAGTTAGTCAACTCACCGGAAATGAACAAAAAACACAAAAACAGAGGTACATCGGCATCAACAAAAAGTGTCCGCGTTTCCCAACAAGCGGAAAAGTAAAATCCAATTTGTGTCTTCACACATAACCTTTTTCTTGAACAAGGATTAAAGAAAAACTCAGTGAGTATCTCCGACCAGCATACGTAGCCTTAGCACTATTCTCCTTCTCTAGAGTTCTCAACTCAAGTTCACAAGCACTAAACAATCTCATAGTGCCACCTACTGACATTCTTTGGGAACAGCAGTTCATTTTCATGAGGCAAATTTTAGGTGGGTTACATTTAAGTTACTTGAAGACGCTTCACCTCTCATCCTAGAAGCTTCTTCAGTTCTAAGGTCAAATGGTGGAGAGTCCCAGATATAAGCCTAGTGGGAGTATCCCCCCACAGAGGGACAAAAGGACCCCCTGATGATCCTCCAATCGCCTGAGCCAAGGTGTGAAACTGGGTGTGGGTCCCAATCAGCCAGCATTTCGGGTGAGTTCATTGTGAAACCTGGCCCCACCTTATCATGCGAATTCCTGAGATCAGATGGCCCAGGATGTGAGTGGGCGTTAAAGTGTCTGGGAAGGGATCTCAAAACTGGATTATAGATGGCAGAGAGTTGGTGTCGTAAACCACCGCCTCTGTTCAAAGATGGTCGCTCACAGTGGACATAGATGGCTTCTTTCACTCCTCTTTCAAACCATCTGTCCTCTCCGTCCAAAATGTGAACATTGGCATCCTCGAAAGAGTGTCCTTTATCCTTAAGATGCAGATGGACAGCTGAGTCTTGTCCTGTGGAGATGGCTCTTCTGTGTTGTGCCATGCACTTGTGAAGTGGCTGTTTGGTCTCTCCAATGTAGAGGTCTGGGCATTCCTCGCTGCACTGTACAGCATACACCACATTGTTAAGTCTGTGTTTTGGCATTTTGTCTTTTGGGTGAACCAGTTTTTGTCTGAGCGTGTTGCTGGGTCTGAAATGCACCGGGATGTCATGCTTGGAGAAAACCCTCCTGAGTTTTTCTGATACACCGGCTACATAGGGGATGACAATGTTGTTGCATCTGTCCTTCTTATCCTCCCTCGCTGGTGTCTGATCTTCTTTTCTGTGCCTCTTTGCTGACTTTATAAACGCCCATTTAGGATAGCCACACGTTTTGAGTGCTTCCTTTACATGTGTGTGTTCCTTCTTTTTTCCTTCAGGCTTAGAGGGAACATGTTCTGCCCGGTGGTGTAGGGTCCTAATTACTCCAAGTTTGTGTTCCAGAGGGTGATGGGAGTCAAACAGGAGGTACTGGTCCGTGTGTGTGGGCTTCCGGTAAACTTTGATGTTGAGGTTGCCATTCTCTTCAATGTGCACAGCGCAGTCCAGGAAAGGCAAACAGTTTGTGTCTTCCCTGGTGAACTTGATGTTTTTATCCACAGCGTTAATGTGCGCAGTGAAGGATTCCACTTCTTGTGTCTTGATTTTGACCCAGGTGTCGTCTACATATCTGTACCAGTGGCTGGGTACTCTTCCTTTGAAAGAGCCAAGAGCCTTCCTTTCCACTTCCTCCATGTAAAGGTTGGCTACAATAGGTGACACGGGGGAGCCCGTGGCACAGCCATGTTTTTGTCTGTAAAAGCCTTCATTGTATTTGAAATATGTAGTGGTGAGGCAGAGGTCTAACAGTGTGCAAATCTGATCGGGTGTGAAGTTGGTCCTGTCCTCCAAGGAGCTGTCTTCTTGTAGTCGTTTTCTGACAGTCTCCACTGCCTCTGTGGTGGGTATGCAAGTGAAGAGAGAGACTACATCAAAGGACACCATGGTTTCATCTGGATCCAGGGTAAGTTTCCAGATGAAACTGTTCAATAAAGAGCTTAACCTTTCTGTTTGGGGTGGAATTTGACTTGTTCCACATTTTGTCATGCTAAAGCCTTATTCCAAGATGGATTCAGTTCATCTCAAGATTCTAAATGCAATAACTCTTAATGACAAAGTAAAAAAAAGTTTTCTTGATATTTTAGCAATAATTATAAATTAAAAAATAAACAAAAATAAAACATGTATATAAGTATTCATAGTCTTCATCAAACCTCTCAAGCTACATTGGGTTGGATTGGAAGTGTTGCTGCACAGCCATTTTCAGATCTCTCCACAGATGTTCAGTTGAGTTCAAGTCTGGAATTCGGCTGGGCCACTTGATAACATTCACAGAGTGCTCTAGAAGCGACTCCTTTGTTATCTTGGATGTGTGCTTAGGGTTGTCTAAGTTCCAGAGCGCTCTTGTTATCATGAAGGATGTCTCTGTATATTGCATCTTTCCGTTGTACTGGTTTTCAGGCCTGCCAGTTCCTGCTGCCAGACAACACCCCCACAACATGATACTCTTGATAAGATGGCGGCGCGCACGGGTGCAGCGGCTCTTAGCTCTCCAGTTTGGTGCTCGTTTTTACTTTTAATGTGGATATTTTTGAATGTTTGCAACGCCGCCATCTCTTACAGTCGCCAGAACCTAATTGACCTAGGTTTTAAATATAGTTTGTCTGTTTCTGGCGACTATCAGCGAACACACAACATCCTGGAGGAGATAGCGAGACCGCCAGGGTCACCATGGATGGTCTGCCCGCCCAGCAAGCGTAGAAGGCGACGGAGGGAAAGAAAGCAGAAGAGGGGATGCCGGTCGGGCTCAGACGCTAGGCTACGCAAACATCCACACCGGCCTGCACTTCAGAGCCTTTTCCTATCGAACGCCAGATCCATCACCCACAAACTGGACGAACTGGAGCTACAGATAGCCAACACAAGCTTTGCACGTAACTGCAGCATTATTCTTATTACGGAGACGTGGCTTCACCAGCTGATTACCGACGCTGCAGTCGAGTTAGCAGGCCGCACGCTACACCGGCATGACAGAAACAGCAACTCAGGTAAAAGCAGAGGAGGGGGGCTATGTGTTTACGTGCATAACGAGTGGTGTTGTAACAGCAGGATCATTCACACACACTGTTCTCCTGATTTGGAGGTTCTGGCAGTCTCGTGCAGACCTTTTTACATCCCGAGGGAGTTTACAGTAGTTATTGTGATAGCTGTTTATATACCGCCGGATGCTAACGTTAGCACGGCTCTCAGCCTCTTGCTCAACACCATAAACAAACAACAGCTTGCCCACCCCGATGGGGTTTTTATTGTCGCCGGCGACTTTAACAAAGCGTGCCTAAAGACTGTGCTTCCTAAATTTGTCCAGTTTGTGGACTTTGCTACGAGAGGAGAACACACTTTGGACCATGTCTATTCAAACATCAGGCATGATTTCAGAGCGACACCCCTCCCCCACCTGGCTGGATCTGACCACCTCTGCATGTCCCTCACCCCCATCTACACCCCCCTGCTGAGAAAAACAAAGCCCCAGACAAAGTCAATAAAAACCTGGCCTGAAGGAGCCCTTTCTCAACTGCAGGACTGCTTCTCAACAACTGTATGGGATTTATTCTCTACCCACAACCTCCAGGAGTACACGGACACTGTACTCTCGTACATCAGGAACTGTGTTGACAATGTCACCGTCAACAAAAGGGTCAGGGTGTTTCCAAATCAAAAACCCTGGATGAATAGTGAAGTGCAATCCCTCCTAAAAAGCCGCAACACTGCCTTCAAGCCAGGGGACAGGGCTGCGTATAGGGCGGCCAGGGCAGACCTGAGTAGAGGCATCAGGAAAGCTAAGGCTGCCTATAGGAGGAGGATTGAAGATCACTTTGCTGACAACGACCCCAGAAAAATGTGGCAGGGGATCAATCACATTACCAACTAATGAAGCAATAACTAGGCAACATCTAGGACTGATGCCTCACTGGCTGAGGATCTAAACCGTTTCTTCGCCCGCTTTGAGATGACCAGGCCCCCAGCTGCCACACCACTTCCACCCGCCCCCAGCACTGGCACACTAACACTCAGGGAGCATCAAGTGAGGTGTGTTCTAAGGTCAGTGAATCCCAGGAAGGCGGCAGGTCCTGATGGAATACATGGAAAGGTTCTCAGAGCATGTGCTGACGAACTGACCGGAGTCTTCACTAAAATCTTCAACCTTTCCTTGTCATCAAACACCGTCCCGCCCTGCCTCAAAACCTCCACCATCATCCCCATCGCCAAGAAGACAGCTGTGGCCAGCCCAAATGACTACAGGCCTGTTGCACTTACGCCTGTAGTGATGAAGTGCTTTGAGAGACTGGTTTGTCAGCACATCAGGGCCGGTCTGCCTCCCACTCTGGACCCCCACCAATTTGCCTACAGGACAAATCGATCCACCGAGGACGCTATCACCATAGCGCTCCACACTGCGCTGAGTCACCTGGAGCACCGAGGAAGCTATGTGAGAATGCTCTTCCTGGACTTTAGCTCAGCATTCAATCATATCATCCCGGAGATCCTGGTCCAGAAACTGTCTCACCTGGGACTCTCCACCCCCATCTGCCTCTGGATCAAGGACTTCCTGACAAATAGACCACAGTCTGTCAGACTCGGCCCCCACCGGTCCAGCACCATCACACTCAGCACCGGGTCTCCACAAGGATGTATTTTGAGTCCCCTCCTGTTTACGCTCTACACATCCGACTGCTCCCCTGCCCATCTCTCAAACACCATCATAAAGTTCGCGGATGACTCATCTCAAGGGGGAATGAGTCAGACTACAGAGATGAGGTCAACAGACTGACTGAGTGGTGTTCAGTTAACAACCTCCAACTGAACACCACGAAAACTAAAGAACTTATCTTGGACTTCAGGAAGGGCAGAGCAGACCCGGCCCCCCTTTACATTCACGGGAACTGTGTGGAGAGGGTACACTCCATGAGGTTTCTGGGCGTGCAGATCTCTGATGACCTCTCCTGGACTGCAAATACCACGGCGGTGGTTAAAAAGACCCAGCAGCGTCTCCACTTTCTGAGAGTGCTCAGGAGGAACAACCTGGAGGAGAGGCTGCTGGTGACATTTTACAGAGCCACCATAGAGAGCATCCTAACGTACGGCATAACAACATGGTATGCAGGGTGCTCAGCTGCGGACAGGAAAGTACTGCAGAGGGTCATCAACACAGCCCAGAATATCACTGGCTGCTCTCTGCCCAGCCTGGAGGTCACTGCAAACTCTCAGTACCTCAGCAGAGCTGGCAATATCATCAAAGACTACTCTCACCCCAGCAACCAACTGTTTGAACTATTACCGTCAGGCCGACAGTACAGGTCACATATAACCAGGACAAACAGATTCAGGGATAGCTTCTTTCCCAGAGCTATCACCGTAGTAAATAAGCACAAAAACAATTGAACCTATTCCATACCGTCACTGTCATTATATTATGCTGCTATTCATACTGTCATTATATTAATGCTGCTATCCTGTATATGTTGTACATACTATTGTTTGAGTACTTACGATTGTTTTTTTGTACTTTTTATATTTTACATTTATATTTATTATTGAAACTTGCACCAAGGAAGTGGCACTCCAATTTCGTTGTACTCTGTACAATGACAATAAAGGCTATTCTACAGGGAGTGCAGAATTATTAGGCAAGTTGTATTTTTGAGGAATAATTTTATTATTGAACAACAACCATGTTCTCAATGAACCCAAAAAACTCATTAATATCAAAGCTGAATGTTTTTGGAAGTAGTTTTTAGTTTGTTTTTAGTTTTAGCTATTTTAGGGGGATATCTGTGTGTGCAGGTGACTATTACTGTGCATAATTATTAGGCAACTTAACAAAAAACAAATATATACCCATTTCAATTATTTATTTTTACCAGTGAAACCAATATAACATCTCCACATTCACAAATATACATTTCTGACATTCAAAAACAAAACAAAAACAAATCAGCGACCAATATAGCCACCTTTCTTTGCAAGGACACTCAAAAGCCTGCCATCCATGGATTCTGTCAGTGTTTTGATCTGTTCACCATCAACATTGCGTGCAGCAGCAACCACAGCCTCCCAGACACTGTTCAGAGAGGTGTACTGTTTTCCCTCCTTGTAAATCTCACATTTGATGATGGACCACAGGTTCTCAATGGGGTTCAGATCAGGTGAACAAGGTGGCCATGTCATTAGTTTTTCTTCTTTTATACCCTTTCTTGCCAGCCACGCTGTGGAGTACTTGGACGCGTGTGATGGAGCATTGTCCTGCATGAAAATCATGTTTTTCTTGAAGGATGCAGACTTCTTCCTGTACCACTGCTTGAAGAAGGTGTCTTCCAGAAACTGGCAGTAGGACTGGGAGTTGAGCTTGACTCCATCCTCAACCCGAAAAGGCCCCACAAGCTCATCTTTGATGATACCAGCCCAAACCAGTACTCCACCTCCACCTTGCTGGCGTCTGAGTCGGACTGGAGCTCTCTGCCCTTTACCAATCCAGCCACGGGCCCATCCATCTGGCCCATCAAGACTCACTCTCATTTCATCAGTCCATAATACCTTGGAAAAACCAGTCTTGAGATATTTCTTGGCCCAGTCTTGACGTTTCAGCTTGTGTGTCTTGTTCAGTGGTGGTCGTCTTTCAGCCTTTCTTACCTTGGCCATGTCTCTGAGTATTGCACACCTTGTGCTTTTGGGAACTCCAGTGATGTTGCAGCTCTGAAATATGGCCAAACTGGTGGCAAGTGGCATCTTGGCAGCTGCACGCTTGACTTTTCTCAGTTCATGGGCAGTTATTTTGCGCCTTGGTTTTTCCACACGCTTCTTGCGACCCTGTTGACTATTTTGAATGAAACGCTTGATTGTTCGATGATCACGCTTCAGAAGCTTTGCAATTTTGAGACTGCTGCATCCCTCTGCAAGATATCTCACTATTTTTGACTTTTCTGAGCCTGTCAAGTCCTTCTTTTGACCCATTTTGCCAAAGGAAAGGACGTTGCCTAATAATTATGCACACCTGATATAGGGTGTTGGTGTCATTAGACCACACCCCTTCTCATTACAGAGATGCACATCACCTAATATGCTTAATTAGTAGTAGGCTTTCGAGCCTATAAAGCTTGGAGTAAGACAACATGCATGAAGAGGATGATGTGGACAAAATACTCATTTGCCTAATAATTCTGCACTCCCTGTATTCTATTCTATTCTATTCTATTCTATACTGCTGCTGCTATGCTTCACCATAGGGATGGTAGAGGCCAGATGATGAGTCCTGTTTTTCTCCAGACATTGGCATGTCTTTGGCATTCAGATCAAAGAGTAGGTAGGATTTTGTTTCTTGTGGTTTCTTCAAGCTACAGAAATTTATTTTAATCTTAAGCTTGTAAAAACACTGAATTGTTCATACTTTAAATATAGAATATTTCCATATTTTTACGTTTTGGTAAATTTCTGTTATTTTGTGGTATTTTTCTGGAGCCCCAACATTCAGATATTTCTTTCTTTATTTCTTTCTTTATTTTTTACAATTTTCGTAAGAACAGATTTGAAAACAAGAAACTATAGAGACATTCATGAAATGATAAGTTGGAAGAAGTGAGAGAAAACCAACAGGAAACTGTTGAGTTTACTGAGTATTTTTTTCTATCCAGTAAATTGCAAAAGAAATGGAGACAGGTCTTCAATAACATAATATTGCAGAGATTTCTTTTGCCTGTGTGGTCAGTGCTGTGTGAGGAAATTGACAAATATGACAACCCGACAGCTGAAACCAGGACATTTTGATATATTTCACTGATTTCTCCGGACACAAGGATGCTCCATTTAAAAGCAGGCCTGTAAACCAGGACATGTTGCCACCCTAATTTAAATGTTATCATTTTTATTGTCCTGAGGTTTGAAGTTTATCTTCTTTCACTGTCATTTGGATTAAGACAAACTAGATTTATTACAGGCTGTGATTTAATTAGAAATGTCAGCAGTTAGGTTTCCCATGGCAGAATTCAATCCAAACGGATAAGGCTTCCTATATATTTCAAATTGCATGAGATCTACTTATAAAAGGTGAATGCATTCTAGATGAAAGCTGTGGTATCAAGTGATGGTAAAATATGTTTTAGAAGCCGAGCCACAATTACACAAATGCCAAGCTGATTACCCCATACAATTCATTTCCATATAAATGTCTTTCTCCTGCTGAGTAATAACGGGTTGCATGCAACATGAAAACCAAATTCCAAAGTTCAATCATTGCACACATCCCATATGCAAACATCACATAACAAGTAAAGATAAAGTAATGACCTCTGTGCATTATTATTCAACATGTAAGGCAGTGCATTCTTTTTTCTTTTGTGAGCCTTTTTCTCCTCAAACTATCCGTATGCATTTAACATCCAACTTAAAATGCAAGGGACATTTGCAGGCTTACAATGGGGACATGAGAATGAAAATAGCGACTCTTTCATTCCTCTTTCATGGTCATGCAACATGCAGAACCTGTATAAAAAAGGCCAAAGCCGACTGTACTTCCTCAGGAGGCTGAGGTCTTTTAACATCTGCAGGAAGCTCCTGAGGATGTTTTACCAGTCAGTGGTCGCAGGAGTCCTTTTCTATGGCGTGGTGTGCTGGGGGAGCAGCACAGCAAAGAGGGACTCATCCAGACTGGAGAAACTAATCAAGAAGGCTGGCTCTGTGGTCGGCATGAAGCTGGACACTCTGGTGACAGTGGCAGAGAAGAGGACCTTAAAGAAACTGATGGACATTATGAACAATGCCGGGCATCCTCTGCACACGGTCGTGAACAATCAGAGGAGCCTATTCAGCGACAGGCTGCTTCTCCCAAAGTCAAAAACCAACAGACTTAAAAACTCCTTTGTCCCACACGCCATCAGCCTGTTTAACTCCTCTCTGGAGGGGAGAGGGAGGAGAACAGGGGGACAAGGGAGGGCGGGAACAACTGAGTTGTAGGGGCTTTTCTACACGGTGCAATATTTGCAATATTTGTTTTTTGTCTCTTTCTTATATTTGACTGTGCAATAATCACTGTGCAATATACTCACTCAAATGAGCAATCCTATTTATCCATATTGTATATTCTGTATCTATATATGTGTATATGTGTATATATGGTGTATTTATGCTTA
The DNA here is from genome assembly GCF_900408965.1 of Simochromis diagramma. Taxonomy (NCBI): domain Eukaryota; kingdom Metazoa; phylum Chordata; class Actinopteri; order Cichliformes; family Cichlidae; genus Simochromis; species Simochromis diagramma. The sequence continues at coordinate 487,869 of NW_024387255.1, read as the reverse complement.
TATCCCTACTCTCATTCCCCTTAATGTATCTGTAACATGCAACTTCTTTCGGTGCTTTGCTACTGGAAACTGAATTTCCCGGAGGAACCCACCCGAGGGATTAATAAAGTTTCATCTAATCTAATCTAATTCCCTCTTATGCAATTGCAACAATACAAGACACAAGCTTAGACTTTATATAAAAGATGGACGTAGCCACCTCAATCCAATATGGTCAGAGCAATAATATCATCAACATTAGTGCTTTGACCATATTTAGCAAGTTTGGTAAGAATATAGGAGCAGCACACAGACACAGGTATTTTTAATTAATAAATAATTTATGACAGAACTTAACACTATGATATTGGCTGAGCAATTATCTGCTCTTGCTCTTGACGAAAGCGGTCGCACTTTTCTCCTCTCCTCCCCTCCCTTAGCTTCCCTGCTTAGCCTCTTATGTCCTTGTCTAGTCTCGTGTTTTTTGTATTACTTTTCCCTGGAACACTCTCTCACAGTCTGTTCTCTAAAACCTAAAAGAGGAATTATGGATTTGATCAACTGATCCCTAAATGCAATTGACACCCCTTTCTCAACGAGAAGTCTGGGCTTGGGTGAGCCTGAGTGCTGAAGATATCTACCTATTCGGAACCATAGTAACAGGGTAATTGCTGATCGGAGCTGGCTTGGCCCTGACTTATCGAAGAATTAAGAAAGCGGAACCGGCTGTTCAAACCCCCACAAGGCTGCCCGCTGGGATTGAAACGATGGGAAGAGGCGTGAGTTTCTCAAAATGGGCTCAGCAGCACGGATAAGATCTTGGAGAGGCTTACGGCTGCCATGAATACTCAGAATAAGATCTCTGAGTGCAGACTGGATTACATCTTGGAGGGCTCACTCGGAATAACATCTCTGAGCGGAAATTGGATTGCATCTTGGGGAGGCTCACTGTGGTTGTGAGTAGAGATGGCACGATACCACTTTTTTATGTCCGATACCGATACCGAAATCATAAATTTGGATATCTGCCGATACCGATATGAATCCGATATAGTGTTTTTTAATCAACAAAACTGTTTTTTAAATATCTTGCTGCATTTTGTATAAGTTCATACTCAAGTTTAAAACAACAACTACACGAAAGCTATTCTGTTATACCTGTATGCAAAAAAAAATATTTCATAGTTCAGCAATACTGATCAATCTAATAAACTTAAACCTACACCATCCTCACTATTCTGGTATTTTAAAGAGTACTTAGCGTAAATATTAAGCAACCTAACTAATAGGGTTCCAACTCCCAGCAACAACAAAAATAAATAAATAAAAAATAGGGAACCACCCTCCACCTCATGATGCTTAATCGACGTAATCAACCTTAATTTGATGCAGTGTGAAAAAAAATGCACAGAAATCAATTATTTTTCAAGAAATATTAAATAGATTCAACATCTTTCTTCAACAAAATTGCAGACTGCACAGATGGTACCTTCCCAAAGGAAAAAGTACTATAGCTTACTAGGGTATATTAGACTTAATAGTCACTATATACAGTAATTGACTTCTATTCATTTTACATCAAATTAAAACTTTGGGTGTAAGATTTGGATAATTATTTATTAAAAGCTAGACATTTTAAATGAGAATAAGAAAGAAAAGTATGTCTTTGTGCCCCCTTTTCCCTGTTCATGCCCTATCGGCCCCCCTGGCTAAACTTTGCTAGATCCGCCCCTGCACAGTTACCAGCCGTCAGCTACGTAGAAAAAGATCCTGGAGTAGAAAGTAATATTAAATACATTCTAACAACAGCTGATCAAGCTTAAACGTGCTGCGGTTGTTCAGCCGCTGGTTTCCTCTTTCTGGTGCAAAGTGGGCCAAAAACAAAGAAGAGAGACGGAGTCCCGACAGAAAAGCCGATCAGCTGATCATTAAGCAGTTTCATGATTGAAGTAGCAGCGAGAAGAGGCAGTCGCTTGTTAAGCTTAACGCAGGAATGCTTTACAAACATTCAGAGATGGACTTACACACTTGCTTTACTTCTCTCGGGATAACTTTGTCGGAGATGAAATGCCGGGTTGCTAGCGACAGGTCCCGCATGCCACAGCCGCTCTATCACGTGATGCATACTGCTCCGACGTGCTAACGTTCTGAGGTGAGTTACGGCGTGTTGCAAGTTTTGTGAGGTGCTTTCGTGATATTTAATGGATCGGATTACATTTTTTATTTTTCTCCGATATCCGATCCAGTAATTTAGGTCAGTATCGGACCGATACCGATACGTAATACCGGATCGGTCCATCTCTAGTTGTGAGTTCTCAGAATCGGCTCTTTGAGCACAAGAATGACAACATCACAGAGCGCAAGTTTGATAACATCATGGAGAAGCTCACGGCTCTCCAACGGGAGATTGAGAGACCAATGTTGGACTGTTAGAACAGCTTTGAAATTCATATGAGCTGTTCACACTAAAGTAAAAAGCACCATCACTTCATGCGGATACCCTTTCGGCGCCAGCTGCGGTCGCAAGGCTGGAGCCGAACAAAAACACCCTGATAACGACTGTGTTTAGACTGTTCCTTCCCATTCCATGCAAGGCCACCTAGGTTGGCTGGAAGACTGTTTACTTAGCCTAGCAGGGCAAAGGACACTGTCTCAGCTGAACTCTGGACACGCACACACATACATATACACTGATATGCACACACTTATCCCCCCTCCCTTTCTAAACGCCTTCGATGCTTGTTCCCTCCTGGGAACACGGCGGGTCTGAGCCCGCGCTGGAATGGTAGCGCTGGGCAGGATGGCTGCTGTGTTTGCTTCGGATTACTCCTCACCCCCCACCCGACCCTGTGGCTTGTCACATGTTCCATAATGTTGTGCTGTGGACATTTATGTGCTTTTTTGTGCAGAGGAGTTTTTTTGTTTCCTGTTCTCATGCTGTCCTCCCAGGAGCCCAGCATGAGAAGAGGTCTCTTTTTTTCCTCTTGTACTTTCCCATTGTAGTGTATATTTCAGTGTTTTTTCTGTAACCCTATTTCACTGCAGAGCAACCTGCACGTGGCGAATAAAGCCTTGATTGATTGATTAATTGATTGATTGATTGATTGATTAAGCCCCAGTTTTCCTGATTTCACACACATTGGAGTTAAAATAGGTAAATAAAGTCGTAACTTGTTTACATCCAAATTTATACACTATTGTGAGCTTTTAGCAGTAACATAAAATATGGAAATTTCCAAGGATATCTTGAAATTTCAAGATTGATTTGGACCTTGAAACAGTGTGCTGTCAGAGGAGAAAGCATATTATGCAACACAAGTAAAGATGCAACAATTTGTGTTGTTACACCAACTAGAATGGCAAAAATGTTCCACAGAAGCACTGACAGAATAAACAAGTTGACAGTCACGAGTCCCACTTTGGTTTGTTTGTACCCACTTCAAACAATGCAGCATCACAAGATACTCTTGGGGACAAAAGAACATTTCTGAAGGTCCTTCTTGGCAAGTTGTTGAAAGCTGTTGTGATGGAGGAAAAAACACTGGAAGTCGTGTGCGGATGAAAAGCTGCCATACAACTCATGCCTCATGCTCCTAAAACATCCATCCCCACCAGCATTGGTGGGGAAGTTTATTTTTATTTGTTTGTGTCTTGACTTTTCATTTTGGCCTTGTGGTAATCAAGCTATTGTAGGTTATAATTAGGGTTTTATTTAAGTACATTTATTTTAGCCTGCAATCAGTAGCAGACAACTTAATCTTAAGTATTTTATGATTTTAAGTGGATAAAACATGATAGCTATTGCAGCTTTACAACCTTCCAACTATTATTCTGAACTGTGGTTTTAAAGTCTGCTGTCTGTGCAGGTGCTTGCTAAGAGCTGAAGTTGTTTTAGCAGCATAATGTAGCTGTTTCTGTCCTGGATGAAGTCTCCACTTTACCATCTTGCTCTCACCCCTTTGTGCAATTATAATGAGAGCATGTCGAGATCCACACTGTACATTGTCCCACTATTTTCCTCGTCCACTACACAAACTGAAGTCAGTTAATTATAAAGTGAGTGCAAAAACAGATAAGCGGGATTTATAGGCAGGCAGAATAACAATTCCAAGAAACTGGACTACTGGGAACTGGTTCTCTACAAGACATGGTTCTCGATTCCCATCCCTATTATATATAATACTGTGGAACATTACTTTTTCCTTCTTATTTTCACACATAATAATGTGTGAAAAGTTTTACAGAGCACTATATGCCTAAAGTGTTACATCTACTCTTCTGGATTGAGAGCATGCTGGCAAGTTGCCTCCTCTCATTTTGTGATAAAACTTTGCTTTCTGTGTGAATCAGCCTGATTTTCACTGCACATTGGACCTGGTTATCTTGTCTCTACATCTGTTGACTGTTTGTCCTGCCTCCATGTATCTTCGTGCACTCACCTTCCTGGCCGATCAGCTGTTACCTGGATGCCACTGAGCAGTTGACTGTCTGTCAAAGAGTTGATAGCCTAGTGCAGCTAGCAAACAATTTTCTGGCTCTCCCATCTGACTTCACTCAATCCTTCCTGGCCTTCAGTGGGACATATCAATGCCAGGATTTGTCCATGCTGTATTCTTCTGGTTCTGTCTCCCCATCCTGGCCTTGCTACTTACAGCGGCACTGATACGACTCTTCTCATATTTGCGGTTCTATAAGGTACAGCCGCGATGCCTCAACTTCACCTACCAAGAGTGCATCTTTCATGCTACTGAATGCTCGCTTGCAATAAAGCAATACTAATCCAAAATATCATTACTGACAGGAAAATCAATTTTCTTTACCGAACAGAGGTATGGCAAAATCTGCAGGACTTCATGTCACTTAATCAAGCCACTCCCCCAGGATTTGTTTGCTTTGGTTAGCTAAATTATACCAAGCCGATATCCTGGTCAAAGTACTGCCAGTGCCCAGTTTCCCCTCTTTTGAGTGCCTTACTGCAACGTTGGCTGGGTCAACACAGCTCCAGGTCTTCCTCATCTACCACACCCCTAAAATCTATACTGTCATCATGTCAGAGTTGTCTGAGCTTCTCACCTCCATTTGCTCCTTGTTTCCAGCCACAGTCCAACTTGGTGACTTTAATATTCATGCTAACTCCAGTAGTTCTTCATTTGCCACGGAATTCTTGTCACTAGGGGACTGTCTCAATTTCACACAGCATGTTAAATGTCTGTCGATTTCCGAGGTCACACGCTGGATCTGGTTTTCTCCACTGGCATTACCCCTTCCAATCTGAAGTGCCTGGACCTTCCTGTTTCTGACCATTTCACTGTCTGCTTTCCTGTTCCTGTTTCTAGGCTGCACACTAAACATATAATTGCATACAGGAACCAGAAACAAGGCTCTGTTTTCAGTACATTGGCTCTGAACAATGTGATAGAAATCCACTTTGCCTCAGACCCACCCAACACCATGATTAACATGCTTGTTGACTATTATAATGCAGCCATATCTAGCATCCTCTATTCTCTCTCTCGCACCCTCAAAACTTGGACTGCCTCTTTTACCTGCCCTGCCCCATGGTTTACTATGTATCTCCATGACCTAAAGATGAGTGGCCACCGACAATAGAGGCTCTACATAAGAACCACAAGGTTTATAAATATCACGTGAGACCCCATAAAGAAGCTCTCTCTCAGGCCAAAGCTCCTTATTACTCTTCCCTCATTCACCAACAGCAGCTGCAGTTGCAGCTAACTCTGGCCACATCAGTATCCTCATCCTCCTCGACCTTTCTGCAACCTTCGACACTGTTTTTCACACCATCATTCTCTCCTGCCTAACCAACTATCTTGGCCTCACTTGTACTGTACTCTCCTGGTTTCAGCCGTACCTCTCCAACAGAGATTTGTCACCATGGGACACTCCTTCTCCACCTCTGCTCCAGTTAACTACAGTGTGCCCCAATGTTCTGTGCTTGGACCCTTTCTCTTCACCATTTATAGGCTCCCCCTTGGTCAGATCAGCCATCGCAATAGTCTCTGCTTCCTTTCCTATGTTTAATATACACAACTTTATCTCAGTGCAAACCTCCCACCCTGCTCCCCCTACAATCACTTGTCAACTGATTGCATGAAATTAAAATATGGATGTCAAATAACCTACTCAAGCTCAAAGGTAACAAAACAAAGCTCTTGGTTGTGGCCCCCAAAGCCCTACTCCTACTTCACATAGACAGCTGCCTCAACTCATCTTTGCAGACTTTCGTGGTCTGGGTGTCATTTTTGTCTCCATTCTTTCATTCTCTGCTCATGTCAAATTTTGTCACCAAAACACACTTTCTTCATCTAAAGAACATCTCTCAACTTTGGCCATCACTAACTGACTCTGCAGCAGAGACTCTCATCCATACATTTATCACCACCAGCTGGATCGCTCCAATGGGGTCCTTTTTGGGATTTCCACTAAGGCCCTGGATAGGCCCAGTATGTCCAGAACTCAGTCGCCAGCCTTCTAACAGGCACTAAGCTCTGGGAACATATCACCCCCACCCTCATAAATCTCCACTGGTGCCCAGTCAAGTCATGCATTACTTACAAGATCCTTCTTCTCACTTGCAAATCCCTCCATGCCCTGGCCTCTTAGTATCTTAGTAGCAACATAACAAAATAGCGCCGGTGAGGTCGGCTGCCGTGCTGGATGCTCTGCCCCAACTTCTCCACTTTTTGCAGTTTTTCGTCACTTTTTGCTATATCTGCCATAATCTTGCATGGGCATCATGCAAAACACACAAATTCGCTACAGTAGAGACACTCTGGTTTCTATTGGTCTACAATACACGAACATTTCACCATGTTTAACTCCGGACCCAACCTGGCCAAAGGAGATCCTGAGAGAGAACAAAGGATGCGACCCTAAGCGACGGCCTCGAGGGAAACGAGCCGGCATCAGGAACAGGCTACGGGCTCGCGCACACCGCGCACCCATGCCCAGTATCCTGCTAGCCAATGTTCAATCCATCGAGAACAAGCTTGATGACCTCAGAGCCAGAATCAAGTTCCAGAGAGACATTCGGGACTGCAACCTCCTCTGCTTCACCGAGACTTGGCTGAACCCAGCGATACCAGACCACGCCGTGGTTTACCGCATGGACAGGACAATGGAGTCGGGGAAGAAAAGAGGTGGTGGAGTGTGTTTGATGGTGAACAACAGATGGTGCGACAGCACAAACATCTCCCCACTGACATGCTCTTGCTCGCCCAATCTGGAACTTTTGATCGTTAAATGTCGCCCTTTCTATCTCCCTCGGGAATTCACTGCGGTCATTGTCTGCACTGTTTACATTCCGCCTCACGCGGACTCAAACACTGCCTTATGTGAGCTACATGAGGCTCTCACACATCAACAAACACTTCACCAAGATGTCGCACTCATTGTTATGGGAGATTTTAACAGAGTGAATCTCAAACGGACATTTCAAAACCTTCACCAGCACATCAACTGCCCCACCCGGGGCACTAGGACATTAGACCACTGCTACACCCCGTTCAAGAACTGTTACAAGGCTCAGCCCCTGCTGGCATTTGGAAAAGCGGACCATGCCGCCATCTTCCTCATGCCTGCTTACAAACAAAGTCTAAAGCAGCAACCACCAATCAGGAGGGAGGTCGCTCGCTGGACAGACCAATCAGTGGCCGCGCTGCAGGACGCACTGGATGACGCAGACTGGGACATGTTTCGGCGCAGCTCTGATGACATCAACATGTTTATGGAAGCGGTTGTGGGATTTATCGGGAAACTAGCAGACGACACAGCAGAAAGAACTATCATCCTAATGTTTCCCAACCAGAAGCCGTGGGTGGATAAAAACATCCACGACGCTCTGAGATCACGCACCGCTGCCTACAATGAAGGGCTCATCTCCGGTAATATGGACCTATACAAGGCTGCGTCCTACAATGTGCGCAGCGCGGTCAGAAAGGCAAACCGGAGCTACGGGGAAAAACTAGAGTCACAGCTACGACAGTGCAACTCTAGGAGCCTGTGGAAAGGACAGCGGACTATAACGGACTATAAACGACCAGCTTCTTCAATGATGAATGCCGATGCTTCACTGGCTGATGAGCTGAACACGTTTTATGCTCGCTTCGATGCCGCAGCAATTAAAACAACAAACGGCTGCGCGCGCTCGGAGTGCACCAGTGAAGAAAATGCATTCATCATCACAGAGCATGCCGTGAGGAACACCTTCAGGAGGGTGAACACCAGGAAGGCAGCAGGACCAGATGCAATCCCTGGCCGGGTCCTGAGACCCTGCGCTGACCAGCTAGCACCGGTGTTCACGGAGATCTTCAACCTCTCCCTGGCCCAAGCAGTGGTTCCCACGTGCTTCAAACAGTCCATCATTGTCCCTGTTCCAAAGAAACAACAGCCCGCTTGCCACAATGACTACCGTCCAGTAGCACTGACTTCAATTGTGATGAGGTGTTTTGAAAGACTGATGAGAGATCACATCACTTCTTCACTTCCTGCCACCATCGACTCACTTCAGTTTGTTCGTTCCACAGACGATGCCATATCTCACCTGCTCCACACATCCCTGAGTCACCTGGACACTGGCAGAGGGAATTATGTTAGGATGCTACAGTTCAGCATTCAACACAATAATTCCCTCTAAGCTTTTCACCAAGTTGACGGATCTAGGACTCAGCTCATCACTGTGTCAGTGGATCCTCAACTTCCTCACAGACAGACCCCAATCAGTGAGGGTGGGAAAACAAGTCTCCCCCTCCATCTCACTCAGCACTGGAGTACTGAGTGAGATGGAGGGTTTTAAGCCCCCTGCTGTACTCACTGTACACTTATGACTGTGTAGCCACATCAGACACCACCTCCATTGTCAAGTTTGCTGACGACACTGCTGTTGTGGGCCTGATCTCCGACAACATCGAGACGGCCTACCTGGAGGAGATTAGGAACCTGGAGACCTGGTGCCAGGAGAATAACCTCCTCCTAAACATCAGCAAGACTAAGGAGCTGATCGTGGACTTCACTACAAAGCAGGCGAGGAATTACAAACCCCTCATCATCAGTGGCACGCCAGTGGAGAGAGTGGACAGTTTCTGATACCTGGGTGTCCACATCACTCAGGACCTGTCATGGTCCTGCCACATCAACACCCTTAAGAAAGCCCGTCAGCGTCTCTTCTTCCTCAGAAGACTTAGAGACTTCCATCTGCCACTGAAGGTGCTCAAGAACTTCTACTCCTGCACCATCGAGAGTGTCCTGACGGCAAACATCTCCACCTGGTTTGGGAACAGCACCAAACAGGACAGACGAGATCTGCAAAGAGTGGTGCGCTCAGCCGAACGCATCATTCAATCAGAGCTCCCTGACCTGCTGTCCATCTACACCAAGCAGTGCAAGTCCAAAGCTAGGAAGGTTATGATGGACCTCTCCCATCCCAACAATGGACTCTTCTCACTGTTGAGGTCTGGGAAGCGCTTCCGCTCCCTTAAGGCCAAAACAGAGAGAATGAGGAGGAGCTTCTTCCCCCAGGCTTTTCGGGCCCTGAACCAGGTGTAGGACTGGACTCTCCCACACACATCACTATAAGACTGGACTCTCACACACATCACATCACCACACGCACCACCACACATTTCCTATAATTTATAATTTTTATAATCTCTTTCTGCTGTTTGCACATTTTTTACTGTAAATTCCTAAGTTAATTTGTAAATTTTGTAGTAACCTGTAAATTGTAAATACTGTAAAAAAAATTTCTGTCATTTAATGGTCGGGCATTGTACAGCTACAAGCATTTCACCCCCATATCATACTGTGTATGGTTGTGTGTGTGTGACAAATAAAATTTGAATTTGAATCTGAATTTGAATTTGAATCTCTCTGACCTGCTATGCACACAGTTTCGGGTGCTACAGTCCTCAACCACCGGTCTTCTTCCTATCCCTCGCAAAAACCTTCATACCTTTAGGTAAACAGTCTTAAATGTGGCGGCCCCCACCCTCTGGTCCCCACTCTCTTCTGTATGAGCTTTGCAATGCCTGATCACTTGAGTCTTTGAAACAACTTCTCAAAACTCACCTCCTCAACAAAACCTTTAGCCTTTAACCTTTTTTTGGTACTCTTCTGTAAAGCATCCTCGGGTTTCTTGAAAGACATTATACAAATCAAAGTAATCTTACTGTTAAGTTATTTTTATTTTTTATTTTTATAGTGGTAGTAGTAGTATTAAAGTGAAGTGAACTGGAATTATTCTTTAACATGATGTCATGTGGTGTGATATTTCACAGAGATCGTGGTTAAATATGTACAAAGTCAACACTCTGCCAATGAGTGCTATTGTATGTCCTCATTGATTACAGTCAAGGCATACAAACAGGCTAACTAGCACAGTTTCTTTGCATTTGAAGACAAGTACAACGAAATGCATATTCTATTTTCTCGCCCCAAACTTGCAAGCACCCCCCTAAATGTGGGCTGAATAAATAAATACCCTGAAAATCAGGTAAATCAGGGAACTAGGTGCCCTTTCCTCACACTTCCAGCAACAACCAGTGGCTCCATGCATCAATACTCCTTTCTTTTTAACACTGTTTCCACGCCAAGCAACTTCTCTCTTCCACTTGGCAGTGCAAAACACCCATTTCCTTCAGAAATGCCTTCCTTGGCACAAATTCAGAGGGAGGAAGAGGAAGGCTTTGAACTGATTACATAAGAGCACGGGTCTGGGCTGATGTGCACGTTCACTCACTCCCACTCACTCACTCACACACACACGCACACACACAACAGAAAGTGTCTTCTAATGAGGAAGAAATTCAGTTTGAAAAACTCGGATGGTGTAAAGAAAATGTGAATGCACAGCTTTTGATATATTCTAAAACTTACTTAAAATGAATTCATTATTTGAGAGATTATGAATTTATTTATTTATTTTTTTAAAAATCCAACTAAAAAATTATCTGAAACTTTTTAGGAATTATGTACAAATATTTTACATAATGAATAAATCTTTGTTTATATAACAGTTTACAGTTTGATATAAATGATATAATGTTAATATAAAAGCTTTATTACAATATTTTGGACAACAAGAGGAACAATAAGTCATAGCACTGATTTTGATTTCAGTTGGGTTTGTTTTTTTTAGTTAGTGTACTTAACGTGGCAATGACAGTTATTTTTATAACTAATAAATAAAACTGCCATTGCCATTGTTACTGTTCTGAACATTTACAAAAATACAGTACAACACAACAGTTAGGTTGAGTGCTAGTTATATTACTGCTGTACTGTAATGTAAGAAATATAAAAATATGGAAGACATAATACCTATTTTGTGAATTTGGTTGCAATAAAACATAATATATGTCATGACAGAAAGCATCTCCCATTTCCCCTCTCTCTTTAGTATTTGTTTTAGATTTTTTTAAGACAATCTATATTACACCATCAAGCAAGAGCATAACCTTGTACTACAGGAGAACAAGCAAACTCATATCCACCATATAAAAATATTTGTACAAATATAAAACGTCAGCCCAGATGGGTGGGTAAAGTAGTCTGAAGAGCAAAAAGCCATTTCTACATCTCTGCTTCCTGCAGCTTTAAGGACTTCTACATTACAGTTCAGCTGGGTTCACTCCCTATCGCTTTGGTTGGATGAAGCAAAGATAAGAACTTGTACTGAGGAATTAATTTCACTCCACTGGTCACAACAGCTTGTATTTTTCTAAGGTCAACTTTGCCATTTCTAAGCATGAAATTTTCAAACATGCAGTGTATTTTGTTGATTTTAAAGATCACTAGGCTCAGAACAGCTTTCAAGAATAAATACTAAATAGATCAAATTGCAGGCAGCATAAAGCGTTAATGTGCGTTAATGTAAGTGGTGCATTTCTTTTTTTTTATTTCATCTGCCAGGGAAAGTTAATTTGTTCATTTGTTGGTCTACCAACTCATGATTCAGTGGTAGGATACTGCACATTGTTGATCTTGATGATGTGAGGATGTTGAGGAATGGCAATGCTTCAACACTTACACTGACCCACTGAGTGGAGGAAAATAGGTTTCCTTTACTAGCTTGTTCTTAGCACAGAAGACAGCTTATGTGATAAGAACGCCCAGGCAGAGGTCTGGTAAAAGTGCTAGTTTCAGCTGAAGTCATGACAGTCATTGCTATGCCTCTCTTCAGCGAAAATAGTGGGAGTGATGAATGAGTTGGGTTTGTCAGATTCCCAGTCGCAGTCTGTCTGACTGCTTTCAATGAATTCATTATGCAAATCTGTTTAGCCAAAGGACATCTTTACGTACTTCACTTGTTGCTTCTATCAAAGCTGTGAAAGAAATGTGGGTGGAGCCACAACTCAAACAAGGAATACAATCCAGGAAATAAGTTGAACAAAAATGTTATTGGGAGAACATTTCGCTCTATAGACACATTATCACACACAGATACATTATCTAATCATCCTCGCTGAAATGATAGCTATGGTAGCTATGCTGGGTGCAGACTGAAAGCAGCAAAAAGATTTGGACATGAAAGAACCATTTTTTATTTTTTCTGTCTTGCAATAACATGATCACAGCACATCCCACAGCTGTCCCTAATACTTTGATAGATAAAAAAGGAAGAAGTATCATTTGAGTTGTCATCAGTGATGACCTTAACCCCAAACGCTTACCCTGCTAACAAGCAAAATGGGCTCTTTTTTTGGAAGTATTTTTTTATTTGTGTAAAAATATTTTTGTCCCTTCCTTACCAAACTTAGGAGAACAACGGCAGTTAAATGGCAAATTCTGATAGCATGAGAGAACTGATTAAGATATGGTGATGGTATGATGAGGGTATCATGAATTTAAACAGAAAAGTGAGGTTGCCGGTGTTTTGATACGGGACAGGTCATATGTTGCTTTAGGGCACAGGTGTTGAACTACAGGCCTCGAGGGCCACTGTTCTGCAGGTTTTAAATGTGTCCTTGATCCAACACAGCTGATTTAAATGGCTAAATGACATCCTCAACATGTCTTGAAGTTCTCCAGAGGCCTGGTAATATACTAATTATTTGATTCACGTGTGTTGACCCAGGGTGTTATCTAAAACCTGCAGGACACTGGCCCTCGAGGCCTGGAATTCGACACCCCTGCTTTTGGTTTTCAACTTTTGCTTTAGGGCAACACACCCTCTCAGTAGCACCACTTAAAACTTCCAGAAAAGTGGGTACATGACTTCTACAAACCAACCAGAGGCATTATTGCTGTCTTTTGAATTCAGTTCAATTCAACTTTATTTATACAGCACCAAATCACAACAACAGTCACCTTAAGGTGCGTTATATTGTAAGGTAGACCCTACAATAATCAATGTTGGGAAGGTTACTTTTAAAATGTATTCCACTACAGATTACAGAATACATGCCCCAAAATGTATTTTGTGACGTATTCCGTTAAGTTACTCAATAAGAGTAAACTATTCTGAATACTTTGGATTACTTCAGAATCAGAATACTTTATTAATCCCGAAGGAAATTAGGGTTACAGCAGGCAGCACGCTAATGGCGCATGCGCACTTACAAAGGAACCTTCTGACCAACTTAATATATTATCAAGCTTCAAATTCAAATTTATTTGTCACGTACACAGTCATACACAGTACGATATGCAGTGAAATGCTTAGACAACTGCTCGTGACCTAAAGAAAAAAAAGGAAAAGGCTATGAATAAGATAGGAAATAAATATGAAAAATTAAAAAGGGTAAATTTAACTAGGAAGGAATAAAATATATAAAAAAAATTAAGGTTAAAAATGAAATAACTGTACAACACAAATTAGAATGAAGGGTAAATTTAACTGGGAAAGAATAAGATAAATATATAAATTAAAGTTGAAAATAAAATAACTGTACAACAAAATACACAATACACAGTATAGAACTATATAAGAATGTATGAAGAAATATAAATAAATAAATAAATAAATAAATATATACACAATAACAGCAGCTGTACAAGTATTAACTGGAAATGAAGAATATAGTGACCAGTGTTGTGCAATCCACATTATGTCTTGTGCAGTGCAAATATGTTTAAAGTGATTTAAGTGATGAAGTGTAAAACAATGTCCAGAATGTCCAGTGTGTGTGTAAGAACTATATGTGTGGGTCAGTACTGTGTGGTGGTGTGATTGAGAGACAGTATCGCCTGCGGGAAGAAGCTCCTCCTCAGTCTCTCTGTGTTGGTCTTCAGGGAGCAGAATCGCTTTCCTGACCTCAACAGAGAGAACAGTGTGTTGTTGGGATGGCTGAGGTCCTTCACGATCTTCCTGGCCTTGGTCCAGCACCGCCTGCTGTAGATTGAGTGCAGGTCAGGGAGCTCGGAGCGGATGGTGCGCTCAGCTGACCGCACAACCCTCTGTAGAGCTCGTCTGTCCTGCATGGTGCTGTTCCCGAACCAGGTTAAGATGTTTCCCGTCAGGATGCTCTCTATGGTGCACGAGTAAAAGTTCCTGAGCACCTTGGAGGGCAGTTGGAAGTCTCTCAAGCGTCTGAGGTGGTAGAGACGCTGACGGGCCTTTTTCACCACGGTGTTGATGTGACAGGACCATGACAGGTCCTGCGTGATGTGAACTCCGAGGTATTTGAAGCTGTCCACTCTCTCCACTGGGCACTCGTTGATGACAGGGGTCTGGTAGTTCCTCTCCTGCTTAGTGCTGAAGTCCACTATCAGCTCCTTTGTCTTACTGACGTTTAGAAGGAGGTTGTTCCTCTGGCACCAGTTCTCCAGATTCCTAATCTTCTTCAGGTAGGCCGTCTCGTTGTTATCAGAGATCAGGCCCACCACGACGGTGTCGTCAGCAAACTTGATGATGGTGGTGGAGCTGGTAGTGGCCACACAGTCATATGTGTACAGAGAGTACAGCAGGGGGCTCAGAACACACCCCTGGGGGGCTCCAGTGCTGAGAGTGGTGGAGGCTGAGACATGTCCGCCCATCCTTACTGCCTGTGGTCTGCCAGTTAGGAAGTTGGAGATCCACTGACACATAGATGAGCTGAGTCCCAGATGCTCCAGCTTGGTGGTGATTGTGGAGGGAATTATGGTATTAAATGCAGAGCTGTAGTCTATGAAGAGCATTTTAACATAATTCCCCCTTCTAGTGTCCAAGTGAGTAAGTGATGTGTGGAGGAGATGAGAGATGGCATCGTCTGTGGAACGATTTGGATGGTAAGCGAACTGTAGTGGGTCCAGTGTGTCTGGTAGTGAAGAAATGATGAAGTCTCTGACCAGGCGTTCAAAACACTTCATCACTACTGAGGTGAAGGCTACAGGGCGATAGTCATTGAGAGAAGCAGGGTGGGGTTTCTTCGGGACAGGAACAATGATGGACTCTTTGAAGCATGTGGGGATCACCGACTGAGATAAAGAGATGTTGAATATCTCAGTGAACACAGGAGCTAGCTGGTATGCGCAGTCTCTGAGGATACGACCTGGGATGCCGTCTGGTCCTGCCTTTTTCCTGGTGTTCACTCTCTTGAAGGCTCTCCTTACTTCATGCTCGGAGATGACGAGCACGTTTCCGGTGCTGGCAGTATCTTCCTGTCTGCAGCCGTTAGCGCCGCTAGCACTAGCATCGTTGGAGTCCTTAGCTGCAGCCTCGAAGCGAGCATAGAAAGTGTTCAGCTCGTCTGCCAGAGTCACGGCCGCGTTCGTCATACCGGTTGTTGGTGCTTTATAGTCCGTTATTGTCCTTAGTCCCCGCCATAGGCTCCTACAGTCACTCTGTTGGAGTTGTGACTCTAGTTTCCTCCCGTAGCGCTGCTTCGCCTCTTTCACCACCCTCCGCACGTTATATGACGCGGCTTTGTACGGGTCCATGTCCCCCGTCGTGAGTCCCGTGTTGTAGGCAGCGGTGCGGGATCTCAG
Organism: Simochromis diagramma; assembly: GCF_900408965.1. Classification (NCBI taxonomy): domain Eukaryota; kingdom Metazoa; phylum Chordata; class Actinopteri; order Cichliformes; family Cichlidae; genus Simochromis; species Simochromis diagramma. The sequence goes on along the minus strand of NW_024387255.1, from coordinate 471,966 downwards.
AGCGTCGCGGATGGTTTTATCCACCCACGGCTTCTGGTTGGGAAACGTTGTGATAGTCTTTGTCTCCACGGTATCATGCGCTAGTTTCCCGATGAATCCCACAACCGCTTCCGTAAACACGTTGACATCATCATCGGAGCTGTTTCTGAACATGCCCCAGTCTGCGTCATCGAGTGCGTCCTGTAACGCGGCCACCGATTGATCCGTCCAGCGCGCGACCTTCCTCTGAACCGGAACTTCCTGTTTCAGCCTTTGTTTGTATTTTGGCATGAGGAAGATGGCGGCGTGATCGGATTTGCCAAACGGAGGGCGAGATTGTGCCTTGTAGCCGTCCTTGACCGTAGTGTAGCAGTGGTCCAGTGTCCTTTCACCTCTGGTGGGGCAGGTGATGTGTTGATAAAAGTTTGGCGCTGCGCTTTGAGTTTGGCACTATTAAAGTCCCCCGTCACAATAAGCGCTGCGTCCCGGTGTTGCGTCTGGTGCTGTGTGAGTGCCTCATGCAGCTCACATAAGGCGGTGACCGTGTCCGCTTGTGGTGGAATATAAACGGCACTTACAATGACCGATGTAAATTCCCGAGGTAGATAAAAAGGACGACACATGATCGACAGTAGTTCCAGATTTGGTGTGCAGGAGCGTGTGAGAGGAACAACGTTCGCACTGTTGCACCAATTGTTGTTCACCATTAAACACACGCCGCCTCCCCTTGACTTCCCCGAGTCCCGTGTCCTGTCCATGCGGTGAACCGAGAAGAACTCGGCCGGCTGGATGGCGTGGTCCGGCACCACTGGGTTCAGCCATGTCTCGGTGAAGCAGAGGAGATTGCAGTCCCGAATGTCTCTCTGGAACTTTATCCTGGCCCTGAGGTCATCAAGCTTGTTCTCCAGTGACTGGACGTTGGCGAGCAGGATGCTAGGCAGAGGTGTGCGGTGTGCACGAGCTCTCAGCCTGTTCCTGACGCCGGCTCTTTTACAACTACATGATTGTACTATTCAGGGGCGATTCTAGGATCAGAGCTTTGGGGGTGCTGAGCACCCAGAGAGCTGCCCAGCCAGGCAAGATAAACCTGTCTCTGTCAGGTTTATCTTGCCTGTCCTTGCATCCTTAAATGTCCTGTCCTATCTGGCCTGTCCTTGCATCCTTAAATGTTGTCCCGAGTTCTCTCTGACTGTCACTTTGGTGCATTTAAACCCGTTCCTCCCTGTCCTCATTGTCTGCTGTCTTCGTCTCTGTTATCAGTCATCATAATTTTACCATATCTGTGCAAGTTTGCAAATTTCTTTATTAAATCATAAGATTCTTAAATTCATCAAGTCTCTCTGTGCTTGGGTCCTCGTCACAAAACGTGACATCACTGTTTTGTACATTTTAACACAATTTAATCCCCACATTTGTGAAAGAAAAGCAAAACACTTTTTTGAAAAGTCTGTAACAAAACCATCAAATCTGATCAAGGTTATTTAAATGCTGCAAAAGAAGAATGGATTGGAATAGAAAAAATACATATCCTAACCTTAATTACTGGGGGAGAATAATGAATGATGCTCATAGTGAGTAAAAAGTAAACTGAGTGCATTTTTTGGACAGAGATTCACTTTTAATGTTTATGTATAATATAATACAGATACATAAAAAACACTCCCAAAACAGAATAAATTATTACAAATAAATTATTACAAAATATTAATAAAAACTATAAAAATGGAGGCAACTTTGCCTGTGGTAGAATGTATAAAATGTATGAAAAAATCTTTATTGCAGATACTAATTTTACTAATTTAATAATAATAATTTTGTGTTGTAAGATTTATGACTTTCATGCTTTCATAGTGGTACTTAGGAGAGCTTGACATTTTTATCAGGTGGTACACACTGTAAAAAGTTTGAGAAACACAGATAAGTGTGTGTGTGCTTTTGGAAAACATTTAAAGCTGCTGTACATAATCTTTGAAACAAGCTTAAAACATTTTTAGAATATAAACAGAGCATCTGCTTCTCTTTACAGCTCCTCACTCCACCACTTTCTGATAGAGTGCAAATGTGATGTACGTACTGCAGCAGTCATACAGACAACTGGACGGTCCAAATGTTGGCCCTCCTATTACTGGCTGAGGTTTTTGTAGAGTTGTGGCTGAACCACATAAAAATATATAATTAATTTTAATCTCCCCAATCAATGATAATGTTATGTTGGAATGTTGGGTCAAAAATGTTTCAACCCAGTATGTTTTGCAGGTTCTGTATAGCAGCTTTAGTACAGGGAGAACACAACTTCCAGATTGTGTGAGCTTTTTTTCTCTTTGTCAGTTTAACAGTTTCTGTTGTGCCTGTCACCGTTCCCTGTCTGTTTTCTTACCTGGTTCTTCCTGACCTTGCCCTTTCTCCTCACGTTCCCCTCTTTCCTCTCTCCCTCTTTGGACTAACAGTCATACATAAATAGATTGTATTCAATTAGATGAAAAATACATTAATATGAAAAAAATTCTATTAAGATCGCTCTCTCTCAGTCTACTTTCAACCAAAAGGCAAATAACCAAACTGCATGAACATCTAATAAAAGATATAAACATTGAAACACTGATCCAACATTATTCTTGATTGACGGATCATTTGATCTTACACTTTTACCTGAATTTGGCTCCTTTTTTTGAAAAAACTTCCTTATATCCATTATGAACCTGGCTGTCTCTCTGTACAAGAACACACACACACACAAGAGGAGTTATAAGGTTAATGGGCATTCAATCAGTTAGCTAGTTAGTATCCATTTCAAACAGGACAGTGGTAACAACAGTAGGCTGCGGACAATTTAAAGTTTTAGATTTTAAATAGACTGTATACATTTCAATGGGAGCAACAGGACAGTCAAATGTCGCTGATTTTACTATAGAGCATGACGGATTGTAGAGTAGCAAACATTGCCGGAAAACACGTTTTCAACACTGCAGGTTACATGGGTGTAATGCTTTTCAGCTAAAAAGAAACATGGTCTAACTCCTACCTAACTATATAAAGAGTAACTGAAGGTTAAATGCAGCTAATATGTCCTGTTTTAAGCCAGGCACTTACACCTCCGCTCTGCTGCGTCTCAGCCATCATTGCTCTGGCAGCAAGAGTGCTAGAGTCAGAGTAGGGGAGTAACGAGCTGGAACAAACCATTTTGAGAGGGGGGGTTATCTATACTTTTGTTGTTAAAATGTTACGTCTCAAACAAGTACAGTACTGTATGCTTTTTATATTTTTAGTAGTGTGTCACACAAACAGCAAATATTGTCAAAAAAAAGTAAGAAATCTTTGCTGAAGCACCCCCAAAAATGGGCTAAAATCACCCCTGGTACTATTGCTGTGTCATTTACTACTATTACTGAAAGCTACTCGCCATACCAATACCAACTAGATTTTTTAAATCTTAATATAAAATGAGTAACAGTAGGGTGGACATTAGGTAAGGCTGCACTTTTTGCAGCGATCTCATATAGAAAACTATTCTGCGCTTATATAAAACAGGCCCGAGGCTCCAACCGTAGTGACCTCTGGCTAATACATTGGGTTCTGTGTCAGGCTCGTAGCCGAAAACTAGCTTTACTTTGTTGTCTGGGTCAACTTTGCTAGCGAGAGACAGAAAGAAGCGTTAAAAAGCTGCTCTAGTTTTGGAGAAAAACACGAACACAGTGTACAGTCGAGTCTTAATAGCTTACTTACTTAGCTACACTGCCCATGAGGCTACATTCTTTAGGGCTACGCCTGTAACACTTTGCCTATCACCTTCATATTAAATAATTTTTTGAACAATAATTTTTAAAAAGAGATTGAGACACAGACATTAGAGCCTTTTAATGTGTGTTTTGTTTCGGTTTACACCGGCGTGGAATTATCAAAAAAAGAGAGGGCATAGCCTAACATATGAGACAGGAAAAGACTGCCGTGTAATCCCTTTATTTCAACAAATTAACTGTATTCTGAATACAACCTTTTTAAACAGTAACTGTAATGAAATAAAGTTACTCATATTTTGTATTTTAAATGTGTAACACTGGTACATGTATTCCACTACTCCCCAACACTGACAATAATATATACAGAGAAAAACACAACAATCATATGACCCCCTATAAGCAAGCACTTTGGCGACGGTGGGAAGGAAAAACTCCCTTTTGACAGGACGAAACCTCCAGCAGAACCAGGCTCAGGGAGGGGCGGCCATCTGCCGTGACCAGATGGGGAGAGAGAAGGAAGACAGGACAAAAGACATGCTGTGGAAGAGAGCCAGAGATTAATAACACGTATAATTCAATGCAGAGAGGTCTATTAACACATAGTGAGTGAGAAAGGTTTTCATGGTTGACCTGTTTATTAATGGATCAGGAAAATTACCCACAGAGTAAGTTGTTTAGTGATATCATCTGATAGGCTCAATTGCTCATTTTCTGATAGTTCTCTTTTGGCAAAATTGTGGTGCTTTTGGATCTGGCAGTCACAGACCCAAAATAAGGGCCTTTGTTTTTAGTATTGTACTTGTGCTGTACAGTTTTGAGATGTTCTTATGCACAGGCATCTTATAATGTTGTCTTATCAGAACTTGCCACCTCTGTCTCACAATTACAGACAAGCTGGTGTTTGCAGGTTTTTACCCACAGCTGGTGTGTCAAGGCCCCTAACCAAGTCTGCATAATTGTTGTTTGAGGGCAGACATTGGCATAAGTTCCAGGTTTATCAGCCAGGAAATTATTGTTAACTCTAACTGCCACTAAAACCATGTGTGTTACTGATACAGGCTTTGATGAAACAGTGTCATTTTACGCCTCCTGAATAATAATTGCTTGAAAGTTGTAGATCCATCTCCTCAAAGAGGGAATCTTTCTCCAGTTCAAAATCACAAGACAGTATACAAATTGTAAGGTTTGTGGCTCAAACCCCAGCTCCCATAGTACATGCCTCGAACTATGCCTATGCAAGATACTGAACCCTGATGTGCCAAATTTATGAATTTAGGTGAATGAGACTTGTAGTAAAAGTCAAATTAACTATAAAAGGTGCTATATATGTTCCAGTCTGTTTACGTGTCTGTAGAATAAAAAGACAAATGAGTGCAGTCTGTGTTTCACAGAATTCTGTCTATTATCTTGCTGGAGTGTTGTCAGCAAGGTAAGCAGAAAAACCACAGCCCTTTGTTGTACACAAACCAACCCTGGCCTGTCTCTTGTGAGTATGAAAGTGCTCTGTCATTTAACAATGCATGCCAGAAGCAACTCTTTCCCTTCTCTTTCTTAATCCCGTCATCTTCCACTTTTGAAGCACAGACCCGTGAGTTTACAGTAAGTAATGAGTCCTCATCTTCATCGCCCCTGGAAAGTGTTCCTTCAGAAAAAAGAGAATAGCTCTGAAAGGGCCATTATCTCTGTGTTGCCTGTCGTGCAGTCACGGCTGCCGCCATGTGTGGGCTAGCTGCTGTCTGTCTGCATCTGCTGCCCTGTCTATCTCTGCTGGCCTGCTCAGGGGATTGCTTGTCAAACTGACGGGCCATGTGGACATGCCTGGCTCAGCTGGTGCATTTGGCACTGCTGCTGTAAACACTGACTGCTGGGCTCTTGTCCCTTCGCTGTCATAGAAAATTAAAGGCTGGGTGCAGTGTGATATTATGTGCCTGAGCAATACACTTCAGTTTAAAGACCTATCCAAAGCTTAATTTAAAACATTGTCCTCATTTCATTTATTTGACCTCTTTTTAACCAGGCATATGTTATCTTCTGTGCAGGCAGGGTCACCACTGGCAACTTAACAGCAGGAACAATCCCAGCATTACAGCCACCACTAAAAGGCCCCTGGGTAGATTATTTCCAAACTTGAAATGCAATAACTGAATACAATGCAAACAATGTTAATAGATCTAATCCAAAAAATAATTAAACCAACACAGTAAGAGAACATTAAAACTAGCTACAGCACGATGCTTCTATTAACTTCTTGAAATATTAACGATTAAGTGAAAGGCCAAACCTTGTGTAAGTGCCATGATTTAAAATGTAATATCTTAAGACCTCATAATTAAAATATTAAAGGTATTCAAAGAAACACAATAGAACACAAAAACATCCTTTATGCAGATGATGTTTTTTTACTTCAAGAGCTGTCCTTTTTAGAATGTTTCTCAATTCCTTATTAATGCAACCTGATATCACACTATCCCCATTACACAGACAATATTAAATATCTCAGGAATAATATTAATATCCAAGCTGTCATAGTTATTTTGCCTAAATTTCACTCCAATATTAAAAGCAGTACAAGATGAGTTAATTACTTGGTTGAACTTCCCTGTATCAATTTACAAACGAATTGTAGTAATCAGATCATCTGTCTTCCCCTAAATCAATTATTTTTCACCGAGGCAAGTTTTCCAAATACGACCTCGTATAAATCCCTTAATTCTGCCCTGTCAAAAACAGACCTCAAAATTTAAAACTTGAAATATTACAAAATACATAACTAAATGGCTCAATCACTCTCAATCCGTCACCTCCTGGTTAATTGCAGAACCAGCTCTTTCAAAGGATATACAGTTAACAGATCTGTCTTGTATTAGTCAATCAAAAAACATCAGTGTTCCCAGTTCACATAAACTCTGACACCTTGGAGAAAAGCAGTTCAAATCACCAACTCAACAGTTACATCACACTGCAGTCAGCAATTTGGAACAACAAAAACACTATAATCAACAAAAGTGCATTCAGTTTCACAAAATGAAAAGACAGAGGTATCACTCTTCTTCTGCATTCATTTAAGGATGATGCTTTCATTAATTCTGAACATTTAATGCAAAAATGGCACTGGAAATCCTTAATTTCTGGAATATTTGCAAATAAAAATCAGCAATAAAAAACGATCACGTCATTGTCTATACTCCCGTTAAATTTAATATTTCAGCTACAGTTGTGAATATTCTGAAACTTACAATACCAAGTAAAATCATATCAAAAATACGGAAACCTTTTTTTCTCTCTCTCTTTAAAAATGGACACACACACAACACACTACCCTAGGTGACAAACTGCATCAATTGTAATTAAGTAAATTAAATAAATGTACATACTGCTCTCAGAGCACCCTGGCACTTGTCTGCATGCCATTTGGCATTGCACCCTTGTTAGACACCTTTGAATCCAAATTACAGATCACTTTTTACACTTATTGTGCTGCCACATTATGCTGTCCCCAAAATCTGCATCTCAGGCGACTTATTATCTGAGGAATTACAAGGTCCATCTGCTTACAGTTTTATCACCAAGAAGGTCATCTTTATGAATTTGAAATCAGTTCAATCAGTCCTGAGAGCAATTCTTGGTTAGAAAAACCACAGTTGTTATATGCCATAGTGAACGAACTCTGTATAACCCCTGTGCCTTAAGACTTGAACACTATGTGACCTTGGGGAAACCTTAGATGTTGTATGCCTTACATGTTGGCTCTAGCACAGAAGACTCAACTTGAAGGGAGAGTGTCTGATAGCCAAAAGGGAGAATATACAGTGAAGTACGCTGAACATACTGGGAGTAACCCAGCCCGGATGGGAGGTGTTGTGTGTGCCTGATATGTGAAAAGGGATTCACAATGTAATGAGCACATTAATGCTCACAATGCAATGACACTTACAGCCAAGATTCAAAGGCAAGGCTGTATGAGCTGGTCTCATTCTTTATTAAATGCTAAGGGTAACTTTCTAACTCTCAATCTGAAAAATCTGATCAGGAAGTCAGTCCATAGTTCCTCTACTTACCTTTGACCAGACAAGTCGCTGGCAGGTGGCACTAGATATGCAAAATATTTGGGAACAGATCCTACACTGTTGCACAGCAAAGGGAAAGCAAAAGTAGGTTTGATCAGCCAAAACATTAAAACCATCTGTATAATAATTATGTTGGTCTCCCTTAAGCCACAGCTCTGGCAATGTGGCCCTTTGGTTCCACAGCTCATCAATCATATTAACCAGAGACGTCACATTCCCCATGATGGCAAATGGAGTGGAGGGTTTATATGTTCTTCCTCCTGCTTTGACTTTCATTCTGGCTAAGACCCCTCCCATCAACACCAAGACAATAAGTATCAATTTCATTACAATAAAAATAATTACGTGGAAGGCATTTGTAATAGATTTTACAGTTATACAACCATGTTTATGGCACTTTGATTCCATTTATCACACAAACATGGGAGCAAACAGAGACACACCAATAATCCTGTTTAGCTCTGCTTAACTTAGGTGGGACTCTACAGGTCCATACTACAGAACTCACCAACCTTCCTGCAGCTTAACAACACATACTCAGAAGCACAAACCCAGTCTTCTAATTCTGGATGTATACTTGGACTCATCATAAGCATAATATAGCCACTGTGGCATCACCCATCAATTAGTGAGATTGTCCTTGAGCTGAGTGACTGGATATGATGACCAAAGCAAGGATTCTGACTGACAAACCGAGCTAGTGTGTTACTCTTGAGGTAGGCCCACCAAACCTATACATTGCGTTACCATCCTTTTTTATTCTTTTGGGGCTGTAATTTACAAGATAAACATTGGGCATGCTATCTTCTTGATGAATGCTCAATCATCCAGGTAAGTAAATCCCCCAAAGTTGATTCTGTTCATCTGGATGTAGCGTTTTCAGTGGGAGCTGACTGCAGGTTTTCCAAATCTTATAAACAGTACATTTGCATAATGACTGAAACTAGCACCACTGAAAGAACAATGGGCTGGGAGGTCAGTTTCTTCATCATAATTATGCAAATTCCCATGACCATTGATCAACAACCACTGATCAAAGACCACTGATCAAAGACCACTGATCAATGGCCATGAGTACCATTCACAGAGAGTTGGGGAATGGCTGCAATCACAGCATTGTAAGATGGTAACAGATGTACCCTTAGGCCCCATCCTCGATTCAGAGATGGCCTTTCCCTTTTCACGTAAATGACCTCCTTGTCTCCTTGGGGAAACCTGCAGTCAGCTGAGACTGAAGAAGTCACTTGGATGAGTGATGAAACGTTTCTCCCACTGAAAACGCTACTTCCAGATGAACAGAATCAACTTTTGGGGATCGTGCATGCTACATCAGCTTTGAAAAAGACCTAAAACTTTGATCGTAAACTCATGGGGAAAATGCTGAACTGTAAATCAAGGGAGTAGAGGGTTATTTTTTCCATAAACTTCCACGCAACCTAGCATCTTTTTGCAACCAGTCACCCTCTGCTAACCATAAGAAAGAATGCAGCTCTAAGGAACTTCCAAACCGACTTGCCTCTTCACACCTGGAAGCTACTTCAATCTTTTATAAAGAGTCCGTAAAACAGACACACACGCATACACAGGGCTACAAAATGGCTTCTTTTGAGAGTACACATGGGCTTTCTCCCACTTCTCCACTGAAAATAAGTTAATGAATATGTATGCCAGACTTCTGTGTGGTTTTCAGGTGGTTTATCTAACATTGAAATTCACAGTAGCTCAAAACGTGAGAAGGATTTCTAGAGAGCAGAACACAGGAAAAAAAATTTAAAAAGCAACTCTGACATTTCTCTACACTTTGCAACCCTTCAGACCTGCAGCATCGCTGCCACTCCACCACTGAGAGGACATAACATCAGCAAAAGGCAACAGCAGTTAAAGTGCACTGCTCCAGAATCTCATGTTTGTTTTCTTTAAATCAGGTCAAAGCTTTCTTTTTTGCTTAATGTTTGTGTGTGGGCTCATATGCTAAACTACATATAGTGGGTCCTACAGCAGATAAACCATCCAAAATTCTGAGAATGGCAACATTACAAAAAAATCAATTGTTGAAAAAGCATCTTTAGAGTGTTTTCGATATCTCTCTGACCATGAAATGATCGTGTAAGGAGTGGAGTGCTAGAAAAAGATCACGAGAGATTGAAGAGATTTGTTTTCCACAGTATACCACTGATGTAAACTGCTGAAGTCAGATTGTTTGTTTCTGTTTAATCCTTTAAACCCACTTCAGAACACACGAGTATTGTATTCAAGTATTCGGCCAAATGCTGTGTTGCAAACGATCTGTCAACAGGTCAATACAAGCTGCACACTAAAGAGAAGCAGCTACAGTATCAGTGGTGGAGAGCACACACCCACACATACAAAAAAGTTTAAAATGTTGATGTAGTATACAAGACTATCCATATAAAAGCAACCACAGAAATTTGCTGTTATATTTAGGAAGATTTCACAGCGTCAGTATAAATACCATACTGACCATTGAATCAGCTTATACATGTGTGTGATATAAAAACAAGTGGATACACTTGATTAAGCTCTTGATTAAGCTCTTGACATCCACCAGTTCAGCAATGACCAGTTAGGGTTACATTTACATCACAATTTATATAGCATTTTCAACATTTTGGCATACCCAAATGAAGACTTGATTTAAAAGGTAACATCTTTTAGGTTCAAAAAGTGTATTTGTTTAGCATATTGGTGAAATACAGCGTACAACCCAGCCCTGACCCCAACCATAAATGGTTCCGGTGACCTTCTAGGCCTAAATGTTAGATGCTAACTTCTTTGTAGTTGAGCCAATAGTGAGTAGTTTCAATTATCTACAGCTTCGTCCAGCCACTGGTAGGATTTCTGGATGTCAGTCACTTCCTCTATTTGGTAGTGGTACATGCCATGCTGGGGCATGTCGTTCCATGATGGTTCCTCTTCTTGCTCCTCTTTCTTGGGTTTCTGCTGTCTGAGCATGCGGTCGGTGGTGGCCATCTTTCTGATGTACACGTGGTTGTTCGTTGTCTCATCCTGGACTGTGGTACTAACCCTCACCAGTCCTCAACCTCCTTCCTTCAGCTTAGTGTACAGTCTCAGGGTGATGGATTTGGGGTGAAACCCTCCATACGTGGTGGACCCTGCTCTGGGAGGTTGCTGTGGTCTACTCTTAGATCTACTAGCCACTGAGCAATACTGGAAGATGATATGGGAGAAGGACGCAACACATAACGTCAATGCTCAGCCTTCGTGATGCTGTTCTCATATTGTTCTCCTGCCACTGAGAGTACACCTTGGATTGTTGTGTGGAGAACAGCTTCTCCTGCGTTCTATTTCTATCAAGCAACTGGCCAAGGCTGTGAGTCTTTGCTTGGCAGTTTCCAAGGCCTCAGATGTGGACAGCTTGCTGTACTTCTAGGCACTTTCTTTATTGCACCTTTCTGCAGCTCCAATAGTTGCTACCTTGATCTTGGTGTCTAGTTTCCTTCTCCATAGAGGGTACTGCTCCTTGTGGCTGTTCAACTTGTAGTCTAGCATCTCATTGATCACTGCTGCTGTGGTGTAGATCAGCTAGTAATGGTCGCAGTAGGTATTGTCCGCAGTGCTGCATTCACATCATCTAATAGATCCCCCAGAGGGTACTTTACTTAGTCTTGGTAACCGGCTAGAAGGTTTCAAGCTTCACCAGGATACTATCTTTCAGCACCATTCTTCTCCCATTCAACGATCCTTCTTCCATTACACCTGGAACCAGCAAATTTCGGGTGGGGTTGATGATAACCTGGGAGCCCGTCCCGTAGCATTTGTGTTGTACATTGTCAATCTCTACCTGTGAGAGCAGTTCCTTCTTCTGAATGTCAGAAGACTGAGCTACTAGTTGTTTCGCCATCAATCTGGATGCTGGGTATGGAAGATTCCATAGGTCCCTCATCCTATTCATGTAGCATTCTAACATAATAGTAGCATTCTAACAGCGCCCTATTTTTATCACTTGCCATTTTCCACTCATGCGTTCTTGCTCCAGTAGGCCACTTCTCATCAGTGTGTGCTGGCCTCTCAACACCTGACATGGACCTTGTTAATCCAGGCGACATCCGAGTCGATCCACACACACACATATATATATATATATATATATATTTTTTTTTTTTTTTTTATTTTATTTAGTTTATCCATCCATCCATCCATTCGCTTCCGCTTATCCTTTTCAGGGTCGCGGGGGGCGCTGGAGCCTATCCCAGCTGTCATAGGGCGAAAGGCGGGGTACAACCTGGACAGGTCGCCAGTCTGTCGCAGGGCTAACACATAGGGACAGACAGCCATTCACACTCAGATTCACTCGCACATTCACACCTAGTGGCAATTTGAATTATCCAATTAACCTATCCCCACAAGCTGCATGTCTTTGGACGGTGGGAGGAAGCTGGAGTACCCAGAGAGAACCCACGCAAACACGGGGAGAACATGCAAACTCCACACAGAAAGACCCCGGCCTGATGGTGGAATTGAACTCAGGACCTTCTTGCTGTGCGGCAACAGTGCTAACCACTGTGCCACCGTGCTTAGTTTATTTAGTTTTTTATTTATTTAGTTTTTTTTAAAGAAAGAAAAATCATAAATGTGAAATAAACATCCACATCAATTCTATGAACTTGCCATAATGAAAATATATAGTTATATATAGAATAACTGAAATATAAACCTCCATTTTATATTATCCACCGCTCTCGAATTATGCTTGTGTATTTCATATGTTAACTGTTGTAAGAAAACAACTTTCCTCTAACTTGTCTGTCCTGGTCTGTAATAATTTATCCAGATGACTATGACTCAACTCTTAAGCGCTCAGATGCTCTTTGTCATTATGCCTTCAGGGTTACAACTGGTGACCCATATTTTATTCACAACAGAACATTGAAAACACATGAAATGTTTAAAATAAGACATTTTACTATTTCATTTTTTGAAAATTAGGTCATTTTGAATTTGTTGGCATCAACACACTGGCAACAGGTCAGGACAGGGTATAAAAACAGCTTCTTAAAAGGGTTTAGGTCCTCAGAAGTAGAAAGGGGAAAAGGTTTATCAATCAGCAAAAAACTGTTTACAAATTGTAAAACAAAATTTAAAGATTATGTCCTTCAACATAACACTGTGAAGACTTTGAATATCTCATCATACACAGTATGTTCTAGATATACGTACTTGGGCTTAAGTTCATTTAAAATTGACTGAGAAAGCATGCAAAGCTGTTCTGTTGTTGAAACATAAAATTGCTATAATTATAAAACACTGCGTATGAACTGAAAAGGAAGACCTTCTGACTTGTTATCGGTGTTCAGTTCAAAAGTAAACCATCTATCTATCCATGCCTCTGTTTTCTTCCACTTATCCAATTTGGCAACAAAGCCTATCCCAGGAAGGATAGGATAAGGAAGTGAAAGTTCATAAATTTGACTGTAGGAGCTGAACTGTCACCTGAAATACTTTCACCAGTGAAATAACTAGACAATGTGGAGAAGGTGGGAGGCAGCATATGCAGCGAGTGACAAGCAGTGCCAAAATTTCATGTCATGTGTGCCATGTGAAGAACAACCATATGGTGTAGCTGCAAGAGATGTGAAGAGTAAACACTTCTACTATCCTCTCCTTGTATCATTATAATCATCCTCTGTCAGGATTTGGTAAATGTAGTAAGTTTTTTGTTTGTGCCATGAATGAATAATAAAAATGTGAAAATAAATTTTTTTGAGTAGTGAGTGTACTTCTTGTTGTTTGTTAATAGGCGCTTCAATAATAGGCCATCATCAGCATTATTAAAAAAACAACAACAACAATAATGACAAAGTGCCATGCAAAAACCAAATTAACTAAGTCTATGTTAATTGCATAATAGATAATATCTATAGACTCCCCTGACAAGTGACAGATGACTACATTTTGCTTATTAATTTAGATTATGAAATGTACTCAGTGACTGCTGATAGCCAATAAGAACATACATTTTATAAAAACATATATGTGATGAGAGTTGAACTCACTGTACACAAAAATGATTTTACCACATATATGACAGAAAACAAACTCTGTTGTTCTAATGTATATCTAGTTAATTACAGTTTTTTCTGAATGCTTAAACCCTAACTGTGATTCCTGTAGCACAATCTCTAAAACTATTCAGACTTATAGCAAAACCACTCACTGAGTTTGCAAAACTAAAAGCACAAAAACTGCTTTGCACTCAGTTTGCAATTTTGTAACACACACTTTGCAAAACTGTAGGCACAATTCACTGCACAACACTCAATTACCAAATTTCCAACACACTCCTAGCAAAAGTATACACATGTATGGCTATCATTACAGTTTTTCACAGTCGCTAACAAGCGTTTGTCCAAACAGTTGTCACATTTGCAAAACTCTAAACACAATTAGCACAGGATCGGTCTGTTGTGGCCATACCATTCACACATTTCATGTCGTGTTCACCCAATATGCAGTCAGTGAACACATTTCCACAATGCTTACATTTTCTTAACAGACAAGTTATACCTCCCAACAAAACTATGGACTGTTCTTGTAGTATCTACGAATGTTAACACACAACATCCCACAATAGCAAAAACAATATTCCAAACCGTAGATACAGTATAAAAACCTCTGCCCCTGCAATGATATCAGTACAAAAACAATATCAATATCAAAAATATATCTCAGCTGTAAACAAACAAACAATTGAATAATTGACACACAGCTGATTTATGTTGGGTAAATTGGGCCAACCACACCTTCTTCCATTCTGGCTTAGACTCAGTGGGGTTCATAAGGCAAGACCTTGAGGAGTGATGTTTTTGGAAACAAAAAAAAGACAAACACTGTAATGTCTGGTCGAGGAGGAGTAAGAGCAAGGGGCCCAGAGAGAAGAGCAGGCCCAAGGAGAGGGCAAGGTATAGGTGTAAGAATGCGTGGTGGTGGCATTCCAAGGGCTGCAAGAACAGTAGTCAGTGATGAAATCCGTGCCACTATCATTGACCATGTAATCAACCATGGTCTTTCACTAAGAGAGGCTGGTGAAAGAGTGCAGCCCAATTTGAGGCGGTCAACGGTTGCCTCCATTATACGCACCTTTCAACAAACCAACAGGTAAGTATTGCATTTTACATGGATTGTTCCTATTCTCACTTGACATGTCAATATGGTCATACAGTAATGCATATGTTGGATTGTCTGTCTTTCTAAAGAATGCAACGTCTTCCACCCTCTGGGGGAAGAGGAAAGCTCCTCAGTAATGATCAGGAGCTTGCCATTGTGGAAATGGTTACTGCAAATAATGCAATAAAACTGCGTGAAATACAAACCAGAATTGTGGCGGACCATGAGATATTCGACAATATCGATAGAATCAGCCTCACAACCATTTCGCGGACATTGTCCAAACATAGAGTGCGGATGAAGCAGCTCTACACTGTTCCCTTTGAGAGGAACAGTGAGAGGGTCAAGGAGCTACGACGACAATATGTCCAGGTACAGTGTATATTTAATCCAATGTCCAGTTCTATAAGCTTTGCACTTTGCAAGTAGGTAACCTACACAATACTAGGTTACAGTACAGTATGGTATACAGTACTAACATGACTTACATAAACTTTGTTTCAGAGAGTTATGGAATTGGAGGCCAACCAGGCCCCTCATGAATTCATATACATCGATGAGGCAGGATTCAATCTGGCCAAAAGGCGTCGACGTGGACGGAATGTGATTGGTAAAAGGGCCACAGTTGATGTGCCAGGACAGAGAGGGGCAAACATTACCATGTGTGCAGCAATTGCAAATGCAGGATTACTCCTTCACAAATGTCAGGTTGGACCCTATAATACAGAGCGCTTGCTTGCCTTTCTCAATGATCTCCACCAGCGCCTGGTTCCAGAGCAGGGTCAGGAGGGTGAGAACATGAGGACCTTTGTAATTACCTGGGACAATGTGGCTTTCCATCACTCGCAAGCAATAACAACATGGTTTGAAGTCCACCCAAGACTGGTGAGTCTCTTCCTTCCACCCTATTCACCTTTCCTCAACCCCATAGAGGAGTTCTTTTCTGCATGGCGGTGGAAGGTTTATGACCATCAGCCACATGACCAGATGTCCCTCCTTGAAGCCATGGATGCTGGCTCCAGGGACATCACAGTTGACGATTGCCAAGGGTGGATCCGACATACCAGGCGGTTTTATCCCAGGTGCATCGACTTGGCTGACATCAGATGTGATGTTGATGAAAACATGTGGCCTAACCCTGAAGATCGCAGAGATTAGATGCAACTTTTTTGCCTTTTTTTAGCCCCCCTCCCCCCCTTTTTATCTTGGCTTTTTGCTGTTGTTTTTTTGTTCAGAATGCTCTTGTGTGTTCCATGGATATTTTGTTCACTGTAAGCAATACTGTGACACTTTCTCTGTCCTATCATACCGTGTTTCTACTGTACCTCCTGTAGTAAACAGTAAAGACACAGAAACTTGTTTGCTTTTTACTGGAATGCTTTTGAATGTGAACATTACTGTACATGTGGACATGCAGTTACCAACCAAGACATTTCTGGTGTCAAAATGGTGGATTGCATGTTTCGCATGCACATACCTGTAAAACTGAAACATAAAAGTCTATGCAGTTTTTGTAATGTCAATAATAGCCAGTATTTTGACACCTGGTGTACTTTGATTGACTGCATGTACCTTGTGAAGTGAAGACAAGTGTTATTCTTTGACAGACTAATTTCATTTTGAGTCAGGTTTATAGTGTTTTTGTACAGTTAGTGTGTGCAGAGACAGATGTGTTCTAATTTTGAAATGAGGAGTTAGTATATATTTAACAGAGTGTATTTTTGGGAAGGATATTATCCATTTGGCCAATTGTGTTTTGTAGGTGTGGGTCTGTGTTAAGAGTTTAGAAAAAGTATCTGAAGTATGGGTAGGCACTTGTTAGCGACTGTAAAAAACTGTAACACTAATTTGCCAACTGTCTGGCACAGGTAAGCTGTGTGTGCGGAGTACAATGGAGGGAGCAGAAACAGTGAGAAGTAGAGGAGGCCGAAGAAGAGGACGTGGAGGTGAAGAAGTAGGATGAAGAGGATGACAAGGACAAGGAGGAGCAAGAGGAAGACGAGGAGGGGGGAGAGGAAGTTGAGGAGGGGGGAGAGGAAGGGTAGGAAGAGTAAGAAATAGAATTGCTGATGACATCAGAGCTACAATAGTGGACCATGTAATCAACCGTGGAATGACCCTGAGGGTAGCTGGCCAATGGGTCCAGCCTAACTCGAGCCGCTACACTGTAGCAAGCATCATAAGGACATCTTGAAATGAGAATCGGTTAGTACAGTCACTTCGCACAAAGATTTGTAGCACTGCCATATGCCAATGAGAAACACACCAATACCATTGATGTAAAAATACTGAAATTGTTACTTTACAGAATTGCTAGATGACCAGATGCTGGGGGCAGAGGAAGCATGTTCACTGCAGACCAAGTAACCCATATAGTCATTATGGCGATTGCAAATAATCCTATACTTGGAAATAAACACTTGTGTTTGTTTTGATGTGTCTGAATAAACACCAGTACTTGAAGTTTGGATCCCTCTATGCTTATGGATCTATGACAGAAGTATGAGCTCAAACTGACATAGCCTACCTTGTGCACAGAGAAAGCAAAAGCCAGATGTGTTTTGTATTCATACCATCAGTGTGCAGTTGGCGCATTGTGTGCTTAGTAGATGATGGCTTGTGTGTACTGTTTGATACGGAAACACCATTTTTACGAAGGTGTGAAGAGTTAATCTAGCTGTGTTTGCTTTTGCAAGAGAACTACAATGTTTTGATTATTGGGTGACAGGTTTTCTTATTTGTGTGAAGAGTTTTGCAAAATTAGCCAATAGTTACAAAAAATGTGCTTAAGCAATCAGAAAAAACTGTAACGAATTCTAGCATGATGTCTGATTCATTCCAGTAACATATATTGAAATTATAAACAGAGATGTGTCCTTGTTTTACACAAGAAAACACTGTGTAATGCTACATGTTGTTAGTGTTTTTTAGGTCATTGTTTTGTGGGTGACAAAGTGTGTTTGTTGGCTGTCAACCTTTGCTAGTGTTCTGGAAGAATGAGTTTATTTGAGACCTGAATAAAGTGTTTTGGTAGTTGTAGTGCATTTTGAATGTGAAATGAACTGCTTTGCCAAGCTGAAGGTCAGTTAGGAGAATTGTGTGAAGAGTTTTGCAAAAGTGACCTAAGTATTGTGAAATGTGTCCTAGCGGCTGTAAAAAACTGTAAGTGGGGGAATTACACTCCCCCCGCCCCATCCCCTAAGAAAAATAGAAAAATAGAAAGTTCCATTAGTAGTTCTGTGGAAAGTACCCAACACTGACCCCCAAATAGAGGTGAATGCTGGAAACTTTGTAAAACTACTTTTTTAACTTTTTTTTTGTCTCTCTCTCTCTATTCAGGAGGAAAAATAAATAGCAGCATGTCATAGAAAAAAACCCACTTGTAATTGTCAAAGGATGTGACTCTCCGAATCTACTTAAGCATTTTAGAACTTGCACTGTGTGTTTGTTTGGAGTTGTTTGGAAATGTGTTGAACTCGGAAGTTCACAGCCAACATGGCTGTCACTTGTCACTTGGATCTTGGATTACTTCGCTTTTGCATGCTTGCTGAGTGTGTGTGTGTCTGTCTGTGTGTTGGGTGGGTGGTTGTGTGCCATGGGCCAGCTTCATTCTCATGCTTCAGTGCATTTCTGGTTACATCATCAGACATCAAAATGAAAGCATGTGAAGGGAGTATACTTTTGATCAGTGGCCTCAACTGAATGTCATAGAGTTGAACTGTGTGGATCTCATTATTTTAGCCTTCACTTTCTTAATTCCAGGGCCTGGCTGTTAGCTATGAAGACAGTTTCTATAGCAAAGACTACATCCCTCACTGTGTCTCCTTAACCTTGTGCAAAATAAGCATAAAAAACATAGAATATTTATGAAAAAATATATCGTATATATATATATATATATATATATATATATATATATATATATATATATATATATATTATAAGTATACATAAGTAAAGGAAAACTAGAATGTTATGAAGTTAGCAAAGCACTTTTGTTCCTGGGTGCCTGAACTGTATTTTTTTTTTTTTTTTAATCACAGCCCATTAATTATGCACAAATGGAAGTTTTTTCAGGAATGTCAGAATTTGCAAACTTAAGAGGTAGTAGTGCAATGAGTCCTTTCACCCCCTCACAACACAATGAGTTCCATTGATATTGAGCTGTTTATTGTACAGTAGTATTACTGTATGGTTAGGAAATACATCTATTTTACTAAGTTTAGGCAATAAAATTACTTGTGAAATCTTGTGATGGAAAAATTTGCAATATTTTATTACGGCTCCATCCTCCTGTACCATGATTCCAGTGTAGAGCGAACAATGGCAGGTTAAAGCATGCTAGCTTGGTGAAAATTGGAAACTTTAAAGGTTGATTACAGTTTTTTCTGATTGCTTAAGCACATTTTTTGTAACTATTGGCTAATTTTGCAAAACTCTTCACACAAATAAGAAAACCTGTCACCCAATAATCAAAACATTGTAGTTCTCTTGCAAAAGCAAACACAGCTAGATTAACTCTTCACACCTTCGTAAAAATGGTGTTTCCGTATCAAACAGTACACACAAGCCATCATCTACTAAGCACACAATGCGCCAACTGCACACTGATGGTATGAATACAAAACACATCTGGCTTTTGCTTTCTCTGTGCACAAGGTAGGCTATGTCAGTTTGAGCTCATACTTCTGTCATAGATCCATAAGCATAGAGGGATCCAAACTTCAAGTACTGGTGTTTATTCAGACACATCAAAACAAACACAAGTGTTTATTTCCAAGTATAGGATTATTTGCAATCGCCATAATGACTATATGGGTTACTTGGTCTGCAGTGAACATGCTTCCTCTGCCCCCAGCATCTGGTCATCTAGCAATTCTGTAAAGTAACAATTTCAGTATTTTTACATCAATGGTATTGGTGTGTTTCTCATTGGCATATGGCAGTGCTACAAATCTTTGTGCGAAGTGACTGTACTAACCGATTCTCATTTCAAGATGTCCTTATGATGCTTGCTACAGTGTAGCGGCTCGAGTTAGGCTGGACCCATTGGCCAGCTACCCTCAGGGTCATTCCACGGTTGATTACATGGTCCACTATTGTAGCTCTGATGTCATCAGCAATTCTATTTCTTACTCTTCCTACCCTTCCTCTCCCCCCTCCTCAACTTCCTCTCCCCCCTCCTCGTCTTCCTCTTGCTCCTCCTTGTCCTTGTCATCCTCTTCATCCTACTTCTTCACCTCCACGTCCTCTTCTTCGGCCTCCTCTACTTCTCACTGTTTCTGCTCCCTCCATTGTACTCCGCACACACAGCTTACCTGTGCCAGACAGTTGGCAAATTAGTGTTAATGATAGCCATACATGTGTATACTTTTGCTAGGAGTGTGTTGGAAATTTGGTAATTGGGTGTTGTGCAGTGAATTGTGCCTACAGTTTTGCAAAGTGTGTGTTACAAAATTGCAAACTGAGTGCAAAGCAGTTTTTGTGCTCTTAGTTTTGCAAACTCAGTGAGTGGTTTTGCTATAAGTCTGAATAGTTTTAGAGATTGTGCTACAGGAATCACAGTTAGGGTTTAAGCATTCAGAAAAAACTGTAATATTTGTTTATGTATTTTTATTTTTTTGCACTAAGTAATCCCAAAGTACAAGAATTTGTATACACACCATCCACTGATACACATACAATAGTAATGCTAATCTACTCGGTCTTCTCCATTTGGCCACAGGTTCTCATCCACATCACATCTTATGTCATCTAGGGCAATACACCTAGGAAAGAATCTTCTGGCATGCCAGAATTGAAGGAGTTGAAAAATTGAAGGAGTAACACCTGTGTAGATGTTCATCTACAATGAGAATAAGCTGTGGCTGGTTAAACTGCATTTTTAGATTTAAAATATGTTTCAATAAAATATTGCTGTTGAATTTTGCTGTCTTTTTAAGTTTTGCATTGTGTTATTGTTTTGGCCATAAGTTTAACAGTTTTGAAAACAGTATGTAAGTACATGCAAAATGTCCTGTACGTACAAAGATTTTTGGCAGTTGTTGTGTCTGAGTGAGAAAATAATTCATGAAATTTGAGAGATGTAGTCATTGAATGCATTTTGTGCCCAAACAATGATAACTGATCCTCAGTTTAGCCCACATAGACTTCTGTTGTGCTCACTGTGTGAGGAGTTTTGCAAAAGTGACCTAAGGATTGAGAAATGTGTCCTAGCGTCTGTAAAAAACTGTAAACGGAAGGGAAACACACAAGGACAGGCAGATTTGTTTTCCCTTAATAAATGAAATTATCATTTAAAAACACATTTTGTATTTCCTCGACTTATCTCTGTCTCTGTAAGTGTGACAAATATACAAAAATCTAAGAAATCAGTAAGGTGGTAAAAAATTTCACACCACTACAAGCTGCTAATTCAGAAGTGAATTTAACACTGATTAGACCAAAACTATATGCACACATAGATGCTAACAAAACTTGTGAATGCAGCAAAGGTATATCCCAGCTGCACTACCAATGATGTGTGTGTGTGTGTGTGTGTGTGTGTGTGTGTGTGTGTGTGTGTGTGTGTGTGTGTGTGTGTGTGTGTGTGTGTGTGTGTGTGTGTGTGTGTGTGTGTTTCACCCTTCCCTGTCCTCTCTCATTTCCTAATTAATTACGTTTAGCCTCCTGGGTGTTTTATTTATTTATTTGGGTGGGGGTTTTTGCAAATAACTTATCTTTTCTTTTCCACATTTCAAGCCAACACAGAGACAGATCCACAGTAAGAGGACAGCAAAAGCGTAGAGAAGAAGGGGCGAAGGGAATGTCACTGGAGAGAACACCATTTGAAAAACAGAGAAATAAAAACAGTCACACAGCCCACAGAAGGTCAGCGTCCCCTCCCTCCTGAATCACTCACTCCTTGTGTACCAGGTATGCCAAATACTGCATACTGTACTACAATACAAACAACCACACACTTTCATCACAGTTTGCATTTATCTGTGACTTATCAAACACTCTATTGAACACTTTTCTTGTAAGCACTGAAGCAGTGTCCATCACAGGTGCATTACTCATTTTGCTGCCCGTGTCTAACCGAAGGACTACAACTGGAAGTCTCTACAGAGCCCACAGAAACCAGTGAGGTGGTACTTCACTTCTCTTGCTGCTAAAATAACTGTCCTAACTGTGGGACTAATGAGGATTGTATTAACTTAATCTCTCCATATTTCTTACTACAAATGGACTCATTCTTCTTCGTTCTTTGGACAACACCAAACATGTTGGTGTATCATGACAGTGAATATGTGACAGAAATGCATATGTTCAGCATTATTTCCAAGGAGTATTGCAATAATGTTTTTTGAATTACAGCCATTTTTATGTAAAGTCCCCCGTTTCCAGATGCTTTTGAAGTAATTGGACAGGTGACTGACAAACAGTTTCATGGCCAGATGAGACCTGTTTCCTCTTTATTTAATGACAAGTTAAAAGCACTTGAACTCATTATCCATTGGGTCATTATCCATTTAGATGTCAAGCACCAGCGGATCAGTTTTGCAGTCATTTGGCTGAATCTTAGCAGATGGTGTCTTGTACACATCAGAATTTCTCCTGCTACTTCTGTCAGCAGCATTGTTGGGCAAGTTATTTAGAAAAAGTAATTAGTTATAGTTACTAGTTACTTTTTCAAAAAAGTAACTGAGTTATTAACCAAGTTACAATATTATAAAAGTAACTAGTTACTAGGAAAAGTAACTATTGTGTTACATTAAAAAAAATGTTTAACAGAAGTTAAACAACAGAAGTTGTCTAAAATAGGGTCCATGGTATAATTGGCCGTTTTTATTACTTTTTATTTTACCTCTACATTTAACCTTTAATAACTATTTACCTTGCCTTTTTTGGTATCATTCTTTTCAGCACAACCTCACATGTCTGACTTTACTGTTATTTTTCCATGTTGACATACTGTATTAACATAATTGATCTAAAACCAGCCAAAACATAAAATCCAAGTAGAAAAAAGTTATATTTTTACTGTTACAACCAGAAATATGTTTAATGAATCATTAACTTGAAATGCAAATATAAATTGTACATTTTAAAAACCTATGCACAAGTTTTGCAATCAGCAAAGTTATTTGCAGTTATTCACCTAAAACAAAATTTTATAACCATTTCAAAATTATTTACAGAACAATCAGGTGATCTGCATCAAATAAGATGCCACACAAATTATTTGTGCCACTCAAAAATATAATTTCTGTCCACTATAAGATAAAGGAGAACATCACAACCCTGATACCCACAGGCCTGACAGCAGGAGGTGTATCTCTCCTCCTGTTTTCCACCTGGAGACACTATAATCTGCCTTTGGTGGCTTTTTGGCAGCAACTGTGACATTCAGCAGTCGACACATTGTTCTGACACACAAAACAATTCACTACACTACACACGACACACTAACTACATACTCAAAACACGCTAAATGTCACAAATCTCTCTCATGTCAAAACTTGCTGTCTTTCTCTTTCTTTCGCTCTCTCTCACTGCCATTACTCCTAAAACTTCTCCCTCTTCCTAAACAAGCAAAATCCAATGTTGCCATATCATTTTTTTTGATTGGTCGACATGGTGCATTTTGCCACCAGTAGGAAACTGTGGGGGTAAACACATCGATAGTATTCTGGAAAAAAAACATTGTGTATGTTTTTTATCATAACTCTGATTTTACGTGGCCTATCAACACAATTTAAAAACTGGTATTTAGTTTGAAGTTCACACTTTTAATAGCAAAATGGAGACTTGGGCTTGTCTTGGGTGGACATAGCATCTTGTTGCTAAATTGGTTTAACATGACTACTTTTCTTTCTCAGCCAATCAGCAGCACTCATGCAAATGTTTTGACCCCTTAGCCCTGATGATTAGCCCAGATGATTGAAGCTGTCTTCAGCTTCAATCATCTGTGTGTTGAAAAATAGTAACGCGTCCACACCACATTTTCTTGTGTAGATAAGTATTTTTGGTTGTTCAGGGTAATTATGTTTTAGTTTTCATATTGAGGGGTCCAGTTTTGAGCTACCAAATGCACTGTGGTAAATCTCTTTGAATTAAATCTTTAAATCTGCTCTTCAACCACAATTTGATTGTCTTAGTTCAAACCGACTATTGGGGTGCACAGAGGCACAAAAACAAGTTCAAGCAAGCCATGAGGTTAAGTTTAGCCTAATTTTTGATAGATAAGCTGATTTCAATGCCAGTCCATATCAGCTGATAACCTTCCACACATCTAAATGGCAAATCTCATATAAAAAACTTGCTGCCTTAACCTGACAGTGGAGCTGCATATCGCCATGTCTTCCTTTTCATGTTTTTTCTTATTTAATCAGTGTCATATCACTGTCATTTGCTCTGTTCTGTGGGATCTTGCCGCTGCTCCTCCCACCTCCAGCTTTCCATGCATGCACATGAAAGGGCTGGAAGCTCCCAGAAGAGAGCCATGCTGCCAATTATAGTTTTGACTTTTAATATCAATATGCTGATAGATATTTTAATTTGTTTTTTATTAAAATATTTTATATACAATTCCTCTCTTGGAAAAAGTACTTTGAGAAACGTATAAATGAAGAAAATGAGAGAGAGAGAGAGAGAGAGAGAGAGAGAGAGAGAGAGAGAGAGAGAGAGAGAGAGAGAGAGAGAGAGAGAGGTGTGGAGGAGGGGTAAGAAGGACATGATGGAAGCTATGAAGATGATGAAGAGACCTTCTATTTTAGCCTAATTTAGCAAATGTGAATGTTTTTGTGTTGTTAAGCACACTTTTTATTTAGTGTTTTCATAAAAGCCTTAAAAAAAGCCTTAAAAAAATAAAAGCTTTATACATTTACTACTACTATGGCTTAAAAATCATTGGCTATCATCTTAGATATCGCCTGATCAGGACTCAGCTGTTTGGCTGGGGTCATTTGTTTTGGAAGAAATGTTCTTGTTTTGGTATACCTGCAGTTTCCTTTAAGTCAGTGGATGCTGACATACTTGGATCAAAACAGGACACTTCTCCAGCATCAGTGGGTGTAAGGGAGAGGGTAAGCTGTCCTCCGTGTCTGTGCAGGTTTTTTGTTGACCTTGCTCTAATGGATATTTTCATTGCCTCCAATATCACTGAAATCCAGCCAAATTTGCCTCCTTTTCTCTCTGTTGCTTTGTGCTGGACTGTACCACTACGCTTGCTGTCTTTGGAGTGCTCATATAGCGTGCTCATCGTCCCTGCCTGCATGAACAGCAGCAGCTGAAGATTCTGCTCTCCCAACGGAAAGCACTCTTCTCGTTCTCTACAAAGAATCTGCTCTTCGAACCGACTCGTTTGTGAACAACACATCACTCCACTGTGGTGGCCCACAAAGAAAGCAGCTGAAAGACGATCTACAGTACCTCTCTTGCTGTGTTTATCAGATGGTTTAAGTGTCAGATCATTTTAGTCTTAAAGCACCTAATTGCAATTATTATTTTATAACATGTATACAATGTCACTGTGTTTGTGTGAAGCACTCGTGTCCCCCAAAACAACACACACACATACTGCCTCTCACAGACACAGTCAGACTTTATATAATGTCTTATTCCACAATGTTTGTGTGAAGCACTCCTTGTATCCCCTAGTACAACATACACACACAACTCATTTTGTATTCCTCACAGAGGACTGGCAGATGATTCCTCATTCAGCCAGTGCTCAGGCTGCATGAACAGACAAGCACAGCTGTCAACACAGCATGAGGACACAGAGAGAGAAATCAAAAGATCAAAGAATCAAACAAATATGCTCCTGTGTTTGACCTGAGGGTGGCGCCACAGGGTACATGTAGTCATACATGCCAATCTGCATCTCAGATTTTTATATTTACATGTGAAATTACTGAAAAACATTCTCACCAAAAAGTTTATGAGGTCATTCAAACCAATTTCCTAGCTCATCGTCTTGGAATCATGAATCCAAATTTTAAAAAACTTCATTTAAAATCTGTCGATTTTCTCCAAGCCCTTTTTCTTCAGTGGATGTGCAAAGTCTGGTAATCATCTCTGTCTGCTGGATTCAAACTGTTGTCATACCATTTCAGTATAAAATATATTGCTGCATATTAAAACTGTACTGTGTGGGATTCAGTATTATATGGATGGTAAAACACTGCTTCCATCCTCGTTCCTTACTAGGATTTTGTCATACTCTCTTTTAGTGAGTCTGTGTGACGGAGAAAGAGTGAAAGGCATCTAATGAAGACATAGCTGAATTCTGGGGTGAAGTATTACACATGACTGCACTGTGCTATAATCTACAGGGAGTGCAGAATTATTAGGCAAATGAGTATTTTGTCCACATCATCCTCTTCATGCATGTTGTCTTACTCCAAGCTGTATAGGCTCGAAAGCCTACTACCAATTAAGCATATTAGGTGATGTGCATCTCTGTAATGAGAAGGGGTGTGGTCTAATGACATCAACACCCTATATCAGGTGTGCATAATTATTAGGCAACTTCCTTTCTTTTGGCAAAATGGGTCAAAAGAAGGACTTGACAGGCTCAGAAAAGTCAAAAATAGTGAGATATCTTGCAGAGGGATGCAGCAGTCTCAAAATTACAAAGCTTCTGAAGCGTGATCATCGAACAATCAAGCGTTTCATTCAAAATAGTCAACAGGGTCGCAAGAAGCGTGTGGAAAAACCAAGGCGCAAAATAACTGCCCATGAACTGAGAAAAGTCAAGCGTGCAGCTGCCAAGATGCCACTTGCCACCAGTTTGGCCATATTTCAGAGCTGCAACATCACTGGAGTTCCCAAAAGCACAAGGTGTGCAATACTCAGAGACATGGCCAAGGTAAGAAAGGCTGAAAGATGACCACCACTGAACAAGACACACAAGCTGAAACGTCAAGATTGGGCCAAGAAATATCTCAAGACTGGTTTTTCTAAGGTTTTATGGACTGATGAAATGAGAGTGAGTCTTGATGGGCCAGATGGATGGGCTCGTGGCTGGATTGGTAAAGGGCAGAGAGCTCCAGTCCGACTCAGACGCCAGCAAGGTGGAGGTGGAGTACTGGTTTGGGCTGGTATCATCAAAGATGAGTTTGTGGGGCCTTTTCGGGTTGAGGATGGAGTCAAGCTCAACTCCCAGTCCTACTGCCAGTTTCTGGAAGACACCTTCTTCAAGCAGTGGTACAGGAAGAAGTCTGCATCCTTCAAGAAAAACATGATTTTCATGCAGGACAATGCTCCATCACACGCGTCCAAGTACTCCACAGCGTGGCTGGCAAGAAAGGGTATAAAAGAAGAAAAACTAATGACATGGCCTCCTTGTTCACCTGATCTGAACCCCATTGAGAACCTGTGGTCCATCATCAAATGTGAGATTTACAAGGAGGGAAAACAGTACACCTCTCTGAACAGTGTCTGGGAGGCTGTGGTTGCTGCTGCACGCAATGTTGGTGGTGAACAGATCAAAACACTGACAGAATCCATGGATGGCAGGCTTTTGAGTGTCCTTGCAAAGAAAGGTGGCTATATTGGTCGCTGATTTGTTTTTGTTTTGTTTTTGAATGTCAGAAATGTATATTTGTGAATGTGGAGATGTTACATTGGTGTCACTGGTAAAAATAAATAATTGAAATGGGTATATATTTGTTTTTTGTTAAGTTGCCTAATAATTATGCACAGTAATAGTCACCTGCACACACAGATATCTCCCTAAAATAGCTAAAACTAAAAACAAACTAAAAACTACTTCCCAAAACATTCAGCTTTGATATTAATGAGTTTTTTGGGTTCATTGAGAACATGGTTGTTGTTCAATAATAAAATTATTCCTCAAAAATACAACTTGCCTAATAATTCTGCACTCCCTGTATTCAAGACATGCACTGCTGAAGCTGCTGAAGGTGTGCTCTGTGAACTGCAGGGGCTCACAACACATATGGTCCAGATGGACACTGGGTGCGTACACACACACACACAATTCCATGCTGGCATCAATCTGATCATCTCCATGATTTCTTCTTTCTAGTTCAGGGCTCTTGACCTTCACAATACTTTAGAATCACTATTTATACAGGGAGTGCAGAATTATTAGGCAAGTTGTATTTTTGAGGAATAATTTTATTATTGAACAACAACCATGTTCTCAATGAACCCAAAAAACTCATTAATATCAAAGCTGAATGTTTTGGGAAGTAGTTTTTAGTTTGTTTTTAGTTTTAGCTAATTTAGGGGGATATCTGTGTGTGCAAGTGACTATTACTGTGCATAATTATTAGGCAACTTAACAAAAAACAAATATATACCCATTTCAATTATTTATTTTTACCAGTGACACCAATGTAACATCTCCACATTCACAAATATACATTTCTGACATTCAAAAACAAAACAAAAACAAATCAGCGACCAATATAGCCACCTTTCTTTGCAAGGACACTCAAAAGCCTGCCATCCATGGATTCTGTCAGTGTTTTGATCTGTTCACCACCAACATTGCGTGCAGCAGCAACCACAGCCTCCCAGACACTGTTCAGAGAGGTGTACTGTTTTCCCTCCTTGTAAATCTCACATTTGATGATGGACCACAGGTTCTCAATGGGGTTCAGATCAGGTGAACAAGGAGGCCATGTCATTAGTTTTTCTTCTTTTATACCCTTTCTTGCCAGCCACGCTGTGGAGTACTTGGACGCGTGTGATGGAGCATTGTCCTGCATGAAAATCATGTTTTTCTTGAAGGATGCAGACTTCTTCCTGTACCATTGCTTGAAGAAGGTGTCTTCCAGAAACTGGCAGTAGGACTGGGAGTTGAGCTTGACTCCATCCTCAACCCGAAAAGGCCCCACAAGCTCATCTTTGATGATACCAGCCCAAACCAGTACTCCACCTCCACCTTGCTGGCGTCTGAGTCGGACTGGAGCTCTCTGCCCTTTACCAATCCAGCCACGGGCCCATCCATCTGGCCCATCAAGACTCACTCTCATTTCATCAGTCCATAAAACCTTAGAAAAATCAGTCTTGAGATATTTCTTGGCCCAGTCTTGACGTTTCAGCTTGTGTGTCTTGTTCAGTGGTGGTCGTCTTTCAGCCTTTCTTACCTTGGCCATGTCTCTGAGTATTGCACACCTTGTGCTTTTGAGCACTCCAGTGATGTTGCAGCTCTGAAATATGGCCAAACTGGTGGCAAGTGGCATCTTGGCAGCTGCACGCTTGACTTTTCTCAGTTCATGGGCAGTTATTTTGCGCCTTGGTTTTTCCACACGCTTCTTGCGACCCTGTTGACTATTTTGAATGAAACGCTTGATTGTTCGATGATCACGCTTCAGAAGCTTTGCAATTTTGAGACTGCTGCATCCCTCTGCAAGATATCTCACTATTTTTGACTTTTCTGAGCCTGTCAAGTCCTTCTTTTGACCCATTTTGCCAAAAGAAAGGAAGTTGCCTAATAATTATGCACACCTGATATAGGGTGTTGATGTCATTAGACCACACCCCTTCTCATTACAGAGATGCACATCACCTAATATGCTTAATTGGTAGTAGGCTTTCGAGCCTATACAGCTTGGAGTAAGACAACATGCATGAAGAGGATGATGTGGACAAAATACTCATTTGCCTAATAATTCTGCACTCCCTGTACAGCATCAGGGTATTAAAATGCATTTCCATCTTAGAAAGCCCAGCAGGAGTTCTCATCACTGTTTAAATAATAAATGTAAATTAATGAAGCAATAATTGTACTGTTTACCTCATAATCATTGCAGAACAGAGGGTGAAATAATTGTTTCTATGATTATATAACAGGCTGTTTTGGGGTTGTTTTTAGTTTAAATCAGGACTTCTGTGTTGTGTTTTCCATGCTGCTAAAAATCAAGTTATGCTTAAACACCTAGTTTGTACGACATGAGTGCCAGAAGTGACAGCTGCCCTAATTCTGATGTCAGAAATGTGTGTTGAGCAAGCAGATGTTCTGGGTCATACCTTCTCATCTGCTAATCAGCAGGGTTTTAGCAGTAAAGATTACAGATGTATGGTCTTTGGCTGCTTGTTACCACCATGAGAACTGTATTTTCAGCTCAAGTAACTGAAACCTTTAGTCTCAGGAACTTTTTCAGGGAATTCAAGAATACCTTGAGACTGCTCATTATCTGTGTTTTCACATGCTCATGAAAGGATTTGCATGCACATCACAAAACAAATATAACTATGTTTTTTACCAAAGCACAATCAGGAATTCTAATATCTATCAGCATGCATGCAGGAAAAAAAACCCCTCCATGTTACAGTCTTCTTCACCTAAATTTGGGGTTCGCTTTTCATCACTTCTTACAAACTAATCCAGCCTCTTTTTTTTTAAATGTTTTTTTATGTTTCAGCTTGCCAAACAATGAGGGCCATTGTGAAAGTAGACAATATATCCTTGATTTCTTAAAACTCATTGTTGCAGCTGGAGGAAGTACCAAAGTGACTTCCCCTTAGACTGATTTTTAGTTTTAGTCCTCTTGTTTTCCTAAGAGTTATCGATTCTGTAACTATTTAAATAATGTAAACTAATGTAAGTCTGTTGGCCACAACCAACCAACCTATTGACCTCACATTCTGTACTGGCACAAGAAGCCACTAAACATGTTCTAAAATCTTTAAGCACTTATTTTTCAAAACCAGCTTTGCAGACAGCGTTAAATCCATGCTAGTTCTTGAGAGCAGGGCTCCATAGTGTAAATTAGACTTTATACATGTAGTGTTTTATGTTCACCACAACCCACATTAACAATTATCTTGCTCTAGGGTAGCACTGCTAACCATTGCACCACTCTACCACCCAGAATAGAGTGCATCAAAAAAAGACTACACATTGAAAAAGGCAGGTCATTTTTAGCCTTGAAAGTGTTGTATTCAAATATGTCCCAATAGCTCTCCTGACTCGTGTTATCTACAAATATGCCAGAAAATTGGCTCTCTGCATGGTGAAAATGTAATCAGTGTTATGTTGAATATATATTACCAAAAACAATATATTCAGAAATGCAATACAGGGACCATAATCAAAACTTCTGGACACCCCTTAATCCTCGAGGCCTCCTGTTTTTAAATGTCCAACTTACAGTAACAGCATTGAAAAAGCAAAAAAAGCAGCCTGCTACACATCAACATATACACAACATGCACACATCCTGCAGATCCCTGCAGCAGGGACCTTTTAACATGGGTATGATTGGATGTCCGTGTCAGCTCTGTTTTGTCTTTAATAGAGGTTGTTATTTTGTGCACAGATATGTACACACTGCTGCGAGGTTAATACATAGGTTGCTGTGTAATGAGCTCCCAGATTTACATTTCAGAACCACGGTTGTCTTGGTGATAACGTTTTATGTGTTGTTATACGTTCTGGACAAAATGTCTCCCAGCAGTAACAGTGCAGTGGTTTCTGTGTTAACAGATTGTCTTCAGCTGACCACCTGCCTTCTGCAATTTGCCTGATTGGAACCAATTTGCAAATTGCTTAAGATAAACACACACGCACACACACACTCTGAAAATGCCAACATTTGTCAAAGTTCATTCACTTACCAAATTACAATAAATAAAGGTGTATTTCAACCGCATAAATAAAGCAGCCTTAGTATAAATTCTGTTCTTTTCTATTATTTATTTTATTCACATCAGAAGCACCCTCTTGCTCTGTGTAATATGGATGCAGTTGGCTTTTGGTGTGTGTGTGTGTGTGTGTGTGTGTGTGTGTGTGTGTGTGTGTGTGTGTGTGTGTGTGTGTGTGTGTGTGTGTGTGTTGTAAGTGAAGCAGTCTAGTCAGATCTAATCAGATGGTGTCTTTAACCTGCCTTTTGGCAAGGTGATTGCTTGACTCCACATACTCAGAGACGGTGCCTCTACATACACAAATGCACAAATGTGATCACAGTTTTCTTTCTGAACATGTATTTCATCTGTTTTAATTATTCTCAAGTGTTTTTATAAATTTTACATTTTATAAATTTTGTTCATATATTTTGCATTGACCAAGGGTTGGTTCTTACTGAGCTGAGCTGATAGACAAGTTATTAACTGATAAAATAACCTCCTCCTTTCAGAGTCTTAAAATGACCAGAGTATACAAAAATTAGGCATGTCCTTTATTCCTTATAAACTGTGACTAGAAACTGAGCCCATAATGTTATCAGAAAATGTTTACAGAGGTCACAGAGCAGAGATGCCAAGATCTGGGTTTCTTTCTCATTATGCAGATTTAAGAGACACTGGCTTCAGTTTTCAGGCTTGGATGTTACATCTACCATTACCATCCCAAGAGATGGTGACCACACAAAAATCTTACAGGTCAAAGATTTTACATGCACTTACTCACATGAACCCTAATGTTTTCCTAAATCTAACCAAGCAGATTTATCATCATTGATTTGTTCATCAAGCTCTTCTACAGCAGACTTCATGCTTCCCTTTATGCTGCAACCTTACATGAAGTGGAATCCATCGACAACAAAAGTCTTAAATGACTTTCTTTTGGAACATTTTCTGGTGTTTGCATGTTGTTTTAACAAACTACATGCCACTACTATATAATATGGATAAAGTCTTGCCAACAAAGTCTCAGTATACTAAAAAGACATATTCACAGGCTGAGGGGTATTTTTTTCCTTTTAATGTTGATAAATGCTAAACTAAAAATCTGATTTGTTCTGTTCTGTGTCAGACTATGTAGTAAAACAAATGCTAGAAAGTCAGATACACAATACAGCTCAATAAATGAATTCTGACAAATCCCTGTAGTTACTGATCTGCCTTATATGCAGTTGTCAATCATCAGTCACTCTCAACACAGCTGAAATCTCTAGTAGATAGTAGAAGGCCAAAGGTGAAAAAGTAGACTAGTATTTTTTTTAAAAAGTACATTTAGATACATCATATGAACCCTTGCAGCAGCTGTGGGTTGTCCTTGCTAGTTGGAGAATGGGGGAGAATAGGCTGTTACTATAATCTCAATTTTTTTTTAAAAAACATGATTAGCAACACCCCCCCCCCCCCCCCCCCTCCAAAAAAACAAAAAAACAAAACAGTTGTCAGATGCTCTTTAGCTGCAACACTTTCTTTGGAGAAGACAATTACATATTGCTTGTAATTACTATCACAAAATTGCAATATTAGTTTAGAATTCTTAAATACTCCTGATTTCCTCATATAAACTTCATAAATCATTCAACAGCTATGATCTTCATCATCTGTGTTGGTAGTCAGATAAGTAACAGTTTTGTTTTTTGTTTTTTACAGAATCCATTAAATATTTAAGAGAGAGATTTACAAAAGCTCCTCATTTTGCATGAAAAGAGTGCATCTTTGTTTGCTCTTTGTGGTTTGATGGTAAAGTCGTACACTTCTAGAAACATGTTGACATTTAGAAATGGCCAGACGCTGCTGGAGAAAAAAAAGTGACACTTCTTAAAGTGCATTTCTACATCAACCCCTGTGATATATGGTGACACTTGGACAATATAGGCCAGAGTCATCCTTAATCCAGTGCAATGTAGTTGGGGCCTGGAAGGAATGCCAAAGAGGAAAAACAACAGCAGAGACGTGATTTCTCACATTTACCCATTTCTACCTGCTTTTCCCCCAACATCCCATCTGTCTGTTTTTCTCAGTCGCTTCACTTTTGAGATACTTTTTTTAATTGTTGTTGTTGTTTGTTTTTTTCCCTTTTTTAATTTTTTTTTCCCGTGATAGGAAATTTGGCTTACATGCATACGTTTCGGTTTGTTATGTAATATGTGATGAGGAATTTTTCAAAATTTTCACAGTATATTTGAAATAATGTAAATGAATAAATAAAGCAGTCACAGCAATGGAGCAGAATGTAATGAGCTCTTATTAAAAATTACTCACTATAGACTTTATAGCACAATTTGTAATGTTATCCAAATGTGCAGTGAGTATCACTGAAAACTCTACTGTACACTTCACTCAAAGTTTCCCACAATGCCTCAGGAAAATAGCGTATTGTGGAGGTAAACACAGACGACACGAGAGCTCTCGATAAACACTGCTCGTTTATTACTCATCACCACAGAACGGAACACTTTCCCTCCAAAACACAGCAACAACACTTCCTGAGAACTGGGTGTGAGTGGAGCCCTCCAGTGGTCCACCACACATGCCCCCCCCGAACACCCAGTAGGGTCATCCCCTAGTCCAGAACCCTTGCTTTAATTAAACGTCCAGAACTGTTAGGATGCCTGGGTCGTTGACCCAGGGTTTTTGAGTTTATGATATTATTTATACTTTCTAGTTTTTGGTTTCTTTGAGTTCTGTCTTATGGTTTATGTCTCTGTCTTCTTTAGTTGCTCTGTCTCCCCTATCACCTGCATCCCCTTGTCTAGTTCGCGTCTATGTGTATCCTTAGTTCCTATATCCCCGTGTCCAGTCAGTGTTTGTGTCTGCCCTGGTCCCACGTCTCTGTTCCCTCTGTAGTGCCTGCATGTGAGTCTGTGTCTTTGTTCAGTCTGTGTTATGTGTTTCCTGTTTTACTTTGAAGGTCTCTGTCTTTTCTCAGTGTGTTCAGTTTACGCTTCTTTGGTCTCGTCAGTTCTGATTTGTCCCAGCTGTGTTTCCCTCCTGTTACTCATTCCCTGATTGCTCCCTCTGTGTATTTAAGCCCTGTGTTTCTCTGTGTCCGTGTCGCGATCTACCGTTTTCTTAGCTGTGTGTTCTGTCATTCCTCCGGTGTAAGTTTATTTTGATTTTTCCAGTTATGTTATATTTGAGTTTAACATTAAAGTTGTTTTGAGTTCACATCTGTTTCCGGAGTCTGCACCTTGGGTCCTATTCCTGCCTGCACACAGCCACACCCAACAGAAGATCGCGACCAGTACATGGACCCAGCAGCACTCGCCCCGTCTGAAGAGCTCAGGGAAGATATAATTTATTCAGTGGATAAATTATGTGACCTGTGGCTGAATCATTCTGGGGAGGAATTTCAGCGTGCTGTAGCGAACCGGCTACAGCGACTGGTTTCTGGTCTCCCCTGGCTTTTGGACTCACTTCACCCACTCATACAGGAGTTTTTCCTTAATGAGCTTGATCTGCATCCCCCTGTTGCTACCACTCACCTACCCAACTCGGAGAAAGATGTGCTGCCCAGCCCTCCGGACTTGGAGTTGCCTGGCCCATTGGAGCCATCACCGAGGAGGAAGCGGCGGCCGCACCACCGGCGTGTCACCCCACAGCTGGACCCCGGGATGTCAAAACAACCGGCTGTGGTGAGCAAAAAGGACACTTTTTCTTTTTCTTCGGGCCATGGGACTATTTATTCTGGGGCTATATTTTTTGCATCAGCTGCTCAGCCACGGGGTCACTTAGCTGCTCAGCCGTCTGTTCCCGCTGGAGGGTCCGAGGGGCCCGTTCAGCCGTCTGTCTCCGCTGGAGGGTCCGAGGAACCGCTTCAGCCGTCTCTTCCTGCTGGAGGATCCGAAGGGCCAGTTCAGCCACCTGTCTCCGCTGGAGGGTCCGAGGGGCCCGTTCAGCCTCCTGTCTCCGCTGGAGGGTCCGAGGGGCCCGTTCAGCCACCTGTCTCCGCTGGAGGGTCTGAGGGGCCAGTTCAGCCACCTGTCTCAGCTGGAGGGTCCGAGGAACCGCTTCAGCCGTCTCTTCCTGCTGGAGGATCCGAGGGGCCCGTTCAGCCACCCGTCTCCGCTGGAGGGTCCGAGGGACCGCTTCAGCCGTCTGTTCCCGCTGGAGGGTCTGAGGGGCCCGTTCAGCCTCCTGTCTCCGCTGGAGGGTCCGAGGGGGGGCCCGTTCAGCCGCCTGTTTCCGCTGGAGGGTCCGAGGAACCGCTTCAGCCGTCTGTCTCCGCTGGAGGGTCCGAGGGGCCCGTTCAGCCGTCTGTCTCCGCTGGAGGGTCCGAGGAACCGCTTCAGCCGTCTCTTCCTGCTGGAGGATCCGAAGGGCCAGTTCAGCCACCTGTCTCCGCTGGAGGGTCCGAGGGGCCCGTTCAGCCACCTGTCTCCGCTGGAGGGTCCGAGGGGCCCGTTCAGCCACCTGTCTCCGCTGGAGGGTCCGAGGGGCCCGTTCAGCCACCTGTCTCCGCTGGAGGGTCTGAGGGGCCAGTTCAGCCACCTGTCTCAGCTGGAGGGTCCGAGGAACCGCTTCAGCCGTCTCTTCCTGCTGGAGGATCCGAGGGGCCCGTTCAGCCACCCGTCTCCGCTGGAGGGTCCGAGGGACCGCTTCAGCCGTCTGTTCCCGCTGGAGGGTCTGAGGGGCCCGTTCAGCCTCCTGTCTCCGCTGGAGGGTCCGAGGGGGGGCCCGTTCAGCCTCCTGTCTCCGCTGGAGGGTCCGAGGGGGGGCCCGTTCAGCCGCCTGTTTCCGCTGGAGGGTCCGAGGAACCGCTTCAGCCACCTGTCTTCGCTGGAGGGTCCGAGGAACCGCTTCAGCCGCCTCTTCCTGCTGGAGGATCCGAGGGGCCAGTTCAGCCACCTGTCGCCGCTGGAGGGTGCGAGGGGCCCGTTCAGCCACCTGTTTCCGCTGGAGGGTCCGAGGGGCCCGTTCAGCCACCTGTTTCCCCTGGAGGGTCCGAGGGGCCCGTTCAGCCTCTTGCCTTGTCAGCTGGGGGTCCGGGAGGGGCCCAGCCAGCACGTCCCAGTGTCTGCTGATGGTTCTGGCGAGGCCGTTCAGCCAACACCGGCTCCACCGCCTGGTCCGGCCTCCGAGTCTGCAGTTCCGTCTGGTCCTGCATCTGCAGCTCCGCCTGGTCCGGCCCCCGAGTCTGCAGCTCCGCCTGGTCCGGCCCCCGAGTCTGCAGTTCCGCCTGGTCCGGCCTCAGCCTCTGCAGCTCTGCCTGATCTGACCTCAGCCTCTGCAGCTCCGCCTGGTCCGGCCTCAGCCTCTGCAGCTCCGCCTGGTCCGGCCTCAGCCTCTGTAGCTCCGCCTGGTCCGGCCTCCGAGTGTTCAGCTTCGTCTGCTCCTGAGGTCTCCATGCTGTCTGTTCCTGCACATCTTGTCCGGCCTGCACGTCCTGCACATCTTGTCCGGCCTGCTCGTCCTGCACGTCCTGCTCGTCCTGCACGTCCTGCTCGTCCTGTCCGGCCTGCTCGTCCTGCACGTCCTGTCCGGCCGATGACTGGACGTCATTGCCGTCATGGACGGCCCCCTGAACTACGTCGCCGTCGGTGCCTCCCGCCCGGCCGGCCTCCTGATCTGCTCGGTCGCCGTCGGTGCCTCCCGCCCGGCCGGCCTCCTGATCTGCTCCGTCGCCGTCGGTGCCTCCCGCCCGGCCGGCCTCCTGATCTGCTCCGTCGCCACCGGTGCCTCCCGCCTGGCCGGCCTCCTGACCTGTTTTCTGGGCTCTTGGACCATCAGCCTCCGGGCCGCCCCCCTGAACTGCCCGGGATTGGACTATCGTGCTGTCAGCCTCCGGGCCGGCCCCCTGAACTTTTTTGAGACTATTGCCTGGGCCTCTGCGCCTTTCGTGAGCTCTTTTGTTTGTTTGCTTTTGGACTTTGCCTGGGCCTTGGTGCTGTTGTTTTGGACTTTGTTCCTGTTTTTTGTTCTGTTGCTTTCTGGGCTCCAGTGTTTGCATTTTTTTTTTTTTGTTTGTTTTGTTTTGTTGTTTCTGGCTCCTTGTTTGGTTTGTTTTGAGCCCTCCATCCTGTTTCCCCCGCCGCCCACCCTGGTTCGGTTGTTTTTGTTTTTTTGGTTTTGATGTTTTGGTTGGGCTGTCTGGAAGCCAGCCCTTAAGGGGGGGGTACTGTCAGGATGCCTGGGTCGTTGACCCAGGGTTTTTGAGTTTATGATATTATTTATACTTTCTAGTTTTTGGTTTCTTTGAGTTCTGTCTTATGGTTTATGTCTCTGTCTTCTTTAGTTGCTCTGTCTCCCCTATCACCTGCATCCCCTTGTCTAGTTCGCGACTATGTGTATCCTTAGTTCCTATATCCCCGTGTCCAGTCAGTGTTTGTGTCTGCCCTGGTCCCACGTCTCTGTTCCCTCTGTAGTGCCTGCATGTGAGTCTGTGTCTTTGTTCAGTCTGTGTTATGTGTTTCCTGTTTTACTTTGAAGGTCTCTGTCTTTTCTCAGTGTGTTCAGTTTACGCTTCTTTGGTCTCGTCATTTCTGATTTGTCCCAGCTGTGTTTCCCTCCTGTTACTCATTCCCTGATTGCTCCCTCTGTGTATTTAAGCCCTGTGTTTCTCTGTGTCCGTGTCGCGATCTACCGTTTTCCTAGCTGTGTGTTCTGTAATTTCTCCAGGTTAAGTTTGTTTTGAGTTTTTTCAGTTATGTTATATTTTGAGTATCACATTAAAGCCATTTTGAGTTTATGACTGTCTCCGGAGTCTGCACCTTGGGTCCTATTCCTGTCTGCACACAGCCACACCTAACAAGAACGGCTGAACCGGGGAGGTGGAGAGCTGGCGGAGGGGAAACGAGCCTGAGGGCCAGGCTGGCACGGGCGGTCAGGAAAAACTGAAGATAGCTCGGGCCCCGCCAGGTGGGGGGCACTCCCAGAGGAAGAAGCAGGGTTGTCCAGTCCAGTGGAAGGCGGGCGGGGGGCCTGAGCCGGCACCACCTGGTCATCCAGAAGCACATGTGCTGGTTTAAGTCTGTCAATAGAAACAGCCTCCTGCCGACCCCCAAAATCCAAAAGGAAATGCTTCCAGCCCGGTTGAATAACCCGAAAGGGGCTGTCATACAGTGGACGCAGCGGAGGCCTATGAGCGTCATGCCTGACAAAAACAAACTGCGAAGAGTCCAACGACCTCGGAACAAAGGTGTCAGGCACACAATGGTGCACTGGGCCAGGAAGAGAAAACGAGTCTCTTGGGGGACGGAGAGACAGCACAGAGGGAGCGAAGCACAGGGGTGGGCTCTCAGGCAAGAATTCCCCGGGGACCCGGAGGGGCTGACCAAGGACAAGTTCAGCCGGGGAAACCCCAAGGTCTTCTTTAACCGCGCAGCGCAACCCCAGTAAAACCCATGGAAGGCGGTCAACCCAGTTGCCATCTGTGAGAGAAGCACGGAACGCGGCCTTCAGCGACCGGTGGAAACGTTCGCACATCCCGTTGGCCTGCGGGTGGTACGCAGTGGTGCGGTGGACCTTGACCCCCAGGCCGTCAGCCATGGCAGACCAAAGCTCGGAAACGAATTGGGGGCCCCTGTCTGAGGTAATGTCGGCGGGGGGACCGAAACGCGAAACCCACGTTGACAAAAATGCCCTGGCCACTGCTGCTGCTGTAGTGGACGCCAGAGGCACTGCCTCAGGCCAGCGGGTTGTGCGGTCCACTACAGTCAAAAGGTGCGTGAAACCTTGTGACTGCGGCAGAGGACCAACCAGATCCACATGCACATGATCAAAACGCCTCCCTGGAACGCGGAAGGATTCGAGGGGCGCCTGTGTGTGCCTATGGATCTTAGCGCGTTGGCATGGGATGCACGCGGCTGCCCAGTCTTTCACCGATTTACGAAGGCCCGGCCAAACGAACCTAGAGCTGACCAGCTTGACCGAGGCCCGGACGCCTGGATGAGAGAGGGCGTGTACGGAGTCAAAAACGCGACAACGCCACGAAAGGGGAACTACAGGGCGTGGATGGCTGGTGGAAACATCGCAAAGCAGGCTAGGCCTGCCGTTCCACACGGGTCTGTCCTCCAGTACAAGGCCCGTTTGCGCAGACCGAAGTGCAAGGACGTCCGGGTCGGCCTGTTGGTCAGCGGCCATAGCCTGAAAGTCTATGCCAACATAAACAGGAGAAACCAGCACGCGGGATAGACAGTCAGCCACGCAGTTGGACTTACCAGCCACGTGCTGAAATGGCTGCCAACTGGCGCTGCTGGCGCCCGCTCCACGGATCAGAGACCTTGGACATCGCGAATGTCAAAGGTTTATGATCGACGTACGCGGTGAAGCTCCGACCCTCGAGAAAAAAACGAAAATGCCGTGTGGCGAGGTGTAGGGCCAGCAACTCCCTGTCAAAAACGCTATATTTGCGCTCACTGTCTCTAAGCGTGCAACTAAAAAAAGCGAGCGGTTGCCAGACACCGGAGACCCGCTGTTCTAACACTGCGCCCACTGCCACGTCCGACACGTCGGAGGTCAACGCAATCTCCGCCGACGGAAACGGGTGGGCAAGCAGGGCGGTGTTTGCCAGCGCGGTCTTGGCCCCAGAAAATGCCTGGATGTGTTCAGGGAGCCAATCAATCGGGTCCTTAGCTGTTTTATCCTTCAAAGCAGCATAGAGAGGCTGCAACAGGTGCGCAGCTCTGGGGAGAAAGCGGTTGTAGAAATTGACCATCCCCAAGAACTCCTGCAGCGCTTTAACGGACGCAGGACGCGGAAAAGCCGAAACGGCCCGGACCTTGTCTGGCAACGGAACCACACCGTCAGCGGAAATGCGGTGGCCCAAGAAATCCAGAACCGGCAAGCCGAACTGGCACTTGGAGGGGTTGACGATCAGGCCGTGTGCCGCCAAGCGCTGGAAAACCTGATGCAGATGGGACGCGTGCTGACTCTCAGAGCAGCTGGCCACCAATATATCGTCAAGGTACACGAAGACGAAAGGCAGCCCGCGCAAAACAGAGTCCATCAACCGCTGAAAGGTCTGGGCGGTGCCTTTCAGGCCGAACGGCATGCGCAAAAATTCAAACAGGCCGAAAGGGGCAATAACGGCAGTTTTGGGGACGTCTTCGGCACGCACGGGAACCCGGTGATACCCCCGCACCAAGTCAATTTTAGAAAAAATCGAGGTGCCGGCAAGGTGGGCGGAAAAATCCTGGATGTGGGGAATGGGGTAACGGTCATTCTCCGTGACATTATTCAAACGGCGAAAATCCCCACACGGCCGCCACCGACTGTCTGACTTGGGCACCATGTGTAGCGGAGAAGCCC
This sequence comes from Simochromis diagramma, assembly GCF_900408965.1. Taxonomy (NCBI): domain Eukaryota; kingdom Metazoa; phylum Chordata; class Actinopteri; order Cichliformes; family Cichlidae; genus Simochromis; species Simochromis diagramma. The sequence goes on along the minus strand of NW_024387255.1, from coordinate 431,147 downwards.
AGGCACTATTCGAGCGCTGCACTATGCCAAGGCGGTCCATTGCGGCAAACTCTTCCCGAGCGACGGAGAGTTTCGCGGGGTCGAGGTGGCGCGCGCGTGCGAACACCGGGGGACCGACCGTCGGAATATAATGTTCAACCCCGTGCTTCGTTGCCGTGTTCGAGAAATTAGGAACAGTCAGTGAAGGGAACTCCAAGAGCAAACGCTGAAAAACATTCCCTGAAGTCACTAAATTAGCCCGATTCAGGGGCTCGATGGCGCGAGTGAAACAGGGCATTTAAGAAAAAGACAGTGCATCGATTAAGCGTCTGTTAGCGACATCGACCAGCAGTCCGTGGGCACAAAGAAAATCAGCGCCCAAAATAGGTACAGAGCTAGCGGCAACAACAAAGGTCCATTGGAAATCCCGACCATGAAAACAAACAGTCACGAACCTTTCCCCGAACGTTGCGATGGGAGAGCCATTAGCCGCAATAAGCTGCGGTCCGCAGCCTGCTGCTAAACTGTCGGCTCCAAACGGGGGAAGGAGGCTCTTCTGGGAGCCGGAGTCGACCAGGAAACGTCTCCCAGAGCGCAAGTCTTCTATGAAGAGCAGTTTTTCTTTGTCGCCAGCGGTCGCGGTCGCTACAGCGCGCTGGCGGGGTCCATGTCCCAGGGTCGGAAAAGCGCAAGGCGGCAGGCAGCGGCGCGCTCCGGCGCCAAAACGCTGATGGTAGAAACAGAGGTCCCGTCCGTGGTGTTGCTGTGCCGCGATCTTTGCCGTCAGCGAAGGATCGGGTACGTCGTGGCAGGTCAGCGGGGAAGTGGAAGGCGCCGCCGGCGAGGCTGGAACTAGGTCGTGATCGTGGAAAGAGCGGGTAGCCAGGAGAATACGATCCGCGTCCTCAGCCAGGGAGCGATAATCCTTCGTGCCCAGAAGCGGAGAGTTGGCGAGGCTGGCTCTCACGGCCGCCGGCAGCTGTCGGAGGAAGATGTGGGCAAAGAGGAATCCCCCGTCGTCCGGTCCGAGAAAGGATAGCATGTGCTCCATCAGTTCGAGAGCCGTACCGCCACCCAGGCCTGAGAGGGAGAGGAGCTTCTCGGCTCGCTCTGCGTCGGTGAGGGCATAGCGCCGAAGAAGCAGCTCCTTAAGGGCGGCGTACTTCCCTCGGGTGGGTGGGTCCCGGAGGAGAGTCAACGCACGACGGGTGGCTAGCGGGTTGAGAGAAGCCACCACATGGTGATATTTCGTGTCGTCAGCCGAGATGCCACGAAGGGCGAACTGAGCCTCCACGTGCACGAACCACGACGGGGGATCGTGAAGCCAAAAGTCCGGCAGCTCGAGCGCCACAGCAAACGTAGCTGCAGCCGGAGGCAGAGAGCTGGCGGCTGCTGATGCATCCAGAGTGGAGTCGGCGCCACCATCGGACTGCAGCATGTTCGAGTCAGGGGTCACCAATGTGGAGATAAACACAGACGACACGAGAGCTCTCGATAAACACTGCTCGTTTATTACTCATCACCACAGAACTGAACACTTTCCCTCCAAAACACAGCAACAACACTTCCTGAGAACTGGGTGTGAGTGGAGCCCTCCAGTGGTCCACCACAGTATAACCAAAAGTCACTACCTAGGCATTATACAGCATCATTATGCTGAAGTAAAAACGCACATTAAAAATCTAAGAAGCTTGGAAAGAAAAAGCGTCTGGACTTCTTTGAGTTGCTTGAAGACGTTTCACCTCTCATCCGAGAAGCTTCTTCAGATCTAAGGGTCAAATGGTGGAGAGTCCCAGATTTAAACCCAGTGGGAGTTTCCCCCCAAAGAGGGACAAAGGACCCCCTGATGATCCTCTACCTAATCACATGAGCCAAGGTGTGAAACCGGGTGTGGGTCACAATCAGCCAGGGTTTCGGGTGAGCTCATTGTGAAACCTGGCCCCACCCTATCATGTGATTTCCTGAGGTCAGATGGCCCAGGATGTGAGTGGGCGTTAAGGCGTCTTGGAAGGGATCTCACCATTTGACCCTTAGTACTGAAGAAGCTTCTCGGATGAGAGGTGAAACGTCTTCAAGCAACTCAAAGAAGTCCAGATGCGTTTTTTTTCTTTCCAAGCTCCTTAGACTACGATGACCTGGATGACTGAGAACCTTCACACGCACATTAAAAATGTTTACACAACATATACATTATTCATTAATAATATGAGAAAATATGATCAATATGTCTTGGCATTTATTTATCTATTTAGCCAATTTATTGTTTCAAAATAGACCACGATCACCCTGGCTATGTGTGTCATTTAAATAGTTTAGGGTTTCAGTCTAATTTTCCTTTTGTGCCTTTAATACAACCCAAGCATACATAATGGTTCTGCAGGTTCTATTATTATGAGTATATTCAATTCAATTCAATTCAATTTTATTTATATAGCGCCAAATCACAACAAAAGTAGCCTCAAGGCGCTTCATAGATACAGACCCAACAATCATATGACCCCCTATGAGCAAGCACTTTGGCGAAAGTGGGAAGGAAAAACTCCATTTTAACAGGAAGAAACCTCCGGCAGAACCAGGCTCAGGGAGGGGCGGCCATCTGCTGCGACCGGTTGGGGTGAGAGAGGGAAGACAGGATAAAAGACATGCTGTGGAAGAGAGACAGAGGTTAATAACAGATATGATTCAATGCAGAGAGGTCTATCAACACATAGTGAGTGAGAAATATGATGCTTGGTCTGCAGCTCAGTAATAAAGAAAAATAAGGGTAAGTGAGATGTGACTGTCTTTTAGACAAAAGGAATAAAAGTTGATCTGTTATAGACAGAATGTCTGCCCTACTTATTCTAAAGCTATGCACACACTGTAAGCTAATTACCAAAATAACCACTGGCAACAGGAAAGTGGCGGAGCCCAGTATAAACCTTTCAGCTTCCACCGGCACTCCCAGCACCTTGACAAGAATCAAGAGTAAGAGATGCCTTCTACTTTCTAAACCCACTGCTTGTTATTCCACCAGTCTGAGACAGGACACTTTGAGTCAAACTTAATTTCTGCCTGTCTTCTTTAAAAACGCAATGAATTTATAAATGCATACAAATGTTTTATTAACTATATTTTTAATCTGTATTTTCCCAGTTTCTTCTGTAAAACAGAAATCAACCTTGTTGATAACTCACCCTGATTTTAGAGTGCTGCACTCAGATATGATTTGAAAGGTTGCCAACTGTGACTATCAGTCAATTTAACATCCTAGGCAAGTAATATTTTTAAATGATTCAGTGAAATTTAAGTAGCCATGAGTGATAAACCTGTCATTTTTGGTGTTAGTGAGCACAATTCTTTAATAACTGGGATAATTTAAGTGATGAATTAGTTTCTGCACCTTAAAAGTCACATTTTTGTGAACAGTGTTAGACCTTTAGAGAAGGGAGTTGGCATTAATGCTAATGATCAGCTGCCGGTGACTCTCATTGTCGCAAAGTCAGATTGTATAGAAGACCGTGTGAAAATAACAGAGCTCCTCACTTGATTTATGATGTCAGTAGACATTTTCCTCATGTCCTGATGGCAAATATAAAGTCTAATTAAAATACTGGAAGGTGTTTAGTTAGACTTAGACTTAGAGACTTAGAGCTTTTTATTGTCATTGTGCAGTTTCTTGCACAGCGAAATTGGGTAGCTGGACCACAAAGGTGCAAAAGTAAGAAGAAGAGAAAACAATATACAACAAGGGGGGAAAAATAAATAAATAAATACATTTTTTTAAAAGCAATGTATATGTATACATATATGTGAGTGAAACTATATACATGGTGTATGTGTAAGAAACATTGGAACAGAAACATTGTGGGTCTGTATACAAGGGCAGTTATAAAATATAATAAATAAATAAGGGTGGAGGGGCTATGGTCATTTAGGGTGGAAATGGTAGTTCTACTGGGACCAAAATATTGCACATGAGCCAAAAATATTGCACAGAACATGGAACCCCTAACCCCTAACCCTATTGCACATAGATGATCAACAGCAGTGTCGGAGTGGATGTGTTGGGGAAGTCTGTACACACTCTTAGTTTGCATTAAGAGTTCTGACAGCCCGCGGGAAGAAGCTGTTCTTTAGTCTGTTGGTTTTGCACCTGATGGATCCTTTTTCCAGAGGGCAGGATGTTGAAGAGGTGGTGGTTAGAGGTGGTGGTCCTTTATAATTGCCCTGGCTCTGGAGAGACATCTTAAGCTGGCAATTAAGTCCAGGGAGGGGAGTTCTCTGCAGTTCTGATGACCCTCTGTAGTCTCTTCTTGTCAGCTGTTGTGCAACACAGGGATGGCATGCACCAGCACACTCTCGATAGTGGCACGGTAGAAGGACACTAGGAGTTCAGTTCGCAGCCTGTTCCATCTGAAAACCCAAGGAATTTAAAGGAGGACACGCTCTCCACACAGTCACCTTTTATGTTTTCTTGGTGTTTAGGGTGAGGTTATTGTAGTTACGCCATTCTGATAGTCGCTGGACCTCATCCCTGTCGGCAGTGTCATCATCGTTGGTGATGAGCCCCATCAGAGTTGTGTCGTCTGCAAGTTATGTGTTTTAGGACCAGCTTCTCGAAGCACTTTGCAACCACTGGAGTCAGTGCGATGGGTCTGTAGTCACTAAGGCTATTGATGGTGGTGGACTTGGGGACTGGGACTATTGTTGATGATTTCAGGCAGTGAGGGACAGTGGCATGTGTCAGGGAGATGTTGAATAGTCTGGTGAACACAGGAGCCAGTTGGTCGGCACAGGCTTTGAGCACTCTACCAGGTATTCCGTCAGGGCCAGCAGCTTTCCTCTGATTTGCTGCTCCGAACACATTGCGGACCTGATGTTGTTGGAGTTGTAGCTGATGGTCAGAACTAGGGTAGAATACACATTAAAATTTTAGGAGGATAGGCACAGCTACTTTGTTATTGACAAGACACTACTGTCCTCAGTTTGCATTCAGGTCCACCACTCACCTGTGACATCTTGTTTCCAAGTACAGTGGAACCCTGACTTACGAAATGAATTCGTTCCAGAGGGTCTTTCGTAAGTCAAAATTTTCGTAAGTCGAAGCACGTTTTTCCATCACCTTTTGAGTGAGGCGATGTTGGCTGAAGATGAAGTTCTTGGTGGAGGCTGAAGAAAGCATACGTATGCATGCATACATACGTACATGTACATGTACATAACATTATGGAATTTAATTCTAAACATTCAAACTAAAACTTACATTTACGTTAATTAATGTACGTACGTACGTACACTGTGCAATGATATTTTTTTTAACATTTTTTTTAAACTCGCTCATATTTATGCCGTATGCCGGCCCCGTTATGAATGAACGATAGGCTAATTGCAAACAAAAAGCACACGAAAAAGCGCACTACAACAACAATACGTCTTTCACGTGGAACAGGAAAACCCTTTCGGCAAACGGATTTCGTTACACGGGCATTTTGTCGTACCATGGGCAAAAATATTGCCGTTTAGTGCCTTTGTAACTTGAATTTTTCGTTAAATGGGGTCTTTGTAAGCCGGGGTTCCACTGTACCAAGATGGCAGAGGCCAAAATGCTTAGATTGAGGTTAAACCAAAGCTATAAGCAAATGAATAATTGACTTCAGAGTGTTTTTGTATAATATTTATATACAGATTATGCTAAACAAACAGGTAGACTGATCTTCTTGAAAAGAGAGCAAACATTTCATCTTCCTATTTTAGTGTTGACCTGTGTGCGATAGTCAGTTCAATTGAATTGTATTTTAATAGTGCCAAATCACAACAACAGTTGCCTCAAGGTGCTTTATATTGTCAGATAAAGACCCTACAATGAATAATAATACATTTTTTAAAAAAAAGCAACACTCAGATGTGCCTCAAACACTCAAAATTTCCTTTTAACAGGACGAAACCTAGCAGAGGCAGGCTCAGAGCTGTTAGAGTGAGGGGAGGAAGACAGGTCAAAGACACGTTGTTATTAGTTATTATTATGCATTAATAAGTAAAAACTACAGTTTCCTGTTATTATTGTATAACTTTGTGTTTTAAAGGATGACTTAATTGCTAATTACTAGCCACTCAGTTAAAGATATATATATCATGAGCACAAGACAGCAGCACCCAGTCCCAAAATATTTCTACCCAATTTTGTGCAGTGGGATGAAATAATGGCATATAAAGGCATATCATGGAAAAGTTGCCTTCTCCAGCAACTTTTCCATGATGAAGCAGCCAGTCATTCCAGGTCACTGCAGGTCACAAGAGACTGTAAGTGCTTTGGACTAACCACCTTCAGGGAAAGGGTAACTGTAGCTCATCACCCATCCCAGCTTAAGCTGAAAAAAAAATAGAAAAAAGTATCACTTGAACATCAAAACACATTACATAAAAGAAGACTGAGAAACCACAGGAGACAGTGCAGGGAAGGACACCAGACAAAACACCAACTGATGCACTACCCTTAAATGACAGCACACAATCAACAACTACACACACCCCCACAGTACCCCCTGCTCCCCCTCTAAGCTAAGCATCTTTTTGTGGACTGGGGCAATGCCGTTTAGTGCTGCATCAGATTGTGACATTACAATTAATATTAGCAAAACTGTCCAAAAATCATGCTCAGCTAGTTGTTCTAAGAAGAGAAGTCCACACAGTATCAAATTAAATATTGCATGATTTCATCAAGAGGGCAAACCAACAACATGAGTTTTAAAATTACATTTTGACATTAATATGCTTTTAAAGACCTGAATACAACAACGAGGTGCAACAAGTTCTGTGTATTTTAATTGTTTGAAGCAGTTAAGAAAAAGGATGCTCCTAAAAAGAAACCACAAAGAATCTCTAGCTGTCAATCGGGTATTAATTTTCACATTAAATTGTATATCTTTTTAAATATTTGGTTTTATAATTTATCTAAGCAAGCCGAACTGTTGGAAAAAACACTCTGAAAGCTGCTCTGTGATCAAAGATGATCACGACTCCTCCCTTTGCTGTAATTGCAATATAAATCCAAAGAATGCATGAGGACCACACTTGTGATTTTTTTTTTACTGCTAGAGACCCAGAATATCCCTGACAATGGACTACAAACCTCTTAAAAGATATCTGTAAAAATAAGAACTGTTGCAGAGCACAGACAATAGACTCCACAGATTCTCTTTAGTCTTTTCCATTCTACTCTATTCATTCCAGTCTACTTCCATTGCTCTATTCTAATCAATGGTTCACTGAAAGCTGCAGCCAAATAAACACTGGCATCAACTACAGACTTTGTCTATATAAACAGAACGTAGAGTTAATTAGTGGTCAATGAGACACCGCTCTTAAAGTTCTGCAGTCAGTTAAAGGTTTGCAGATTCAATGATCCACACCACAAGTTGGTTTATAATATAGTTTGTATTTGCATTTTAATGCCATATTAGATTATACTGCATGATAGTTCAGATTAGATAACACTAATTCTAGAAAATCAAATATAAAGCCAGTTTAATCGATGCACAGAAGGTGAAAGATCGTTTAACGATTATTTATTAAAGGTGACCTTTGGAAGTTAATTTTCCTGATTTAAGTCTGTCCTCACACACACCAGCATACACATGATAGGCACGATGCACAAGCACAGAGAGCCTGAAGCAGCATTACTGATCTGGCACTGCCCCTGTGTGGCTAGTATAAATACAAACCCATGTATTTCCAAATGAAACACAATCCATTGACTGTATGTGCATTTCTGCAGTGTCTCTTGCTATGTGGACAAACCGTTTTCAGTAGACATTCCCAGCTGCTCAGTTTGAAGTCTGGATTCACTCCAGTCACTGCCTGTCTGAGACATCTTGTTCCTTATCTCAAACTACACTCGACAAGTTACAAGATGACACAACAAAAGAACAAATCTCAGATTAAAATATTAATATTCACAATGTCTGTGGTTCTCCGTACACAAATGAAATTCTAATAATTTTTCCTTTGTTGACTGTACTACATGAATTCAAACAGAATACCAAAAAGGTTAACTAAGCAGGAGAATTACACTCATCCTCCAAATGTCTTAGCCCATTTCACGGTTACTGTAGTAACAGGGAGAGAAGAGACACAGAGGCATCCCTGTATCTGGCAAATTCTTCCAGGTCATCCTGGATGACCCAAAGACCTGCTCTTAGTTTAGCTGGGAGATACAGTCTCAACCCACAAGTTGCCTTCTCTATTGTTTGGTATAAGTATTGATTGCAAATATTGTCTTTCTGCTAGTAACATGTCTATAGGATATCATATTAATTTGCCACTGGTAAGTTTTATTGTGACAAACAGGAACAGTACATAGTTTTGCACATGCTCACAGCAACTCTTGCTGCCACAAGTGGATGTGTGCTTATGAGGTTTATCTGTAGTTGTCTGGGGAGGAGAGCTGTGGACCAGGACTGGGCAATTTGCTTCAGAGTAATACCATCTTATTGCCATCCTATTGGCAGGTGAATGATGACTTAGCCATTGGGAAACAAAGGATACTATCATGATGCTAGCACTATTCCCTATCTGTAACCCAAACCCACCAAGAAATATTTGCACATTGATATTCAATAGTGATTGATGTAGCAAACCATAATTAGTGAACAACGTGTGTAATTAGTGAACTATAAATATAATAACTATCAGCTTTTTCCATGTAAAATATCACATCTGTCTTTTCTGCACGCTTCAGTGTGCCCTGCAGTGGGTGTGTGCATGCAAAAACATGCCTGTGTTGCTAGTGTCAGTCAGATGATTTGATTTGATTTGATATACCTTTATTAGTCCCACAAGGGGAAATTTCATTTCATAAGGCTGCCGACATATTGCACGCAATGGCGGCGCCATCTTACCCTCCGACCATACATACATTACACAAAACATCACATGGGGAAGACAGGTCAGAGAGGTATAACAATGGAAAATGCACCACATGAGGAAAGATAAGGAGAAAAAAATAACTCCCCCCCAGACTGAGCTCCAGCAGGGAGATCAGTTTGAGAACAGAAAAAAAAACACCTCTGCACATAGCACATGAAAAAAACTCTTAATACACCAAAGAAACACATGACAAGCAACAGGGGAGGGTAAAGGATGAGAGAAAGATTTGAACAGCCGGTTCCGCTTCCTTAATTCTTCGATAAGCCAGGGCCAAGCCAGCTCCGATCAGCAAGAACCCTGTTATCATGGTTCCAAATAGGTAGATATCTTCAGCAGTCAGGCTCACCCGAGCCCAGACTTCTCGTTGAGAAGGGGTGTCAATTGCATTCAGAGACCAGTTGATCAAATCCATAATTCTCTTTTAGGTTTTAGAGAACAGACTGTGAGAGATTGTTCCAGGGAAAAGTAATACAAAAAACACGAGACTAGACAAGGACATAAGAGGCTAAGCAGGGAAGCTAAGGGAGAGGAGGAGGAGGAGAGGAGAAAAGTGCGACCGCCTTCGTCAAGAGCAAGAGCAGATATGGATTAAAGCTATTATGAATAACAAAATAATGATCACCATCGTCAGTTTCCATTATCATTGTCATTAGTCCCGTACAGTGATGATGTTAGGAATTGATAAAGTGGATTTTGTATAAGTCCCTTTTAAATGCCATTTCCAGTGGTACTGTGTTTAGTGTGTGCGTATGAGTGTGTGTGAGATCCTCACCTGAAACATGATCCAGCAAGAGCTTGAGTAAACTATTCCAACCCGTGAGGACAGCTCTGCATGCATCATTTGATCAAAAAGGTTGGAAGTGTGACGTGATAAAGAGGCTCATGGAGTAGCTATGGTTTACGGCTATGCTCTCTGCCGCAACCAGTTGGGGTGAGAGAAGGAAGACAGGACAAAAGACATGCTGTAGAATAGAGCCGGAAATTAATAACAAGTATGATTCAATGCAGAGAGGTCTATTAACACAAAGTGAGTGAAAAAGGTGACTGAAGAAGAAATACTCAATGCATCATGGGAATCCCCTAGCAGCTTACGCCTACTGCAGCTTAACTAAGGGAGGATTCAGGGTTATCTGATCCAGCCCTAACTATATTGAAGCCTAATCTTAAAAGTAGAGATAGTTTCTGTCTCCCAAATCCAAACTGGAAACTAGTTCCACAGAAGAGGGGCCTGAAAACTGAAGGCTCTGCCTCCCATTCTAAATTTAAATACTCTAGGAACAACAAGTAAGCCTGTAGTGTGAGAGCGAAGTGTTCTAATGGGGTGAACTTCTCCCTTCAGGCAGGAGTACAGATCACTACACTCAAAACACACAAGACTGAAAAATAGCTTCTTCACTAAAGCCATCCATAAACGCTGATACATATATACACACACACTCCACACATGATTACAAGCCTACATAACACAACTCCTGTGCAATAACATTACAATGTAATATTTTGAAATGTGTACATAGAAATTGTGAACTCATTGCTAAATTTTTTTTAATCTTGAAATGCATTGTCAAAGTGAATTTTACTACAATCAGACTTACATACTTTTCTGGAAATAATCCATTTTTCAAATTCCCATCTAAATGTAACAACAGCAACATCTGGAGGTAGGAGATCACAAAGCAGTCTATGAGGATGGGAAGCAGCAGAAGTCTGGCCTCCAAGGGTGGGACCATCTATATAAATGTAATACACTTTATTTTTTCCGACACTGAACACAACCCAGAAAACTGGAGTGCTTTCAGATCATTATTCACTAGGTCTTTGTCAGAACGATTAGAAAGTAGAATGCTGTTCACTGACTGCCAAGACATGGGAGAACAGTAAACAAGAAATAAAAAAAAAAAAGAAAATAAATATACTTATTGCCTAGGGATATGGAGTTAGGACTGGGGTCAACACCACTGACAAATTAGACCCCAGAGAGTCAAGGCAAGTATTTTTAAATTTAGTTTTCAGGTTGTGGCAACAAAACTACTTGGTTAGGTGAATGAAAAGGTTGAGCTGAGCTCACAAAAGCTTCTCTATCTCTTTGAAATATAAGTTGTCATTGGTGACTAGCCCAACCATGCCCATAACCTCGTGTTTTCAAGAGAAATAAAAATGGCTTTTTTATTTTTAAGACAAAATGTAAAGAGATTATAATGTGTCATATGCAGTGATTCATTTCCATGCAAAGACGTGGCAGGACACTATTTTTAAAAGAACAAAAATTGCATCATTAAATAGCATAGTATAGTTAGTTGAATACCTACACTGTTCCAAAAAATAGTAATGTCAAATTATTTTACTGTGTATTTTACAGTTGCGTACTGTTTTTCTAGAATATCATTACATTTACATAAGTAGACTGTGATCTGACACATCAAATGTAAAATAACATAACATCACTGTAAATGTAATAAAATACAATTTACTTGTTTGTTAAATATATTTTGTTGTACATATGCATATTTAGATCGTAAAAATACGTCCAGAAATGTCTGCCATCATGCCTTGGGACATGTGCTGCTGTTTAGATGTTCTTGTTTTATTGTTTATGGTTACATTACTTTTAACTGTTATCTTGAATGTTGTGTTTGCGCCGTGGTGCAGCGTCACTGACAGTTGTTGTTTCGTAGAGAGAGTGCTGTACCATGAGTAACTTCTGTTGTGCTGTTGTTGAACCTTGAGGCACATAGTAGCACCGGCAAGTGTTTTAATGAAGAGCTCCCCCTACCAGCTTGGAGTTAAATAACAAGCTCAATCTCTCTCTGTGAGCTTCCTTGTTAAGATTTCTCTGCATGCCACAATGTAAAGCATTACACGGACACACTGTGCTAATTAAATATTTTGAAAAAGAAATGTAGAGGTAGGAGTTGCAATAAATATAAATAACTTGACGCTAAGCATCGGCCAGTGAATGTGAACTAACAACAACAAGTTCGCGGGTATGGCTGCGACCGTAGGAAAAAACCCTAATATGAAGGTATTTTACTGTGAATTTGACAGTAATGTTCTGTTCTCGTAGAATATCATTAAAGTTACGTAAATAGACTTTGACTTCACATTTTGAATGTAAATTAACGTTAAATCACTGTAATGTAATACAACATAATTGTCATGATTATTAAATGTATCTGTCTGTACATATGCATATTTAGATTAAAATAATTCACAAATGTATCATGATTTCACAAATATTTGTCCGTTATTTGAAAGATTGAACTGTTGAATTCAAATGTAATGCTATGGAAAAGTATATAACATGATCCCTATAAGCTTGTGTTACATCACATAAGTATTATTATCATTGCTAGTTAGGTCGTTCGTGGCTCAAGAGTTGGCAGTTCGCCTTGTGATCCGAAGATTGCCGGTTCGCGCCCCGGCTCGGACACTCTCCGTCGTTGTGTCCGTGGTCAAGACTCTTCACCTACCGCCTACTAGTGATGGCCAAAGGGGCCGATGGTGCGATATGGCAGCCTCGCCTCTGTCCAAGGGCATTGTTAGAGATTCTTTTAACAAGTACTCAGATGCAATGAAATATCACTCAGACACTTAGAGCAGTTTTAAACGTGCACGGGTGAGAGACTCAGGGAGAGACTCACACACCTCCTTGGTGCAGTCTGGCTTTATTTATACACATCATGAAGCATACAAAAAAGGAAATATCATCCTTATCTTGTCAAGAAAACAGGTGTGGTTTATCAAAAAACTTCGTGTTCTCTACAAGGTTGTTTCTTACTCTTGGGTGGCGGTTTCCTGCTAGTGTGAAGGCAAACAGTGACAATGTGAAGGCAAAGACTGATAATGTGAAGGCAAACAGTTTCCGTTATAGAGTAGGGAGCCAGCAATTAAAATATGCAGCTGGTTGAGTACAGAACAGAAATATAAACACTCTTAGCTGATTATTATATGAATAATAAAACCTTTAAAAGCAAAAATATTTTGACATTCCCTCCTGTTGTTTAGATTTCTCACATGACAGTACTGTTATTTTTGTCAGTTCATAACCTCTTGTCTAAACATTTTCGGTTTGAACGTCATAAAACAGTCCTGTGTTCAATTAAACTAAACATTACTGTATGGATCATCTTTCAAAATTTCTTCCATTTGAGACATCATCACATAAGCATTGATAGAAGTTGTCACCATGTTTGATACCATTTTCTTCAGACAGGGTACTTACACATGTTGTGAAAACACATAACAGTAAAAGCAAAAATGCAATTCCAACAAGTCCTTTAATCAGTAGGGACTTCCATGAACCACCTAGTAAGCATGTCAACCAATCATCAGTGCTTGTGACATAGTCTTGCTGCTGGGCGTCTTTAATCTCTCTCAAGGTGTTCAAAGCATCGGTCATGTTTTGTGAGTGTATGTTGTCTGGGATGTATGTACAACATGTGGTGTCAAACAATACACACAAACCTCCTTTTTCAGCTAGAATCATGTCTAGTGCGACTCTGTGTTGCATCACTACAATGCGTATTGCGTCGATTTCTTCATTTTGCGCCTTGTTGATTTTCATTGAAGCATTTAGGAACAGTCCAAATCGATAGTCAAGTGTCTCGATCCTGAGCATGTTTTTCCCAGCTCCCACCCAAGGGAACAAGGAGTGGAGGACTTTCTGACCATCAGTTCATAGTTTGAAGTTCTTGGACACATCTGATCCGTAGATTGGGTCATGTGGCAATACTTCAGCGACTTCAGCAGCTTCACGTTTTGCTCTTGACGTGTGTGTCTCTGCTGTGATCTTGAAGGTGTGGTCGGAAATTAGTACTGGTGCACACAAACCGGTGGAGTTCGGTGGGAGCATGAAGTAGGTTTTAGGCCCGCAGGCCCAAGCAGCTCCCTGGACCCAGAAAGTTCCATTTTTGAAAGTGTGTATTCCTTTGGATTGGGTCAGGTCAAGTGTCTGTGTGCAGTTGCGGTTTCGTCCAAGTTTCCTGTTTCCATCAGAGAAGTTGAAACACATTGGGTGCTGTATGTCCGGTGGCAAAACTATGGCGAATGATTTGCTTTTTGTGTTGTTGGCTTTGACGTTTACCCAATGTTTTTCGTTGCAGGTGTAGTTCCAGTTCGTCGATTGTAGGCACAAGGGGTTGTCTGTTCAATTAGGATCCGTCGTTGTGAAAGTGGTTTTGTGGCACGTTTGACGTCTGTGTCACTACACCATGGAATTAGGTCTTCCTTCTTTGTGCTTTGACCTTTTAGGGCCAGTCCTGTTTAGAGATGGCACGATACCACTTTTTTATGTCAGATACCGATACCGATATCATAAATTTGGATATCTGCCGATACCGATATGAATCCGATATAGTGTTTTTTAATCAACAAAACTGTTTTTTACAATGTCTTGCTGCATTTTGCAAGTCTGCAAGTTCATACTCAAGTTTAAAACAACAACTACACTAAAGCTATTCTGTTATACCTGTATACAAAAAAAATATTTCATAGTTCAGCAATACTGATCAATCTAATAAACTTAAACCTACACCATCCTCACTATTCTGGTATTTTAAAGAGTACTTAGCGTAAATATTAAGCAACCTAACTAATAGGGTTCCAACTCCCAGCAACAACAAAAATAAATAAATAAAAAATAGGGAACCACCCCTCACGCTCCACCTCATGATGCTTAATCGACGTAATCAACCTTAATTTGATGAAGTGTGAAAAAAATGCACAGAAATCAATTATTTTTCAAGAAATATTAAATAGATTCAACATCTTTCTTCAACAAAATTGCAGACTGCACAGATGGTACCTTCCCAAAGGAAAAAGTACTATAGCTTACTAGGGTATATATATTAGACTTAATAGTCACTATATACAGTAATTGACTTCTATTCATTTTACATCAAATTAAAACTTTGGGTGTCAGATAATTATTTATTAAAAGCTCGACATTTTAAATGAGAATAAGAAAGAAAAGTATGTCTTTGTGCCCCCTTTTCCCTGTTCATGCCCTATCGGCCCCCCTGGCTAAACTTTGCTAGATCCGCCCCTGCACAGTTACCAGCATCAGCTACGTAGAAAAAGATCCTCGAGTAGAAAGTAATATTAAATAAATTCTAACAACAGCTTATCAAGCTTAAACGTGCTGCTGTTGTTCAGCCGCTGGTTTCCTCTTTCTGGTGCAAAGTGGGGCAAAAACAAACAAGACAGACGGATTCCCGACAGAAAAGCCGATCAGCTGATCATTAAGCAGTTTCACGATTGAAGTAGCAGCCGGAGAGCGAGAGGCAGTCGCTTGTTAAGCTTAACGCAGGAATGCTTTACAAACATTCAGAGATGGACTTACACACTTGCTTTACTTCTCTCGGGGATAACTTTGTCGGAGATGAAATGCCGGGTTGCTAGCGAAGCTCCAAATGCTATCCAGACCACCGACAGGTCCCGCATGCCACAGCCGCTCTATCACGTGATGCATACTGCTCCGACGTGCTAACGTTCTGAGGTGAGTTACGGCGTGTTGCAAGTTTTGTGAGGTGCTTTCGTGATATTTAATGGATCGGATTACATTTTTTATTTTTCTCCGATATCCGATCCAGTAATTTAGGTCAGTATCGGACCGATACCGATACGTAATATCGGATCGGTCCATCTCTAGTCCTGTTGCCATCAAATCTCTGCATGAGCAATTGCCAGTTGTTGCTTTGTTGAACACACACATCGCTTCGTCAAGTTCAGGTGCCTTTCCATATATTGTTGCATGTACGGCTGTTGTTGGCATATGTGAACACACATAGCATTCCATGCTGTTGTCGGTGCGTGTTCTATCGTACACATATCTATACCACGCGTTGTTCATCCATGGGTGGTTATGGTCTTGGTTCAGGTCGCGCAGATGTGAGTTGTCATGTGTCCATCTTTTTTGCAGGTGGTGTTGTTTATTTCCTCTCATCTGGGTGAGTGTTAGTAGGCTCACTAGGAGCGCAATGCAGGCCACTAGGAGGACAAATTTCTTCATGATGACCAGGCACACCTAGACCTCTGGTGAGTAGACTATTGGCGAGAAGAAAAAAAAGGGCGGGATATACCCAATCAGCCCTTCCCTTCACCAATAGATCACCTAGAAGCCAGGGGAGCCGGTGTCTAAGCGTCTGGATTGTCACTCACTTTTTTACAGTGGCTTTGGTGGATCCAAGATGGTCTTTCTGCTATTTTGCAGGCGGTGGGTGTGGTAAGTAGGACTTGGTATGGGCCCTCCCAGCTGGGTGAACTCCAATTCTTTCTCTGGAGTACTTTGATCAGGATCCAATCACCTGGTTGTAACCTGCAAGACACTGGAAAGATATTACTCGGCAGTTTGTTGTTTAACACAATCTCTTTATTTTCAAACAGCTTAGTCATCCATTCTGCTAGGGTAGTTTCCCTTATTGATTTATTAATAGGTTCACTGGTAATTGGCAATGGAAACGCTCTCCCGTGGATGATTTCAAAAGGTGTAAGAACCTTGTGTTATTCTCATCCACATCTTTACCAAACCTAAACATTCGGGCCATGGTCTTCCTGTTTCTTCCATGCATTTTCTTAATCTCTGTTTTATTGTGCCATTAGTTCTTTCCACTAGTCCTGCACAATGATGTTTGATGCTAAATCCTAGAGCTTCAGAGACTTTGCTGATGATGTCATTAACAAAATGTGTTCCATTGTCTGACCTTATCAGACTGGGAATGCCATATGTGGGGATGAAGTGATTGCATAAACACTTTGCCACTGATATTGCGTCTGCTCTTTTTACTGGATAGATTTCTGGCCATTTTGAAAACACATCTATAATTACTAGAGCATATTTTGATGCTTGGCATTCGTTAAGTTCAATGAAATCCATGTGGATTGTATGGAAAGGGTGAGGTGGTGTGGGAAAATGACCTCTTTTTGGTCTAAGGTTTCCCTGTGCATTATGTCTTTGGCAAATCATGCATGTTCGGATGAATTCTTTTGCTGAATTTTCGAAATTTATAGTGTGTATTGTATTGTTTATCTATACTATATCTCCCTCCTGTTGACACAGGTGTTTACCTCATGTGTCACTACAACCGCTGTCCTGTGTAATGACTCTGGTAATATAGGTTTTCCATCACAGACCATTAAGTCATCTTTCAGTTGTGCTCCACATTTCAGCCACTTGTTTTGTTCAGTGATTGTTGCAGCTTGTTGTTTGGTTTTTAGTACATCAAGTGGTATTTGTAGGCAGTAGTTGGTTTCTAGTAGCTCTGCCGATTGTTGTGCAGCCTGTTTTGCTGCTTGTTCTGCAAAATTATTTCCTTTTGTGACAATATAATTGTATTTTTGATGTGCTGCACATGTGCAAAGTGCCAATTGTTTTGGCAAGGTGATCACTTCCAGCAAGATTTTTTTTTTCTTCTCTATAGATGCAACATTACATTCTCACTTGAGGCATTTTTAGATAATTTCTAGTTTTTCAAAGAATTCACACATCTCACACATCTTACATATTTCAAACTTTGAAATTAGGGTTTTATATATATATTTTTTTTAAACTTTGAATTGCTCACAATTCTAAAACTGGGCATTTGTAAATCATATGCCTAATCACTATGTGTCAGTATGGTCACAAATTTGTTTCCAAATCAACAAAATAAAATAATCAAACAAAACCGAAAACATACATGAGTCAGGACCCAAAAAGAAGAATGCTGCTACTGAAACAGAGCAGACGTGTGAGGGAAAACTGAGCTCACAGACAGCTGCATGTGTTGGCTTTTATGCAGCTTCTGCTCTAAAAACAAAAAAAATAAAAAATAAAAGAAAATGTGTAACATGCTCATCAACTTAGCGGAGTCCACATATTTAATTCAGCTTCGCAATCCTGTAACTTTAGCTGTTGTCTACAGGGTTTGGCTTATTAGTTGTTACTATAGATGTGCTCTATATCTCAGTAATATTTTATCCAGGGTAAATGACAGGTTTTCAAGCATGTCAAGTGCCTCTATGCACCTAATTAGTTTAGATATTTCCTTTATTTTCTTCATCTCCTATGTCATTATACTGAGTTTGAGCAAGCCTTAAGCTTGATGCAGACTACTTCATAACAATTGTCCATCTCACATCATAACTGACTAGGTTACTTCTTATTATTATCATCTTTTTCTTTCTATATAATAACATTAGTATATTACAATATTTTATTAGTGTATATCACTATACTACTACTGAGCCAATTTAATAGTTAGGATCACCTTACTCAGCAAACAGATAATTTAGAATTCATCCAATCTGTACAAATTTGCTTCTTCTCTGAACAGGTTTGTGCCTACTTTTTAGACTGGTCTTCTGTTTGCCTCATCTCAGATCCAACCTTCGGTCACTTTCATTCTCTCTGTTGCATGTCGAACCAAGCAATTTATTATTATATATTTTATATTTTATTTTGTGTCCATCAAGGGCTTCGGGTGATCTGCAGCTTCACCTTTTCCCAAGCTGGAGACATTTACCTTTTCACACACTTTCCTTGGCTAACCAATGACACAGCCTTAATGTACCTTATGCATCTCTCTATTTTATTTAAAAGGTTTTCGTGTGAATTATTTCCTTTTATTTATTTTATACATTCTGGGCATGAACGTCTTGCCAACTATGTTTCATTGTTAATATAAGTTTACAGGTTGTTATCCTTCCTATTATTAGTTTCAATACATTAAAATTAAGTTCTAATGTAATTTTGTCTTTATTTATTTTATTTTTGTACTTCTTATATTTATATCTATTCGTTGGGGTATGTTTCCAACCTTTTTAAACTACTTTGATCTCTAGTTTTCACTTAATAAGGGTTTTATCAGTCACTGCAGAGGGACTACATTTTCCCTCCCACGCAGGGCAGTTTAGTTTCTTTGGGTTTCTCCATCTATTTGCGCTAATTTGTCCGGCGCCTGGACATTTTTTCTCCAGCCACTGCTCGTCAGCAGTGAGTTTTGTTGATTTATTACCCATTTTTCTTTCTTTTTCTTTTTTTTTTAATTTTTTTATTAGCTCATAGATATATTTACGTTTACACACACACATACACACCCGTGGTGCTTTCTCTGGCACGAGGAATGGGAGAGGCTATTGACACAGCCTTCTACTTTCAAGCTAGCCTTGAAAGCGGTGTCAATTTTATGTGATGAAACACAACCTTTTCCCGTTCCACCAGAACTCAAGCAACCAACGGTAAACAATTCGGTGGAGTAGTTCAGCCTTCTTAATGTGCTGTAAAATCAACTTACTCCACCAACAAAACAGTAAAACAACAGATTATACGCGTAATGAGTATTATTCTGGGCAACACTGTGTCTTTCTACATTGCTCCAAGCCCTCTTTCAGGCGAGCTGTGTGTAACTTTTCTACCAGTCCTTTTTCAGACGAGAATGTTACTATCCTGTCGTATTTTGACATAAAGCTTGCTCCAAGCCCTTTTTCAGGCGAGCTGCGTAACTTTTCTACCAGTCCTTTTTCAGACGAGACTGTTACTAAGCTGTCATATTTTGACGGGAAACTATTTTATGTACAGACCACAGGTTGCCTCAGTCGTTTTGCGCAAAATGTGAGTGAGTGCTAAATATTCACCTGAGTTATTGTGTGGTTGCTTTGGTTTCCTTCATCAACCCCTGAAGTCGTGGACCTCTTATAAGAACGCTGGCCAGAACCCGAACGTCACGTCTCTGGACTTTATCCTCTGCCTGGAGAGGAGTCGACAGCGTGGGCTTCTCACGACGTCAGGACTTGATGAAGGTTTCCTATTGGAGCATTGAAAAAATATCAATGTCCATCCGGCTCCGAAGGACCAATTAAATGTTAGAGATTCTTTTAACAAGTACTCAGATGCAATGAAATATCACTCAGACACTTAGAGCAGTTTTAAACGTGCACGGGTGAGAGACTCAGGGAGAGACTCACACACCTCCTTGGTGCAGTCTGGCTTTATTTATACACATCATGAAGCATACAAAAAAGGAAATATCATCCTTATCTTGTCAAGAAAACAGGTGTGGTTTATCAAAAAACTTCGTGTTCTCTACAAGGTTGTTTCTTACTCTTGGGTGGCGGTTTCCTGCTAGTGTGAAGGCAAACAGTGACAATGTGAAGGCAAAGACTGATAATGTGAAGGCAAACAGTTTCCGTTATAGAGTAGGGAGCCAGCAATTAAAATATGCAGCTGGTTGAGTACAGAACAGAAATATAAACACTCTTAGCTGATTATTATATGAATAATAAAACCTTTAAAAGCAAAAATATTTTGACAGGCATACAATCAATTGTTATTTAAACCAACTGTTAACTGTATATTTCCGTACATTTACGTATTATGATTGTTGTTTATAGGTAATTTCATTGTTTGATCACGTAAAAATGTTCCTAATTTAATGTCCAAAAGCACTTGGAAAAGGCAGAATCCCATGTCAAATTAGCGCAACAAACTCTATTTTCATTACTGGAAATAACCGTATTTTTATGCGGGAGTTATTTTCTGTTATTTCACGGTCATATTTTGGCGCCCCAGCTGCCGGAATACTACCGTTGTTTTAGGATGTTTTTTTTAACAGTGTAGTAATAATTATCACCTGTGATGGCTTAGATCACAGAGGGTTAACAGGGCAAAACATCATGTCACCCTGGTAACTAAACAACGGAGAGAAGCTTGTTCCTTTCTGCTGTTCTGGCACATTACTTGAATGGACTGGATTCCACCACCAAATAACTTTGTGTTGAACAATTTTGGCAGTTACATGTATTTATGTAAAGCATGCCTATTCCATCTTCCTGTTTCAATGCATATTTTTAGTAAAAACACTGAGAGACATTTTTTATTATAATTTTTCCATTTGGCTGTGCTGGAAATGGTGCAGTAGTAAAAGCACAATCCATCATTTATAATGTATCATCTCACTGTGCTCCATTCTGACTTATTAAGAATTATAATAGCAAGTGTCTCCGGCATCTAAATTGCTCAACTCTTGATATTTTACAAAAAAGTACTAAATCAAAATTGCTTTTATTATACATTTTCTTTTTTCAGTTAAGTTGTGATAGTGACCAATTGAAATAATAGAGAAAAAGGTCAGGCAAAGGCAAGAAAACAACAAAAGTGGAAGAACTTTCAAAGCTAATGTTTTTTCGTTTGTTTTGTTTTTGTTATTGTCCCAAAAGGTTGATTCTGTTCATCTGAAAGTAGCGTTTGTTTGTTTAGGGTTTGTTTTTTTTTTGTTTTTTTTGTTTTTGTTTTACCTTTCTGAGCTATTTAGTTCAATTAGAATTTTATTGCAATAGCTCATGTTTTGGCTACTTTCACAATAGTTTCCAAATGTGACAGGAGAATGACGGAACTGCCCACATCTCAACACTTTCAAACACTTTTATTTACGGTTGCTGTCATTTCTACACGGCTGCAGCTTTGCAGCTCACAGCCGAACACATCACCAACAGTTAGGACCCATTTCAGACTTTTATACGGGTGCGACACGATCACTGATGCCGCTCGGGTGTGTCCGCCTCGCCACAGCCACACCAAATTTTGGAATTCAAAATTGGAAAAGGATGAGACAACAATTCTGATGGCTAAAGAACCAAATGGGACAGGCAAAAAAAAAAAAAGAATTGGAAAAGGATGAATGAACAAAAGTTTTGACAAACTACAAAAAAATGGGAGGAAAATTCTGGCATATAAAATGTAAATGAAAGAAAAGAAAATTATGCAAAAGGGTACTTGGAAACAAATCCTAGATAGAGTAGCAAATGAATAAATGTTTTGCATGTATCATCCATGATGCAGTAAATGTAAAAGGATAGTGGTGTTTAGTGGAGGCAGGCCTTCCCTCATAACAAATAACAATACATGAATGGAAGCACAAAGAAGAATGGTAACAATGGCCTGAATCAATTCTGTTATTCATCACAATGGAGTTTACGTCCACTCAGATCCACAATGCCATTATTACAGCTGAGAGGGAAAGACAGGAAGCAGCAGGGAGATTGTGGAAGCATGAATGTTGCTCAGTATTTATTTTCATTTTGTGTTGAGCTCCAGTTGAATTCAAGGTCTTTCACCATTGATCTGTTGGTTTTTCTTTTTCTCCCTCCCCATTTTTTTCTGTACTTCCCCAACATTATTATGCTCAGGCTAACATCTTCTGTACTTCACAAACTGCCAGCATTTGATATGTATTAAAGTAACAGACTGTCCTGGAAGAATAATGTAAGTGAACCAGAGGTCATTTGTGCTTATTACAACCCTGTATGACCTCTGGGTCTGAAAAGTGAACCAAATAGAAAAGTGCCTTACAACTGTAAGTATAGCAAAGGTTTCACAAAGATGAAAATGAATATTGTTCCCTGCATTCTGATTGAAATAATATAACACGTGAAATTAGTTATTAGGGTTTTGTCATGCTTTAATCCACACTAAAATTCTATTTCAGTTTTCTTGACATGAACCTAATCCTTCCAATCTTTGTCTATATCCACAAAAATACAAATCATTTCTCTCAAAATTGGTATTTTAGTATTTTAAAATGGGTTTCAGCAGGGCAAATCACAAAAGCCTGCACTTTGCACTTTCCATTAATGATTAGTGGTGGGATCTCTGCCTTTTTCCTTCTGAAGTCTATTATGAGTTCTTTGGTCTTTGAATTATTGAGGAGGAGGTTATTGGCCTTATGCCATGACAACAACTGCTCCACCTTGTCTCTATAAGCAGACTTGTCACCCCTGGAGATGAGCCCCACCACGGTCGTGTCGTCTGCAATCTTCACAGAGATGTTGCTCTGGTGGAGAGGAGTGCAGTCGTGTGTGTAGAGAGAGTACAGCAGTGGACTGAGCACACAGCCCTGGGGTGAGCCAGTGCTGAAGCTCAGAGCTGAGAATGTGCAATGGCCAATTCTCACTCTCTGTCTACGGCCCGAGAGGAAGCTGTTGATCCACATGCAGGTGCTGTATGGAAGCCCCAGGTCTTGTAGCTTTACCACCAGTTTGTGTGGAAGGATGGTGTTAAAAGCTGAGCAGTAATCCCCGAAAAGCATCCGCACATAGCTCCCAAGCCCCTCCAGGTGTGTTACGGCAGCATGGAGTGTTGTGGCTACAGCGTCTTCCGTGGACCGGTTTGCTCTGTAGGCAAACTGGTGTGGTTAACGCCTGTATTTTATACTCAATTCCAATTTTATCTTTCTATATATATCTTCTTGTACTTAAAACCTGTGTGTTTGTAGCAAGTTTGATTCAATTCAATTCAATTTTATTTATATAGCGCCAAATCACAACAAAAGTCGCCTCAAGGCGCTTCATAGATACAGAGGAAAAACCCAACAATCATATGACCCCCTATGAGCAAGCACTTTGGCGACAGTGGGAAGGAAAAACTCCCTTTTAACAGGAAGAAACCTCCGGCAGAACCAGGCTCAGGGAGGGGCGGCCATCTGCTGCAACCGGTTGGGGTGAGAGAAGGAAGACAGGATAAAAGACATGCTGTGGAAGAGAGACAGAGGTTAATAACAGATATGATTCAATGCAGAGAGGTCTATTAATACATAGTGAGTGAGAAAGGTGACTGGAAAGGAAAAACTCAATGCATCATGGGAATCCCCCGGCAGCCTACGTCTATTGCAGCATAACTAAGGGAGGATTCAGGGTCACCTGGTCCAGCCCTAACTATATGCTTTAGCAAAAAGGAAAGTTTTAAGCCTAATCTTAAAAGTAGAGATAGTGTCTGTCTCCCGAATCCAAACTGGAAGCTGGTTCCACAGAAGAGGGGCCTGAAAACTGAAGGCTCTCCCTCCCATTCTACTTTTAAATACTCTAGGAACAACAAGTAGGCCTGCAGAGCGAGAGCGAAGTGCTCTAATAGGGTGATATGGTACTACAAGGTCATTAAGATAAGATGGGGCCTGATTATTTAAGACCTTGTATGTGAGGATTTGATATTCACTTTTATTCTTCTGTAGCTAGTGCCATTGACCTGTTAGCATATTCATTACTTTGTTAATGGTCTTATATTATTCATGTTTTAACCTGCTGTTTTATTGTGAAGCACTTTGGTATACCATTGGTTTTTAAATGTGCTATATACATAAAGTTGTATTGTATTGTGGATCCAGGCTGCAAGACAGGGCTGCTGTGATGTGTCTGTGGACCAGCTTCTCAAAGCATTTCATTACCACTGGGGTGAGTGCCACTGGTCTGTAGTCATTCAGGCTGGTTATGTGGGGCTTCTTAGGCAAGGGGACTATGGTGGAGGACTTCAGGCAGAGTGGGACAGTCACCTATGCGAGGGATTTGTTGAAGATCCTGGTGAAGATCCCAGCTAGCTGTTCTGCACAATCCCTCAATAGTCGAACTGGCACACCATCAGGACCCGCCGCCTTCCTCAGGTTAACGGCCTGCAGAGTGCGCCTCACCTTGTGTTCTCCCAGGGTGAGGGTGGTGCTGCTGTGGGCCGCATGTTGCTGCTGTACGTCCGGTACCATGGCCTCAAAGCGGGCAAAGAAGATATTCAGCTCCTCCGCCAGCGCCAGGTCACCTTCCGCAGCTCCGAGGTTGATCTTATACTTTGTTAGAATAGAATAGCCTTTATTGTCATTGTACAGAGTACAACGAAATTGGAGTGCCACTCCCTTGGTGCAAGTTTCAATAATAAATATAAATGTAAAATATAAAAAGTACAAAAAAAACAATCGTAAGTACTCAAACAATAGTATGTACAATATATACAGGATAGCAGCATTAATATAATGACAGTATGAATAGCAGCATAATATAATGACAGTGACGGTATGGAATAGGTTCAATTGTTTTTGTGCTTATTTACTACGGTGATAGCTCTGGGAAAGAAGCTATCCCTGAATCTGTTTGTCCTGGTTTTATGTGACCTGTACCGTCGGCCTGACGGTAATAGTTCAAACAGTTGGTTGCTGGGGTGAGAGTGGTCCTTGATGATATTGCCAGCTCTGCTGAGGTACCGAGAGTTTGCAGTGACCTCCAGGCTGGGCAGAGAGCAGCCAGTGATCTTCTGGGCTGTGTTGATGACCCTCTGAAGTACTTTCCTGTCCGCAGCTGAGCACCCTGCATACCATGTTGTTATGCCGTACGTTAGGATGCTCTCTATGGTGGCTCTGTAAAATGTCACCAGCAGCCTCTCCTCCAGGTTGTTACTCCTGAGCACTCTCAGAAAGTGGAGACGCTGCTGGGCCTTTTTAACCACCGCTGTAGTATTTGCAGTCCAGGAGAGGTCATCAGATATCTGCACGCCCAGAAACCTCATGGAGTGTACCCTCTCCACACAGCTCCCGTGAATGTAAAGTGGGGCCGGGTCTGCTCTGCCCTTCCTGAAGTCCAAGATAAGTTCTTTAGTTTTCGTGGTGTTCAGTTGGAGGTTGTTAACTGAACACCACTCAGTCAGTCTGTTGACCTCATCTCTGTAGTCCGACTCATCCCCCCTTGAGATGAGTCCAACCACTGTGGTGTCATCCGCGAACTTTATACTTTGTTAGATGCTGAATGCACACCTGCCGGCTGTTGTTACTCTCCAGATGGTCCTCAATCCTCCTCCTATAGCCCCCCTTCACGTCTCTGATGCATCTCTTCAGGTTGGATCTGGCTGCAGTGTAGTGGTCTATGTTGCCAGACCTGAACATGATGTTCCTCTCCTTCAGCAGCTGCTTCTCCTCCCGGGTCATCCAGGGCTTTTGGTTGGGATAAGCCTGGATACATTTGTCTACTGTAACAGTGTCTATGCAGTGTTTTATGTAGCAGAGAAAACTGTCTGTAAACATTTCCAGGTCCTGATGTTCAAAGATATCCCACTTAGTCCTGTCCTAATCATATGCTAATGAGCCAACAAAATATCCTTTGGTTTTTGGAATAGTAATAGAAATTTAATCTACTATCTGGTCATGCAGTCAGGTCATTGATACACTGCAATGTTTCCACACATGACCTCTGCATATATGGGATGTAGTTTCTACTCTTGAACATAAACACAAGAGGATGCAGTTGTGGGTGCTTTCAAAAGTTGGAGCTCTCCAGAACAACTCTTCTGGTGCTAATGGCCTCTGCAGCTCTACTGCAGCAGCCCATGCTGAGTAAAAAGGTAGCTATAAGGGAACAGGACACCATTGCCATTCAACTCCCTCTGCATCCATTGCTACTGTAGCCACCTGCCCTATCAGCCACACTCCTGTTAGATTCTGCATCCGTAACTTATGTGACATACAGCAGCCAGCAGGGACTGGCCACAGCAGCACTTCCACCTCCTGCTCTCAGGGCACTGTGTTACAGTGTCCCATTAGTGCTGACAGCAGGGCCATTGCATGCCCCATAAACTTTGTATGGCTTCACCTTTTTTTCTTTTTCTTTTTTTTTTTGGCTCGACCTCACTCAGTCGTGCTCACTCATAACAACACATCAAGTGGATGTATGGCCACCCGCAGACACCAGAGAAAGACATTACTTTTTGTGTGTGTGAGTGTGACTAAAAAAAAACAGCCTCTCACCTCATGACCAATCTTTTCCATCTGTTTTTTTGTCTGTGGAGCACTGAGCTTATATTACATTTATACACAAAAACTGTGCTTTATGTGGTGTATAATAAAATATACTGATTATCTTTTATTTTCCATATTTTCTTTCTATTTGTTTGATTTGCTCGTGTTTGTCCCTTCACTTAGATATCCCCATTGTTTTCCATTAGTCTCTAAAATATTTTTTCTCCTCTCACCATTCTCTCTGCATTTATCTGACTGTGGCTGCTCTGCCTATTTGTCAGAATCTAGCTGCCCTGGCAAACACCAGCATCTGAATAGATTAAAATAGAAAGGGCACTTCCATTTATCTTACATTTGCTGAATTCCATTTTTCCCTGGTCTACCTTATGTAGATGTGACAGACCCTTATATATTGTTTTATGGTTAGAGACCAACTTTAGCTAGAATTCCTAATTGTTAATTGCTCAGAGTCTAGGTCCTAATGTTTAAACAGTTTATCAGGGCGACCGTGGCTCAGGGGGTTGGGAATCGCATCTGTAACCGGAAGGTCGCCGGTTTGATCCCTGGGCTCTCTGTCCTGGTCGTTGTGTCCTTGGGCAAGACACTTTACCCTACTTGCCTACTGGTGTTGGCCAGAGGGGCCGATGGCGCGATATGGCAGCCTCGCTTCTGTCAGTCTGCCCCAGGGCAGCTGTGGCTACAACTGTAGCTTGCCTCCACCAGTGTGTGAATGTGAGAGTGAATGAATAGTGGCATTGTAAAGCGCTTTGGGTGCCTTGAAAAGCGCTATATAAATCCAATCCATTATTATTAAACCAAACTGAGTGGTTTTATTTCCTAAACCAAAGATAGTTTTGGTGTCTTAAGCAGTGGTATAAATTTTAGGGGGTGTAAAATTGGGTCTGACGGTCAGTACTAGGACTTTGGAAGAGCAGACACTGAAAGTAAAAGAAAGCATTGTTCAGCCCACATTCGGTCAGCCAACTCTGCTTGTCAATCAGAGTATTGTGGATAATTTCATAATTGATTCATTATCCTGTAACCCCTTATTCCCACACTACAATATGTTCATGTACAAAATTCAGCTATGACTGTGGTTACAGCGATCAGAAGCTGCCACAGTACATCGCCCCATTACCAGGAGGCAACTTGGAATCTTGTTCAAGGACACTTCAGCAGAGCAGGTAGCTGCCAAACCATCACCTTCCTGCCACGCTCTAGCCAGACTCTTGGCAAGGACTTCTGCATACATACAACAGTGCTTATTTGCAACACAACATCAGTGATGCTTTATATTCTAGATGGGGAAGTTCCCCTTTTATCTGTTCTAATTCTGAGCCAGCTGTCATCTAACAGCCCGGCTGTGTTGTGGGACAGAGGCTATCAGAGGATATTATCTGGGAGGATATCACAGTTTTATGACCCATCTTTGCAGTTAAAAAGGCAGCTCGAAACAGACTGGTATTTTCACGGTCACAATTAACTGTGGTGAGGGGTCCGACAGGAGAAATATAATACAAAGCAATAAATATAAACCCTGGAGCAAATACTTTGAACACCGAGCGCTGTTTGAACACCAAATGTTAAGAAAAACTTTAGCTTGAACACAGGTTGTGATTTTAATATTAAAATACTGCCTGCTTCACCCTCTACTCTCTCTTTGTAATTCTATGCATTTAATGTAATGTGTACCTTCTGCCAAAGACTGTCTGCAAATGGCAATGACTGCAAATTGGTTTGGCTAAATTTAAAAAGTAGAGACACATTTGAGTTGCAGTTGAGAGACATTTTATTCTAAACACAGAGTCTCTGTGGCTTTCAAACCCCAAAACACGCTGTGCCAAAAATTGGTCCATCCCAAGGATCGGGTCCCCCGACACAAACAGAGAAATATACAGGGAGTGCAGAATTATTAGGCAAGTTGTATTTTTGAGGAATAATTTTATTATTGAACAACAACCATGTTCTCAATGAATCCAAAAAACTCATTAATATCAAAGCTGAATGTTTTGGGAAGTTGTTTTTAGTTTGTTTTTAGTTTTAGCTAATTTAGGGGGATATCTGTGTGTGCAGGTGACTATTACTGTGCATAATTATTAGGCAACTTAACAAAAAACAAATATATACCCATTTCAATTATTCATTTTTACCAGTGAAACCAATATAACATCTCCACATTCACAAATATACATTTCTGACATTCAAAAACAAAACAAAAACAAATCAGTGACCAATATAGCCACCTTTCTTTGCAAGGACACTCAAAAGCCTGCCATCCATGGATTCTGTCAGTGTTTTGATCTGTTCACCATCAACATTGCGTGCAGCAGCAACCACAGCCTCCCAGACACTGTTCAGAGAGGTGTACTGTTTTCCCTCCTTGTAAATCTCACATTTGATGATGGACCACAGGTTCTCAATGGGGTTCAGATCAGGTGAACAAGGAGGCCATGTCATTAGTTTTTCTTCTTTTATACCCTTTCTTGCCAGCCACGCTGTGGAGTACTTGGACGCGTGTGATGGAGCATTGTCCTGCATGAAAATCATGTTTTTCTTGAAGGATGCAGACTTCTTCCTGTACCACTGCTTGAAGAAGGTGTCTTCCAGAAACTGGCAGTAGGACTGGGAGTTGAGCTTGACTCCATCCTCAACCCGAAAAGGCCCCACAAGCTCATCTTTGATGATACCAGCCCAAACCAGTACTCCACCTCCACCTTGCTGGCGTCTGAGTCGGACTGGAGCTCTCTGCCCTTTACCAACACAGCCACAGGCCCATCCATCTGGCCCATCAAGACTCACTCTCATTTCATCAGTCCATAAAACCTTAGAAAAATCAGTCTTGAGATATTTCTTGGCCCAGTCTTGACGTTTCAGCTTGTGTGTCTTGTTCAGTGGTGGTCGTCTTTCAGCCTTTCTTACCTTGGCCATGTCTCTGAGTATTGCACACCTTGTGCTTTTCGGCACTCCAGTGATGTTGCAGCTCTGAAATATGGCCAAACTGGTGGCAAGTGGCATCTTGGCAGCTGCACGCTTGACTTTTCTCAGTTCATGGGCAGTTATTTTGCGCCTTGGTTTTTCCACACGCTTCTTGCGACCCTGTTGACTATTTTGAATGAAACGCTTGATTGTTCGATGATCACACTTCAGAAGCTTTGCAATTTTGAGACTGCTGCATCCCTCTGCAAGATATCTCACTATTTTTGACTTTTCTGAGCCTGTCAAGTCCTTCTTTTGACCCATTTTGCCAAAGGAAAGGAAGTTGTCTAATAATTATGCACACCTGATATAGGGTGTTGATGTCATTAGACCACACCCCTTCTCATTACAGAGATGCACATCACCTAATATGCTTAATTGGTAGTAGGCTTTCGAGCCTATAAAGCTTGGAGTAAGACAACATGTATGAAGAGGATGATGTGGACAAAATACTCATTTGCCTAATAATTCTGCACTCCCTGTAGTGTACGCTGTTAAGTGCCAGGAGGATTGCGATGATTTATATGCGGATGTGGACAAAGTGTGACAAGGACTTTGTGCCGTTACGGGTGCATGTCTGATGCAAGGGCGTGAACACCTTTCTCATATCACCACTCTGAAGACCGATGGGCGTTGTCAACAGGTTTACTGACATTCAAAAGGGTAAAACTAAAAACAAGACAAAAAATACAGTCATGACATACATAAGCGTAGCATAACATACATTTATACACCGCAATACTACTACACAGCATACGTCTAATCATATAAACTTTTAAACAACTACTGAGGCTATCTCAGATGACCTCCGACATCGCAGATAGCTAGCTTAGCACCGAGACTAGCTTTACGGTCAAATACTGCGCTAGCGGCAACATGATGTACAAAAACAAGTTGTAATTTAACTTTAAGTACATACCGGCGATACAACCATAAACCAAAGATGTAGACAGTAAATTTTCCGACAGGACACCATGAGCCGTGTGCCGATATGTCTCTCTTCCTTTTGCTCGCTTGCTTTCCTTGAGCTGACTTCCTGTTCAATAAAGTTGTTTCAAAACAAACCTTTTCTACGGTGCATTACTTGAAGCGACCACAGAGGGTGCTAAAAACACATAATAACTAACAACTTACTGGGAATAATATTTTAGTGATACAGAACACTCCCCGCCTGGCGTGAATAAACGCCACGATTAAACATTGAAGAAAACAACACGTTAAGAAGGCACCAAGGGTACGATCTCTGAGATAGGTCTGGTCAACACCTTTGTACCATCTGATTTAACTACCTTAATTTCCACGGTACGTATTTTACCATCTTTACTTGGGAACACCTTAGTTATGAGACCAAGAGGCCACTCATTTCTTGGCACTCGACTGTCTTTGAGTACCACAACACTTCCTAAGCTCACGTTAGGCTGGCTAGACTGCCATTTGCAGCGTGGCTGTAGGGTAGGGAGAAACTCTTTCCTCCATTTGTCCCAGAAGATGTTCGACAGGTGCTGAACCTGGCGCCACTGATGTTTGTAGAGGTCTGATGCTGTGAATTTTTCAGCTGGAGCCTGAAGGGGTGCTACCTTTTGAGTCAGGAGAACAGCTGGAGTCAAGATAAAGGGGTCACTTGGGTCTGATGAAACCGGGACAAGGGGTCTAGAGTTTATGATAGCAGCCACCTCTGCCATGAAGGTGACGAGAGCCTCATGAGTGAGTTTAGTGGTCTTAAGCTGAAAAAACATAGAGTCCAATATTCTCCGTGCTAAACCTATCATTCTCTCCCATGCTCCGCCGAAATGGGAGGCATGAGGTGGATTAAAAGTCCATTTACATCCATGTTCTTTTAAGAAGGTGTGCACAGCTGTGTTGTCCAAGTTTGAAGGGATTTTCAGTTCTTTACATGCACTTACAAAATTGGTGCTTCGATCAGAGCGAACAGTTTTCACTGGTCCCCTCACGGCCAGAAATCGTCGGAATGCATTAATGAAGCTAGATGTATCAAGTGACTCTACCACTTCAATGTGAACTGCTCTAATACTGAAACAAGTGAATATGACAGCCCACCTTTTATTCTGGTTGACGCTTCCTCTTGTACGTCGTGAAGACACAAACCACGGACCAAACACATCTAAGCCCACATTCGTGAATGGGGGATCCGTTGTGAGACGGTCTGGAGGGAGGTTTGACATTTTCTGTGTGCTCAAAGGGGCACGAAGTCTTTTGCAGGTAACACAATGATAGATGATTGTGCTCACTTTTCTTTTACCGCCCACTATCCACCATCCTGCGGAGCGAACGGCTCCTTCTGTGAAAAGGCGACCTTGATGCTGGGTCTGCTCGTGGTAGTGCTTTATGAGAAGCGCTGCAACATGGTGGTGGCCAGGAACTATGAGAGGGTTTTTCTCACCTTGGCTAATGTTTGAGTCTCTGATGCGACCACCTACTCTAAGGAGTCCTTCTTTGTCCAGATAGGGGTCTAAGGTTTTGAGATGACTGGTTTTGGGTAGTTTTCCATGTTTTTGCACACACTTGATTTCTTCAGCATACACGTCCTGCTGTACTGCTCGAATGACAAGGTTCTGAGCTTGGTTTAACTCATCCACAGTAAGTCCCGTTTCACAGTAATGCCAGCCATTACAGTGATTGGCTTTGCCTGGTGGTGATTTGAAGTTGTGGATGACATGTATTAGTCTAGAAAGAGCACGTGTGAGGGATTTCCAGGTAGAAAACTTGGTGAATCTGTCTGTGCCCAGTTCTTTAGTTGAGGCTGTTGTTTTGAGTGCAGTTACCTGAGGTCTTACATCTGAGTCCATGCTGGGCTCTACAAGGTCATAGGAGTCATTTAGAGAACTCTGAATCTGATGCAAAAGGTCAGGGCCAGTGAGCCAGTTACTAAGCGGCAGCTGGAATGCAGGAACAGAACGAGTGGCGTGATCTGCAGGGTTCTGACTGCTAGCTACATAGTGCCACTGGCATGGCTGAGAAGATCTGCGGATTCTAGTCACACGATTACTGACATAGAAATAAAATCTTCTAGACTCGTTGTAGATGTAACCTAGGACTACTTTACTGTCTGTGTAGAAAGTAGTGTGATCTAGTTTACAGTCAAGTTCATCTGAGATAAGATCTGCGAGCTCAACCGCTAAAACGGCAGCACTAAGCTCTAATCTTGGAATAGTCTGATCTGGGCGTGGTGCTATCTTAGCCTTACCCATTACAAAGCCTACTTGACTGTGTCCTTCTGCATCTGTCACTTTTAAATAGGCCACTGCAGCTATGGCTTTGGTAGATGCGTCTGAAAAAACACACAACTCTTTTTTCACGGCTGTTGAAGGGGAAATGTCTGTGTATGCTCTGGGAATGGTCATGTTAGGCAGGTCTTTGAGTGAGTCTTTCCACTGTGTCCAAGACTCTTCCATTTCGGGAGGGAGTGGAGCATCCCAGTCCCCATTTTCAGCTGTAAGTTCGCGTAGAATCGACTTCCCCTGTATGGTGACTGGTGCTACAAAACCCAGCGGATCATAGAGGCTGTTTATTGTTGATAGAACACCTCGTCTGGTAAAGGGTTTTGACTCATCAGATACTTCAAAGGTGAAGCGGTCTTTACTTAGGTCCCAGAGGAGACCTAGGCTACGCTGCATGGGCACTGAATCACTTTTGAAGTCTAGGTATTTTAGATTTTTGGCATGATCTTGAGTCGGGAATGCCTCTAGTACTTCCTTCCTGTTTGCTGCTATTTTATGCAGTCTTAAGTTTGAGTTTGCAAGTGCATCTCGGGTTCTTTGGAGTAGAGATATGGCCTTTTCAACAGTAGGTAGAGATTTGAGTCCGTCATCAATGTAGAAGTCGCGCATGACAAACTGCTTCACATCTGCATCGCAGTCCGGTTCGACGCGTTGGACAGACTGGTGCAGGCCATATATGGCTACTGCTGGCGATGGGCTGCTCCCAAAGACGTGGGCCGTCATTCTGTACTCCACAACTTCTTTGGAAATGTCGTTGTCACGGAACCACAAGAAGCGTAAGTAGTTCCTGTCTTGCTCTCGCACGTTGAAACAGTAAAACATCTGTTTGATGTCTGCTGTGAAGGCAACGGCTTCTTTTCTGAAGCGTATTAGGACCCCAAGCAATGAGTTATTAAAATCTGGTCCTGTTAACAGAACGTCATTCAGGGATACGCCTTCATACTTGGCGCTGCTGTCGAAGACGACCCTGATCTGCGTGGGTTTACGGGGATGGTAGACACCGAATAGTGGCAGATACCAACATTCCTCATCCTCTTTTAGTGTAGGGGCGATCTCTGCATGTTTGTTTTGGAATATTTTGTCCATGAAAGTGATGAAATGTTCCTTCATCTCTTTCTTCTTTTCAAAGGTGCGAAGAAGAGACATTAGGCGATTCAGGGCCTGTGGTCTGTTGTTAGGGAGCTTTCAGCGTGGATTTTTAAATGGTAAAGGAGCTGTCCAACTGTTATCTGTGTCTTTTGTTAGTCCTTCCTCCATTATTTTTAAGAAGGCATTGTCCTGGATGGAAGGTGAGATGTAGTTGTCATTTCTGGTTTGTTTGAACACATTACATCCTAAATGATCAGGTTCACAAGCACTGTCTGCCAGCTGGGAGCTGAAGTTGAGTGGAACTTGTATCCCACAATGTTTCTCTTTTATGTTGAAAACATTAGGACATGGCTCGAATGCTGTGGGACGTCCCCTTTCAGTTGCATTTGTGAACAGAGTCCTTACTGCAGGAGTTTTGTGGACGTCACCTAAACACACGTTTCCTACTATGACCCATCCTAGGTCCAATTTTTGAGCATAGGGTGCGTTGTTAGGGCCACTTATCTGTTTGCGGACTTTGTGAGCTCTAATGACATCCCGTCCAAGAAGCATTAGTATGGGGGCGTTAGAGTCCAAGGCAGGAATGAGGTGAGCCACTGACTTTAGATGGCTGTGGTGTCTAGCTGCACTGGGTGTGGGGATCTCGTATCTGTCATTTGGGATATTTTTGCACTCAATTAGGCTAGGCAGTGGGATGTGGACTGAACCATCCAAAGCTGCCACTACATAACCTGTAGCTCTTCTACCCATTGTCGCTTTGGTACCTGCACATGTCTTAAGCGAGTAAGGGGAACTAGGGCCGCAGTCATTAAACAACTCGAAGAACTCCGGACGTACTAGTGATCTGTTACTTTGTTCATCATGGATGGCATAAAGCCTTACTGCTTGATGTGGATGGCCTGCTGGGTAGACATTCACGAGACAGATTTTAGAACATGAAGTGCCTGCTTCATTCACGCCACAAACCTGAGTGCATTTAGATGTGATCTCCTCTGATTCAATGGTGTCAGGCTCCCCGCCATGCTCTGCTGCTGGTTCGGTTTCTTTTAGCCAGGGAGCTGGTCCTGGGTGGAGAGCCGTGCAGTGCTTCTCATCGTTGCACTCGGAACACTGTACCTTGGCTTTACAGTTCTTTGCTATGTGTGAAGATGAGGCACAGCACCTGAAGCAAAAGTCATTTTCTTTTAAGAACGTTTTCCTATCTAACAGTGTTTTCATGCGAAATGCTCTGCACACTGCGAGAGGATGGGCTTTCTTGTGAATTGGACAAATCTTTTCACCATGTACAGTTTTGTTTGGGGACCTCTGTGTGTCTGAACTAGTGCGAGAGATGACATCAGTTTTGTGCACAGAAATCTCTTTTTGTCTGTTTGCCCTCCAAGATAGTTTGTCTGGTCTGGGTGCATCAGGTGATGGTGTGAGGTTAAAGCTGGGGTCATTTCTAGCATCAGCTTCTTGTGCAACAAAGTCTACTAGAACACTAAATGGTGGGAAGGAGACACATTTTGTGCGTTTGTAGTTGGCTCCTACCGTAATCCACCTTTCTTGCAGGTAGAAGGGAAGTTTTTGGATGATTGGATTTACTCCTCTTGCTGTATCTAGGAACGCGAGACCAGGGAGGTCTCCTTCAGCTTTAGCACACTGCACTTCCATGAGCAGGTCACTAAATTTTCGACAGTTTTGCAAAGTCTTTGGATGAGATTTTTGGGAATGCATCAATTCTTTTAAACAGTGCATCCTCGATCACTTCAGCTGAGCCATAACATTGTTCAAGTCTGTCCCATATCATGTTGAGGCCATTGACTGGGTTGTTGATGTGTATGGCTCTGAGTTGTTCTGCATGTTCAGCCGATTCCTTTCCAAGCCATTTTAACATCAAGTCCATTTCTTCACTTGCCGTTAGATCTAACCCGCTTATAGCATTTTCAAATGAGCGTTTCCAAGCTCTGAAGTTTTGGGGCTTGTCATTAAACTGGAGCAGCCCTGTTGCCACTATTTCACGACGAGCAAAGTATCTGATGAAGTCACTCACATTTGATTCTCTAGGCTCCTTGTATAAAGGCCTAGCATCATGGAAGCTAGATGCTGACACCTGATTTGACCAATTGGTACTGTAATTTTTATTAGCATGGGGAGAAGGGGAAATGACTGGAGTTTTTTGGCAACAGTCAGGATCATCTGTTAGACCAATTGGAATTTTTTGTGGGTCATTTTCTTTTTTAGGGCTTGGTGGCTGATCACAGGTGAGCTCCGGTTTACTTTGTGTTACATTTTCATTTTGTGATTCTTGAAGAGCAGCATCATTTTCTTTTCTCACAAATGTAGATTGGCCAATGACATACTGTTTAGTTCGTTCTGCTGTTACTGAGGGACATATGTTGCTGCGTGTTTCTGTCTGTGTGGCAGCAGCTGCTTCTAATGACTCTGCTTCAGCAATGGCTGAGGCTACATCTTTTTCATGCTGTAAATATTCGATGGATGCCTCGACTTTAGCTTTTGCTACTTCTATTTGTGCTTTTTCTACCTTCAAATCCATTTCTTTAGCTGCGAAGCTGAGACGTGCCTTGGCTGCTTCAGCTTTTGCTCTGGCTTTGGCTGCTGCAGAACCTGTAGAGGAGGCACACGAAGCTTCGGACCGGGTCTTGAGGGATGACGCCTTGCTGGACATGTTGGAGTTGATTAGACGACTGCTGGCTCACAGCTGTATGCCGTGTTGCTCCAAGGCGTAGTAGTGGTCAGCTTCACTCTAGCGTGCGATGACTGCGTTATCTTTGTTCGTGCGGATGTCGCCGTTTTACTGTGCCGTTACGGGTGCATGTCTGATGCAAGGGCGTGAACACCTTTCTCATATCACCACTCTGAAGACCGATGGGCGTTGTCAACAGGTTTACTGACATTCAAAAGGGTAAAACTAAAAACAAGACAAAAAATACAGTCATGACATACATAAGCGTAGCATAACATACATTTATACACCGCAATACTACTACACAGCATACGTCTAATCATATAAACTTTTAAACAACTACTGAGGCTATCTCAGACGACCTCCGACATCGCGGATAGCTAGCTTAGCACCGAGACTAGCTTTACGGTCAAATACTGCGCTAGCGGCAACATGATGTACAAAAACAAGTTGTAATTTAACTTTAAGTACATACCGGCGATACAACCATAAACCAAAGATGTAGACAGTAAATTTTCCGACAGGACACCATGAGCCCTGTGCCGATATGTCTCTCTTCCTTTTGCTTGCTTGCTTTCCTTGAGCTGACTTCCTGTTCAATAAAGTTGTTTCAAAACAAACCTTTTCTACGGTGCATTACTTGAAGCGACCACAGAGGGCGCTAAAAAC
This sequence comes from Simochromis diagramma, assembly GCF_900408965.1. Taxonomy (NCBI): domain Eukaryota; kingdom Metazoa; phylum Chordata; class Actinopteri; order Cichliformes; family Cichlidae; genus Simochromis; species Simochromis diagramma. Next base: position 394,086 of record NW_024387255.1, on the reverse strand, counting down.
ACATAATAACTAACAACTTACTGGGAATAATATTTTAGTGATACAGAACAGACTTTCTCTTCCATATTTTGTCACATCACACCAAATGTGAAAGATGTTTAATTAGGGGATTAAGAGTCTGCATTTGCGGAATTGCCTGTATGTCAGAGTAGAATCACTGGAAGATAATAATACTAGAGTATCATTAGTTGTTAGTTGCTATCTGGATATCCTCATCTAAATCAGTGAGAACATCTAAATCAGTCAGCCATTACTACCCCTGAAAAGGTGGTAATGGCTTAAGTCAACAGACAAGTCAGTGAGTTCCCACATTATAACTGTACCAAGACCATGGCTACTTTTGATCCGAGCTAGTGCTGAGTTTGTTCTTATCTTTGGTGGAGAGAGGTTGGAGGAAGGATGAGCACAACTGGATCTAAAGATGCACTTATCCCCGAGATCTGTGTTGATGATAATCACCGAACAGGAAAGCAGCTGGGCTTTCAGTGGAAGTTTAATGTAAACCAAAATCTTTCTGAATTAAACATCTAACAGGGCAAAACATGAGCAGATGAAAAACCAAAAATTGCAAAATCAATTCACAGGTTGGACTGTGATTCCCCTTTTAGCGTACCAAATGAAATTTTCAATTGTGAGGCTCTTAGATCTAATCTTCTGGACTGCTGACATTTAATCATATGATCAACCTACACCCTATCTACATTATTACATTTTCTTTGTTATTCTTAACATAAAGAACTCACATTCACATCACATTAAAACATTCAGTCACACATGGATTTGATTCACTTTATGTAGTTCTACCACAGGCCTTCAAGCTGGCTGTAGTTAAACCTTTACTCAAAAAAGCCATCTCTAGACCCAGCAGTCTTAGCTAATTATAGGCCAATCTCCAACCTTCCTTTCATATCAAAAATCCTTGAAAGAGTAGTTGTCAAACAGTTAACAGATCATCTGCAGAGGAATGGTTTATTTGAAGAGTTTCAGTCAGGTTTCAGAGTTCATCACAGCACAGAAACAGCTTTAGTGAAGGTTAAAAATGATCTTCTTATGGCCTCTGACAGTGGACTCATCTCTGTACTTGTCCTGCTAGACCTTAGTGCAGCATTCGATACTGTTGACCATAATATCCTATTAGAGCGATTAGAACATGCTGTAGGTATTACAGGTACTGCACTGCAGTGGTTTGTATCATATCTATCTAATAGATTCCAATTTGTACATGTAAATGGAGAGTCCTCTTCACACACTGAGGTTAATTATGGAGTTCCACAGGGTTCAGTGCTAGGACCAATTCTGTTTACATTATACATGCTTCCCTTAGGCAGCATCATTAGAAGACATAGCATTCATTTTCGTAGACGATCTGCATAGCGGCAGTGGCGGGCAGCAGCTTTCTTCAGTGCCTCCTGAGTCCGAGTCCAGACACGGCGGCAGCGCTGGAGATAGTGCTGGATGGAAGGCACAGCCAAATCAGCCTCTTCCTCAGAGAAGAGGGGGAGCTGATAGCCTAGGGACACTTCAAATGGAGAGAGACCAGTGGATGCAGAAACATGTGAATTGTGCGCATACTCTACCCATGGGAGATGTGCTGACCAAGTAGCCGGGTTATGGGAAACCATGCAGCGGAGCATGGACTCTAGTTCTTGGTTGAGCCTCTCAGTCTGTCCATTGGTTTGAGGGTGGTAACCAGAACTGAGGTTGGCTTGTGCACCTAGGGCAGAGCAGAAAGATTTCCAAACCTGGGATGTAAATTGAGGTCCTCTGTCAGAAGTGACCTCGGCAGGAATCCCGTGGAGTTTGAAGACGTGGTCAACCACGTCTTGCAGTTTCCGTGGCAGTGGGTAGTTTCTCCAGGGCAATGAAGTGAGCTGCTTTAGAAAACCTGTCGATCACAGAGAGTATTACTGTTTTACCTGCTGACCTAGGCAGTCCAGTGACAAAGTCAAGGGAAATGTGGGACCAAGGACGAGAAGGTACGGCCAGAGGTTGTAGAAGACCGGAGGGTCGCTGATTTCGGGTCTTGTTCCTGGCGCACACGTCACAGGCAGAGACGTATTCCCGCACATCATGTTCCAGAGTTGCCCACCAGAAGTGACGACGTAGTAGTGCGATGGTGCGGCCAATTCCAGGATGGCAGGAAAACCGGGAGGTATGAGCCCACTTAATTACAGCCGAACGGGTTGCTGCGGGAACGAAGCGGCGGCCTGGAGGACCTGTGCCAGGGTCTGGTTCATCCTGTAATGCTCACTGGATGGATTCCTCTATGTCCCAGGATAAAAACGCTACGCGGCAGGAGGTAGGAAGCACAGGAGCTGGTTCGGTGGGTTCAGCGTCTGGGTCGTAAAGACGAGACAGGGCATCGGCCTTGGTGTTCTTGGAACCTGGGCGGAAAGAGATGGCAAACTTGAAGCGATCAAAGAACAGAGACCAACGGGCCTGGCGGGCGTTTAGACGCATAGCCGTTTTGAGTTAAGTAAGGTTTTTATGATCTGTGAAGATGGTGAATGGTGTTCAGCTCCTTCCAATAGGTGACGCCACTCTTCCAGGGCTAACTTAATAGCCAGCAACTCTCTGTCTCCTACATCATAGTTGCGTTCAGCTGACGAGAGTCGACGCGAAAAAAAGGCGCATGGGTGTAACTTGGCCTTGGGACCTGAATGCTGTGAAAGGACCGCTCCGACGCCGACGTCGGACGCGTCTACCTCCAGAACGAATGGCTTGGAGTGATCTGGATGACACAATACTGGAGCTGAGGTAAATAGTCGCTTGAGCCTACTGAATGCTGCCTCAGCTTCAGGTGTCCAGATGAACTGTCTTTTGGTGGATGTGAGTGTAGTGAGAGGAGTGGCTACCTGGCTGTAGTTGCGAATAAACCTCCGGTAGAAATTGGCAAAGCCGAGGAAACGTTGTAGGAGCTTGCGTGACGTGGGCGTGGGCCACTCCAGAATCGTGCGGATCTCGGCTGGATCAGTCTTCACCTGCCCTCCTACGAGTATATAGCCAAGAAAAGTGACAGATTGTGCATGGAACTCACATTTCTCGGCTTTGACGTAAAGTTGGTTTTCCAGGAGGCGTTGGAGGACTGCTCGGAGGTGGACATGGTGTTCCTGGGGGGTCTTGGAGAAAATGAGTATGTCATCAAGATAAACAAAGACAAACTGGTTCAGGAAATCACGGAGCACGTCGTTGACCAGGTTCTGAAAGACAGCGGGGGCATTGGTTAACCCAAACGGCATGACCAAATACTCAAAATGACCTAGGGGCGTATTAAAAGCCGTTTACCATTCGTCCCCCTCCCTAATGCGGACAAGGTGGTAGGCATTGCGGAGATCCAGTTTGGTGAATATGGTGGCTCCATGGAGGGGTTCAAAGGCCGAGCTGATAAGGGGTAAAGGATATTTGTTTTTAATGGTGATGTCATTTAACCCTCTGTAGTCAATGCATGGACGGAGTGATTTATCCTTCTTTTCCACAAAAAAGAAGCTGGCGCCCGCTGGAGAGGAGGATGGGCGGATGATACCTGCAGCTAGTGACTCGTGGATATACTTTTCCATGGACTCTCTTTCTGGTCTGGAGATGTTGAATAGCCGGCTAGAGGGAAGCGGAGCACCAGGTAGAAGGTCGATAGCGCAGTCATAAGGTCTGTGAGGTGGCAAAGATGATGCTTTGTCTTTACTGAAAACTTCCTGGAAGTCATGGTACTCAGGTGGGACGAGTGTGAGGTCAACCGGATCTGTGTCTGAGGTGTTAGTGTCAGGGGTACCTGGCGGTAGGGCAGACGTGAGGCAGTGGGCTAGACAAAAAAGGCTCCAACTAGCGATTTTACTCCCAGACCAGTCTATATGAGGGTTGTGTTTCTTTAGCCAGGGGTAGCCTAGGATGAGTGGTGAATCAGGAGAAGAGAAAGTGAACAAAGTAATGGCTTCACGGTGGTTTCCAGAGGTGACGAGGGTTACGGGGCCAGCCTGATGGGTTATCTGAGAAAATATTTGATTGTTTAATGCGGTAACAGGGATGGGAGGATCGAGAGTCTTGAGTGGCAACTGAAGGTGTCTAGCGAGAGCTAAATCTATTAAATTTTGCTCTGCTCCAGAATCAACGAGAGCATGGAGAGGGTGAGAAACCTGATTTAGACATAGGGTGACTGGTAGAATTAACCGGGGTTTGGAACTGAAAGAGGATCAGCCCACCTGTATCCCCGAAATTACCGGCAGGGCGGAGCCTTTTGGCCAAACCGAACACTGTGCTAACCTATGCTCCACTGAGCCACAGTAAAAACATGCACCCGACCGAAGCCGTCGCTCTCTCTCCTCTGGTGTGAGACGAGAGTGGCCGATTTGCATAGGCTCCGGAGCGGCGTCCGTTTCTACGGAAACGGGAGCGGATGTGGACACCGGACGTGATGGCGGAGGAAGTGAAAACTCCTCCGCCATCAGGCGCGGGGCGCGGGTTTACGATGTTTCTGATTCTTTTCGGCCTCCCTTTCCCTCAGACGATTATCTATCCTAAGGGAAAGGGAGACCAGGTCTTCAAAAAACTTGGGCTCATCGCGGGAAGCGAGCTGGTCTTTGAGCTCATCGTTTAAGGCGCGACGGAACACTCCCCGAAGGGCATGATCGGGCCAATTGGCCTCAGCGGCTGCGGTACGGAAGTCAATAATGAACTCTGCGACACTCCGGCTCCCCTGCTGTAACCCAAGCAACCTTTCATCAGAACTGCCCTCAGATTCTGGATGAGTAAAGATCCTTTTAAACTCACACAGAAAATCATCATACAAGCAGGTTGGGAGCGGATGAGCCGACAGGTAAGCCTCAGCCCATAACAATGCCTTGCCCTGAAGCTTAGCCACCAGATATGCTACCCGAGCTGAATCGCTAGCAAAAGAACGGGGAGAATGCGTGAACGCGAGAGAACATTTTAGTAGAAAGGCAGTACAGCGACCCTGCTCCCCGGAGTACGGCTCGGGTTCTGGGAATGCAGCATCGCGAAAAACTGAGCCTGAAGGGGTTGGAGCTGGGGAAGACTGGGGAGGTTCTGCCACGGGTGCAGGAGACGCAGAGCACGGGCATGGAGTAGAGGAAAAAGTTGACTGAATTTCCTGCAGGGAAGCTAAGATCGTAGCCCGAGTCTTGCCTATGGCTTGGCACCGGGTGTCGAGGGCCTGCAACGCTTGCTCATGAGCCCCTAAAATGGCTCCCTGCTTGGAGACTGCTGCACGTACTGGGTCTGCTGAGTCCATTTTCTGGCCAGTTCGTACTGTCATGGGGCCGAGTGGCCTGTACTGAACAGGACTCAGGTGCAGAAACCCAGAGCAGAGACAGCAGATGATGTAACAATTTATTAGGTTTAAGTGCAAAAAAGAAAACGTAGCAAAGACAAAAAAAAAACAATAAGACGTGGAGTTTGACGAGGCGTGGCCTGGGGAACGTGGCTAGGGCGAGGGAATGAGGCCTGAGATGCGGAGTGGAGCTGAGCAGGGAACAGTCACACTGAAGAGAGAAGATAGAGGAGTTAGGGAGGTAGTGGAGGCAGCTCTGAAGTGGCCAGTTGTAAGAGTAGCAATTCTTACTTGCAGTAGGGGACATGGAGTGTTGAGAGGGGGGTGATGAGAATCCAGGGGAGGCTGAGTGGCGTGGAAAGGCTGGCCTGAGATCCAGGGCTTCAGATGGAGTGTGATGGCAGGAGGGCAGGCAGGTGAGGCACAGAGAGATTTTCAGAATGATTGCTTGGTATCCTGAGTCCGGAGGTGGAGCGTGAGCCAAGGTGAATACAGCAAATGTGTTGATGACGAACTGGCAGTGAATGAACATCAACGTGTGGTTTAAATCCCTCTGGCTTGATTGCCTGCAATAGGCTCCAGGTGTGCAGGAGCTGGAGTTGGCCCTGCCCAGGGGCGGATCCCAGGTCAGTTCAGGAGCCTTATGGAAATTCCAGCCACCCACCGCAGACCATGACAAAAAGTGCAATAAACTACAAAAAAATTGAAAATCGTTTTTGATTTTTTAACATATATTTCTAGTTAGAGAAATTTAAGAGGCTTATCCCTCAAAACTGTAAATACAAAAAAGTTGCACAAACTAGTTTCCCACCAAAGGAAATTTATTTTAAGTGTCTTCATAGTTTTATTTTTGAGATACACCAATTTTCATATACTGCAGGAAAAACGAAAAAAATATATTATAGTGCAAATTTGCAAAATAACAGCATATGCATCAAAATAAAATATTTCCAGCAGTGCAATATGAGTCCTCAGCATCCCAGAAACGACACAGAAAGTCATAAAGTCAAACATAACTTTTAAAAACACAAGTAAAGGCTCATAAGGCCACAATGGTAAAAAACTACATTTCCGCAAAATGACGTCACTTCCTGTTTCGGGCAGGTCATGCGGTAGTTCACGCTGATGGACGTAGGAGGTGTTACAAACAGCTGATCGGATCGGCAAAGCGTGTTTCTGGAATATTATGTTTTTGTTGCTGCAAGTGCTTTTTATGCAGTTTTTGCAAAGCTATATGTGGAAGGAAACTGTAACTTAGGACAAGCTGATGGCATAAGATGTAAGTACAACTCCTCCGGTTTCATATGCAAAAAAAATTATTGCGCTAGCTTAGGTGGTTGCAGTGCTACCGGGATTTAAAAATAGTTACGCAAAATGGAGCGTGTCCGCTCCGACTGGCTTTAAAGGGTTAAATCCAGAATTGAATTCAAAATCCTGCTCCTCACATATAAGGTCTTAAATAATCAGGCCCCATCTTATCTTAATGACCTTGTAGTACCATATCACCCTATTAGAGCACTTCGCTCTTGCTCTGCAGGCCTACTTGTTGTTCCTAGAGTATTTAAAAGTAGAATGGGAGGGAGAGCCTTCAGTTTTCAGGCCCCTCTTCTGTGGAACCAGCTTCCAGTTTGGATTCGGAAGACAGACACTATCTCTACTTTTAAGATTAGGCTTAAAACTTTCCTTTTTGCTAAAGCATATAGTTAGGGCTGGACCAGGTGACCCTGAATCCTCCCTTAGTTATGCTGCAATAGACGTAGGCTGCTGGGGGATTCCCATGATGCATTGAGTTTTTCCTTTCCAGTCACCTTTCTCACTCACTATGTATTAATAGACCTCTCTGCATTGAATCATATCTGTTATTAACCTCTGTCTCTCTTCCACAGCATGTCTTTTATCCTGTCTTCCTTCTCTCACCCCAACCGGTCGCAGCAGATGGCTGCCCCTCCCTGAGCCTGGTTCTGCCGGAGGTTTCTTCCTGTTAAAAAGGAGTTTTTCCTTCCCACTGTCGCCAAAGTGCTTGCTCATAGGGGGTCATATGATTGTTGGGTTTTTCTCTGTATCTATGAAGCGCCTTGAGGCGACTTTTGTTGTGATTTGGCGCTATATAAATAAAATTGAATTGAATTGAATAAGCATTAATCCCTTTTTAGTTCAAATACAGGGGAATGTGTTCTTTTACTTTTTACAACTGTGTTTGTAAGTTACCATCTATTTATTTGGCAACCTTTCTGATAATGAGTGCCATCTAAAATTTCCTCAGACGTCAATGTGCCATATGATTACATTAGCAATAAATTTAATAACGCTCTATATTAACAGTTACACACTATATAGAACAACTTCCCAGAATTATATTTGTTCGCAGATGTTGGCAGCTATCAGCGCATAGTTATCAACTATTTTATAACAAAAAAAGGACACTTTTTATCCATAACAAGAACTCCATAACAGCAAATGAACTGTACAACAGAAAATGCAAATGCTATTTAAGGTCTCCTCACAACAATGATAAGAAAAATAAACTGGGCCAATATAGCGTGTATGAACGTGATAATTATGTATATTGTAATAACGTGATATTATGTTGTTCAAACGTGAAAAGTATCTTGTTAGAACATTAAACTTTTCATGTTATAATGTGATATTCTTTTGCCTGGGTGGCAGCTCTACGCTTCCGTATTATTATTAGGAAACAGAGAAAAACTCCCTTTTAGGACCGATCACATTCACTCACATTGTCAATGGAAAATTGTACTTAGTAGTCAGTATAATCTTTCAGTGATATAAGTTTGCATATGGTAGAATACTGCATGTACTCACTTGTGTGTAGAAGTATATAGTTGGTAGCATATTGAAAGAATGTCTCATCCTAGGAGGTCTGTAACATTCTAGGGTGTTCACCCCCACATCCTGGGAGCATGAGAGAGGTCGTACCTTGTCTTATTGTTTTACGGTAGGATTAACGTAGCTATGTCTGTTTTAGTTTAAGTGCCTTCTTTACATATAGATGAACTGTTGGATTTTCCAGACCAGCAGGTTAAGGGAAGTCGTTTATGGGGCCACACTCTGACCCCCCCCCCCCCACACACACACACACACACACACACACACACACACACAAACACACACACAAACACACGCGTACACCTCCACATTCCAATGTAAAGAACAAACGCTCACTGAAGTATAAATAAAGACCGGGGCAGTTTCTCAGCACGAGTCTCTCAGTCTGGAGACTGCCCTTGCTAGCAAGAAGTTCTGTGTGTTTCTCTTCTCTGAGTCTTTACTGAAGAAGTGTTTTAGAATATATTCCTTAACATTATTTGGTCCTCCAAGCCGGAGCAGAAAATATCAGAATTGTTATCCGTGACTCTGTTCCAGGATCCAGCACTGATTCCTGACGCCGTGGGGAGCCAGCACCGAAGCCTGTGCACAGCCCTCTTGGACGAGGAGAGAGCCCAAGGACGTTAAATTTGGGTCTGGGCCGGTGTTTTTAATCTGGTCCACGGCGGTGGGATTCAGTCTGATGATCTGAATCACCAGTGAGACGTCGGAGAGTGAGAAACACTATTTTGGTATATAAGACAGCCGCAAAAGTTTAAAGAAATGTGATAAAAAAAAAGGTCTAAGTTCGCCAAAAGGAACTGTGTTTTGACTAGTTTTAGAGGTAGCCGAAATTATCTCGTGACAAATTAGGTTTAAGTTCGCCAAAAAGAACTGTGTTTCGACCAGTTTTAGAGGTAGCTGAAATTACTTCGTGACAAATTAAAATATGTTTAAGTAAATAAAAACAAGTATAAAACGGCCGCAAAGGTTTAAAGTAACGTAACAAATTAGGTTTAAGTTTGCCAAAAGGAACTGTGTTTTGACTAGTTTTAGAGGTAGCTGAAATTATCTCGTGACAAATTAGCGCGCAAATGTCTGTGTGTGTATGTGTCTGGAAGTAAGTTGATTTTACAGCACAATACGCTGCTGAACTATTTCCATTTTTGTTTTCTTTGCTGAGGCTCACGTACTGGTGACAAAGGAGAACGGTTGAGTTTCATCTCATAAAACTGATACCGCTTCACCGTTAGGGTGAAGTCGAAGGCCGTATCAGTAAACCACTCTGAAGTCAAGCGTGCCAGCGACGGGGCAAATTAACACTTTTAAATGATTTCTTGTCGCTAAGTATGTGACATGAGTAGAAATCTTCTTTACTTCAGCTCTGCTATTCTATCAAAGAAAGGCTGACAACACCCATTAAATCTGTTTGTTTACTAAAAGAGGCTCTCCTATGATTTACCATCTTTCATTCTTTTCTTCCCTTCAGTCAAGTATTACATATTGAATATCAGTCACATTTTCAGTTGGAGTATGAGTGAGAATGAGTTTTAAGGTATGGTTAAAACTAAGACTTTAGTTTTAGATATCATAAAATGTTGACTTTGCTATTGTTGAGAATAGATTCCTTAATATACATCAGAGTTAAAGATAATATAGTTTGGGATTGATTGTAATATTACAATATGGCTGTTAATGGGTGTAAGAAGGCCTGGAATGGGAACAAAGAACTGGGGTGCAGGGCAGGAGGACAATCAACCCCCACCCCCAGGCCAGGAAGCAAGAGTTACTGAGAGTGAGGGGCAGACAAAGGGCAAACGGACACTACCTTAAAAGGAGATGGGTGTCAGGGTGTCAGCACCCTTGGCCACTGTACTAGTGTATTTCCAATGTGGGGGTGTTTACTGTAGGGTCGAGGAGACTAGAGGTTATAACTGTAACTGTTGCGTGGAGTTCTTTAGATCAGCCTTTAGCATAGGACTGCATAGGAATGCAGTGTGCTGATCTCCAGATGCATCCGTAAGAATAATGGGTAATAAAAGGATTGTGTAAAACATGGAAACATCTCAGCGTGATCTCTACCAGGACCAAAAGAATCGCAGAGACCAGCGTTGTCTCAACACTATGCTGGTAATGTTGGCATGCCAGAGTCAGCCTGGCATATTTGTAGACTGTAGTATAGCATTACTAAAAATGTGTGCGTGTTGGAGGTTTTGCAGTGACTCATTCTTTTCATGGTTTTTGGTGATGTAAATGCTGAGCTTGACTTTCAGTTTCATTCAGCCCACTCAGTTCTAATTGTCACCTCTAATATTTGCTCATGTCTGCCCTCTGCGATCCAGCCTGTCTTAAATCGGCTCCTGCCTGAGGGTGAAATATTGCAATTCATTGCTTTGGAATTGTACATAGACAGGTGCTAGCTCCTTGGGGGAAAAGTGAGAAAGCTTTACCTCTGCAGTTATTGCACGTCAAGTTCTCTTGATTCTGTTATAAAACATTTCTTTTTAATAAATGTTGGATTTTCATAAGTGAGTAAGTGTACCTGTCAGGTGCTGTAGACCCTCTTTTATGCCTGATATGAGTCAATTTGACACGCTGGTGTCACATGTGACTCTGCTAAAGCCTAGGTCCTATATGGGCAGACTGGTGTCCAGATCTGGACCCAGATGCCATTCTAAACAGAATTTTGATGAACTGTATCTATTATACTCTACACAACTTTTCTCGTATTTACAGTAGCCTTATTGTAATCTGTGAGGCCTTTTCCTCTATCTTTATGGTACTCAATGTATAAGGAAACAGAAATCTAAGATATAGATGCACAAATCCAAAGAATTTAAACAGAGAGAAAAGGGTCACCCAAGATGGTCACCCCTCCCTGGCCTTCTGCCACAGGTTTCTTCCTGTTAGAAGGGAGTTTTTCTTCTCACTGTCACTAAGTACTGTCTGTGAAAATTAGTAATAGGAGCTTTCCTCTCCTCAGGAACTCTCTGCAGGAGGGGGAGATACAGGAGAGGTGGAGGAAGATCTCAGCCTGGGCGTCTATTGTCTCATGTAGTCTGGAAGATGAGTGGATGGTGGGGTGGGTGCAGTTTTCTCTGTGGTGGGGTTGGGTGGACTGTCCCGGGCTCTGTGGGGCCGGGGGGCGCTGCTGCGCTGGGCACCGGTCTGGATGGGCCTGGGCCCCCTTTCCCTGGCGGGTCGCGGAGTATGGGAGTGCCTAGTGGGGTCAGCAGGGGAGCTGGCCCCAGGGAGGGGTCACTTGCCCCTCCCTTCCTTCCCTCCCCATCTCCAGCTGCCTCCCTCTTCCCGCTCCACCACAACCACCCACACATGCAGGGCCTTGGAGTAGGGGTATGTCACCAGGGTGCAGAGGAGGCTACCCCCCTTCTGTCCCCTTCTGGCTGCCTCTGCCTCAATTTTATCCCACAACTTAGACATTCACATTACTCACACTCTCATTACACATACATAATAATAATGGATTGGATTTATATAGCGCTTTTCAAGGCACCCAAAGCGCTTTACAATGCCACTATTCATTCACTCTCGCATTCATACACTGGTGGAGGCAAGCTACGGTTGTAGCCACAGCTGCCCTGGGGCAGACTGACAAAAGCGAGGCTGCCATTTCACGCCATCGGCCCCTCTGGCCAACACCAGTAGGCGGTAGGGTATAGTGTCTTGCCCAAGGACACAACGACCAGGACAGAGAGCCCAGGGATCGAACCGGCGACCTTCCGGTTACAGATACGCTTCCCAACCCCCTGAGCCACGGTCGCCCCGTATAGGATCTTGGGGGTGGGCACGATACACGGAGTCCAAATTACCATCAGGGTGTACACCTCACCCCTGGCGTCGTTGCCCACCTCTCAATTTTAAATACACGTAGACATTGAGGGCTAGCAGGAGGGACTATGCGCTTACCTGCTGCTCTCTGGCAGGTAGCTCCATGCCCTCCTGGGTTTTAATTGCACCTTAGAACACACATGCATCAACACTACAATGAGCGGGTGGAGGGAGGTTTGGAGTCTTCTCTCACCCCCGTTCTCTACGGCCTGCTGGAGCAGGGGGGCTAGGAGGAGTTGGCCGTCCGACTGCGGTCTGGAGTGTGGGGCCTCCCTGCTGCTGCGGAGTCGGGGTGGTCTGCCTCTCCCCACCGCAGGGAAAAGGGTAACACCACCTGGGTCTGGGTGCAGTTCCCCCCTCCAGGGGCAAGGGTACCTAGACCCGGTTCGTAGAGTACGCTTGGGGAGTGTGATCGTGTGTACAGCGTCTCTTTATGTCTGTCTCCACGTTGGTTGAGTGTGGAGTAAGTGCATATGAGAGTATGAGGGTGGGAATGGATGTTTGTGTCTGTGTGTGCCTGTATGTCTGTGTCTATATGTCAGGTTGGGTATCAGACGCCACCTCTCTGGGGACATCTCAGGCCCTCCAAGGTTTGGAGGCCTATCTCCACCCACCACCACTTACCTTGCCAGTGGCGGACTCCCTCAGGTGTCGGTGCGTTGGTGGTTCTTTGTGTCTGGGGGTGGGCATCCGGGTACACACCGGCTCACTCCTTGGCGGCCGCTTATCGGGGCCTGGAGCCTGGGGCTCGCTCGGGCCACTTCGTAGGTGGGGTGCCCCCGGCCTCTCGGCCTGGGGCTCGGTCACTCAGGCACAGCTGGCTGCCGGCGGAGCTCACGGGCGCGTCACTGCAACTCCCCCTGGCTTCTGCTCCGCGGCTGCTGAGTGAGCCCTCATCTGGGACTCTCCTCAGCTCTTACTGGGACAGTGGCGCGGCTACCCCTCTGTTGGTCTTCCTTGGTCTCTTGTGTTCTGGGGGCCTCTGGATGTCTGGAGTTTTGATCTCCTCCATACCTGCTTCATACCCTGGAGGACGGGGCAGTGGCTCCCCACACTCCCTAGCAGATCGTTACATGGAGAAACCTTTGGAATGCAAGCATGCTGATCCACACAGGTATGCACACAGGTGTACACACGGGTATTCACAGACGCGGACTACAGCTTTCTTGGCTGCTGCCTCAAAGCACATTGTGCGCTGTCTATCTTGCGTGCTGCACAATATCCTTTATTATTTAGTATCTACTGATATCTACTGCTAGCTAGTTTGTTGTGATGGTGCTGTTTTTTTTATTATGTTGCTCTTTGTTGTTTGCTTTCTCTTCTGTTTTTTTTCTCCATACAGGTGACCCAGGTGTTTTGTTTTTTTGTTTGTTTGTTTTTTTTCTTTCTTTCCCCCCTTCTCACCGTCTCTTCTCCCCTTTGGTTTTCTTTCTCTCCCTCTCTTTCTTTCATTCTTTCTCCCTGTCCTATCCCCCAGTTATGTCTGTCCCGTTTGTAGCAACTGAAAATAAAATAAATTCATAATTATAATAAAGGTCAATCAAATGGACCAATATGGCAAGGCCATGATGATCCACTTGGTAAAATAAATCCGCTTGGCATCTTTCTTGGCCTTAAGACAACAATTCTGATGGCTAAAGATCCAAACGGGACACAAAAAAAAAAAAAAAGAAAAGAAAATTAGTAATAAACTTTGCTGAAATACTTTTGAGTTGTCCTTTCTTAGTTTTGAGAGGCAGTTGTTGACTGTAAACAGATATTTATATGACACAATCCTAAGCCTTCTGGAAAGCCTTCCTATAGGGAGTGCAGAATTATTAGGCAAGTTGTATTTTTGAGGAATAATTTTATTATTGAGCAACAACCATGTTCTCAATGAACCCAAAAAACTCATTAATATCAAAGCTGAATGTTTTTGGAAGTAGTTTTTAGTTTGTTTTGAGTTTTAGCTATTTTAGGGGGATATCTGTGTGTGCAGGTGACTATTACTGTGCCTAATTATTAGGCAACTTAACAAAAAACAAATATATACCCATTTCAATTATTTATTTTTACCAGTGAAACCAATATAACATCTCCACATTCACAAATATACATTTCTGACATTCAAAAACAAAACAAAAACAAATCAGCGACCAATATAGCCACCTTTCTTTGCAAGGACACTCAAAAGCCTGCCATCCATGGATTCTGTCAGTGTTTTGATCTGTTCACCACAGGGGCATCACTAGGTTTTAAGGACAGGGGGGGCTTAGCCCCCAAGAGATGCACACGACATGAATGAACGTAGTGAATGAGCACAAAATTTCACAAACAGAAAACAAAGACTGAGAAATTGTTTTCCTACTTTTTTGGACAGATTAAACATCCTAGGCCACCAATAGATCTATTGTTTTATTTCAGTCTGCTTTATAATACAATACAACAAAAAAACAGAGGAAATGTGTTTGCTGCATCAATAACAAAAAACTGAAAATAAAAAAGTACATTTTTCTGGCTGCAATCACCAGTTACTTGGTGGGTGGAAGCATCAAAGAATGACGTCTGTTTTTAAGAGTGGCAAATCGGTCAATCACTCTGTTGTGACTCAGATGCTGAAGCGTGTCTTTTTCAGTAGACATGACTGCAAGACTGTGAAGTCTTTTCTGACCCATTGTTTGACGCAGCCAGGAGTGCAGCCGACGCAGTGCACTAAAGGACCTTTCGCACGAGCAGCTGCTGACAGGCACTGTTAGGGCAACTTGGATGGTTGCCTTCAGAGAGGGAAACATGTCTGAATCAAGGAGGTTGTACACAGACAACATATTTTTGGGTGGACATCCAGCCTCTGTTTTCCGGGTAAGAAAGTTTCTGGCCACCAGAACCTCCTCTTTTTTCAGGTCAAGTCTGTAGTGCTTTGCAAGTTCATTCAAGTGTGGTTCACTCAAGAAGTTCTCAGATTCAGGACTGCATGCCTGGACGCCTTTTAGCAGCCCTGCATCTACACTGCAAAATCTTTGATCAAGCTCGCCAACCATCCGATCCACACAAGGGAAAAGTAACTCTCTTTTCAATGTGTCTGAGTTGTTCAATTCAGTGCGTGAACCCACAGTTGCCTCCAGGACAAAATCCTCCATTTTCCTCTGTTTGTGCCTTGTCTTGGCACCTGGTTCAGGGATACTGTGGGTGTTACACAGGGCCTTGGTTTTCTCATACAGCTCTGTAGCAAATGCATCTGAGTGTTTTCCCTTAATTGTGTCACACACAGCTTGTTTGCAGATAAAAGCTTCTGCCAGGTCTAAAGTCTCTTTCTGCAGGAATTTGTGGAGTCCTTTGGTTTCAGACAGAATCAACTGAAACATCAGTAGTGCATAGACTGCTGAGAACTTGTAGAGCTTTGCTCTGAGACCAACAGCTATGGGGGATCCAATTGCAGATAGGCACTCCAAAATGGCAGGCAATGTCTCAAGAACTGCACTGATTGATCGCAACTGACATGCCCAGCGAGTGTTTGAAAGTTGCACAAGCTCAGTTTTTGTCAATCCAAGCTTTGCCTGAGTCTCCATGAACTTATGATGATTGACTAGGGAGGTGCTGAAGAAAGAATACACACACTCCAACAAGCTGAAAAGCCCCACAGCCTCTGGGACAGCCTTGCAAGTATTGCACAAAACCAGGTTGAGTTGATGAGCATAACAATGCACATAGATAGCCTCAGGATGGAGCCTTCTAAAATGTGCTTGTACACCTCCAGTGGAGCCACTCATAACGGCTGCACCATCATATGTTTGTGCTACACACTTAAGCTCTGCAAGACCATAGTTTTGGATCTGCTGCTGAATCTCATTTGCAATGGACTGGGCATCAAATGGTTTTATCTCTGCAAGTGCAAGGAAACGCTCTTTCACTGCCCCCTCTGACACGTACCTGACACAAACAGCTAACTGCTCTGCCTTTTTATCCCTTGCCTCATCCACCATGATGGAATAGACTTTAGACTTTGTCATTTCAGATACAATGACACTAGTAACTTCCTGGGCACAACAGTCAATCATGTCATTCTGGGATGTTGGCGAGATATACTGTGCATTTGATGGGGGATTATGTTTTTGAAGAAAAGGATCAAACTCCTTCAAAAGCTCCATGCACACAAGAAAATTCCCTCTGTTTGGGCTGTCTTCACCTTCATCATGGCCACGAAAAGGGAGTCCCTGTCTCCCTAACATAGAGGTGACTGCAACAATTCGTCTGAGATACTCTCTTCTTTCGACTATCTCACTCACATTTGCAGTTGCTATCATCTGTGCAACATTTCCCTGTTTGCTAGTTCCCTGGTAGCTTTTCCATGTAACAACACTGTCCTTATGTGTTTGAGCCATCTCATGCTTGCCAAAGATGACTAAAGCTTTCTTCCAGTTCTTGCAACCGCTACTGACCAAACTATCATGTTTGATGTTTTTGCCAAACACTCTACATGGGAAGCAGAAAGCTGCATTCTGGTTGACTGAATATTCTAACCAGTTGTGCTTTTCAAACCAGCTGTGGTTAAATGCTTGCTTCTGTGTACCAAAAGTATCATGTGGATAGCTCTTCAGCTTCACCTGTCTGGGCCCTGTGTCTTTGTCACCTAAATCAAACCCTGTAGTAGAATGAGTTGCTGCAGCTGCTTCATCATTTTCCCTCTCTTGGCCTGTTTGCTCTCCTCTCTCTGTAATAACTTGATCTTCCTCTGCCTCTCGATCCATTTGCTGCAGCTCCTCTGTCTCTCCTTGCTCTCTCTGACTTGAACTTGCCTGTTGACCTTTTTCTCCCTCAGCCTCTCCTTCTGCCTCACCCTTCAAGATACATTAAAACATACTGAATTGTAATGTAAATTGCTAATATCATGACTTCTGCTCCCGCTCCACAGTAATTTGTTGCTCCCAAATATTTTGAAGTTACAAACATTATATTTTGAGCACGCATGTGACTAAAATGGTTGCAATTTAAAGCCCTGAAAAATATTACTAAATTACTTGAATTGAAGTAATATTAAAATAGAACCCTCAAAAATATGTGAGTCAGGCTAATTTGACTTATATATATATATCTCTCTTTGCTCTCTCCACTTTCTAACCTTGACTCTCCTAAATAAAAGCTCAAGTTAAACAGGTCTTATATGTTGTACCGTGACTGAAATGTTTCATATTTCATATCCATATTGAGTCCCATAAAATTCTAATCAGACTGTCTGCATCACAAATGACTCCATCCTTTGACTCACCTCTCCAGCAGACGTCTCTCCCCTCTGCCTCTCTGTGCTCCTCTGCCCTGACTCCTACAGGTTAATGGGGATGGAGTGATTATTATTATTTCCACTGATGATAACCATACCTGAATGAGCTCAGCTCGATTTTTCAGAGCTAAAACGAGTGACAGAAATTAACATTATGCTAACAATTTAACTTAGTGCGCTAGCCAGGTTTTTATTTATCAAAATGGGGAGCACCTGGTTCATTATTTACGTGGGACTCTCTGCTGTTAGCTGGAGCTAACTAATTGTTACTACCAGCCAGTGATGAAGACTTACTTTCTTGAAAAACTTGCGTATATCCATGATTTCTTGCCGTTTGCCACATGTACGCTAGTGTGTCCGCAGGTGTATACGAGCGGAGTGTAAAAGTAGCAGTGAAAACGAGGACTGGATTTTCAGTCATGTGGATGTCCCCTGTGAACAACTGGGACGGATTGGATAACGAAGCACTGACGCTACCTTAACAATGTAAAGCGAAAGGGACCAACCGAGTTATGATCATATTTGTGTGAATAGCGACAGGTTTATATTATTATTTCTTTAAACTCATATTCCTGCATCTTTATATTGAATTTGTCTGCAAGTTCTGTAAAAAAAATCGAATAAGTTAAAAAAAAAAACTAAAAAAAAACCCCACCAAATTATTTAGGGGGGCTTAAGAATATTTTAGGGAGGCTTCAGCACCCCTAAAATAGGCCTAACGACGCCACTGGTTCACCATCAACATTGCGTGCAGCAGCAACCACAGCCTCCCAGACACTGTTCAGAGAGGTGTACTGTTTTCCCTCCTTGTAAATCTCACATTTGATGATGGACCACAGGTTCTCAATGGGGTTCAGATCAGGTGAACAAGGTGGCCATGTCATTAGTTTTTCTTCTTTTATACCCTTTCTTGCCAGCCACGCTGTGGAGTACTTGGACGCGTGTGATGGAGCATTGTCCTGCATGAAAATCATGTTTTTCTTGAAGGATGCAGACTTCTTCCTGTACCACTGCTTGAAGAAGGTGTCTTCCAGAAACTGGCAGTAGGACTGGGAGTTGAGCTTGACTCCATCCTCAACCCGAAAAGGCCCCACAAGCTCATCTTTGATGATACCAGCCCAAACCAGTACTCCACCTCCACCTTGCTGGCGTCTGAGTCGGACTGGAGCTCTCTGCCCTTTACCAATCCAGCCACGGGCCCATCCATCTGGCCCATCAAGACTCACTCTCATTTCATCAGTCCATAAAACCTTAGAAAAACCAGTCTTGAGATATTTCTTGGCCCAGTCTTGACGTTTCAGCTTGTGTGTCTTGTTCAGTGGTGGTCGTCTTTCAGCCTTTCTTACCTTGGCCATGTCTCTGAGTATTGCACACCTTGTGCTTTTCGGCACTCCAGTGATGTTGCAGCTCTGAAATATGGCCAAACTGGTGGCAAGTGGCATCTTGGCAGCTGCACGCTTGACTTTTCTCAGTTCATGGGCAGTTATTTTGCGCCTTGGTTTTTCCACACGCTTCTTGCGACCCTGTTGACTATTTTGAATGAAACGCTTGATTGTTCGATGATCACGCTTCAGAAGCTTTGCAATTTTGAGACTGCTGCATCCCTCTGCAAGATATCTCACTATTTTTGACTTTTCTGAGCCTGTCAAGTCCTTCTTTTGACCCATTTTGCCAAAGGAAAGGACGTTGCCTAATAATTATGCACACCTGATATAGGGTGTTGATGTCATTAGACCACACCCCTTCTCATTACAGAGATGCACATCACCTAATATGCTTAATTGGTAGTAGGCTTTCGAGCCTATACAGCTTGGAGTAAGACAACATGCATGAAGAGGATGATGTGGACAC
Source organism: Simochromis diagramma (assembly GCF_900408965.1). Taxonomy (NCBI): domain Eukaryota; kingdom Metazoa; phylum Chordata; class Actinopteri; order Cichliformes; family Cichlidae; genus Simochromis; species Simochromis diagramma. Next base: position 375,025 of record NW_024387255.1, on the reverse strand, counting down.
AATACTCATTTGCCTAATAATTCTGCACTCCCTGTAGATGATTTGAAGCTGTTATAGCTGCAAAGGGTGGGTCAACATCATATTAAACCCTTGGATTAAGAATGGAATTTTGCTCAAGTTCATACGCATGTGAAGGCAGACAAGAGAAATCTTTGACCAATATAGTGTATATTTAGATATATAAAATATTTAACAGTTGAAAGGTGAATCTCTTCACTCATCCATTCAAATGCCAGTGGATACCAGTAAGGTTATGAGCTGTGTCACAGCTTGTCACTGACTGACAGTGTGTGACACAGGCAGCTGCACTCCCTGTCAGGCTTCACCTCACATAATTCAAATCACTGAACTGGACCTCTGAAATGTATCTGCCATTTCTGTTTGTCTGGAGCATTTAAAATGACTAAATATTATATTTGGTGAAATCTATCAGATTAGATCTGTAATGTGATACATAGCATATGAAGTACATGAAGTACAACGAGCTATTGTTAAGAATATTTACCTGGTCATACACAAATGAATTCTTGTGCTAAATACTCATTTTTGTAGCTTCAGTGAACCCAGGCAGCCATGAGTTCCGATTAACCTGTGACAGAAAGAAGTGTAAGTGAGACTCCAGCAACTTGAGTACCTTGATCAACTACACGGCTTTGAAAGAGTATTTGCCCCTCCCTGATTTCCAAGTTTTGGGCATATTTAACACACCTAAATGTTTCAGATCATTCAACAAACTGTGACATTAGACAAAGGTGAATTTAAGTAAATCCAAAATTCAGTTTTAAAATCATGATTTCATTAATTAATGGGGACTAGCTCTTCAAATCTACCTAAACCTATGTGAAAAAGTCATCTGAAAACTCACCACCTCTGAATGACAATCAAAATCAAAATGGTTTTAGAGTGGCCTAGTAAAAGTCCTGAGATGCTTTGGCATGACCATTCATTCTTGAAAACACTCCAGTATGGCTAAACACTTCTGCAAAGAAGAGTAGGTCACAAGTGTGAAAGAGACAGTCATCACTGATGCTTGCAGTTCTTGCCACCAAGGGTGGAGCAATCAGGTATTATGACATAGGGCTGTATTTGTTTTCTCTAATTCTTAATTTGTGACAAACAAATCAAGGATGGCAGGACATATTATTGTGTATGTATTCTTTATGTATTCTTTATTACAAATAAGAAGCTTTTTTGTTAAAAAGCATTATAAACATTTTTTTTTATTAAAATCATCTATCATATATAAAATGTGACACTGAATGAAACACAGGTTCTTCATAGGAGAAGAAGATTAACAACAACAAAAAAATTATATATATATTAATTATATATATATATATATATATATATATATATACATATATATATACACATATATATATATATATACATATATATATATATATATATATATATATATATATATATATATATATATACATATATATACTACCGACCAATAACCTGCCTCAGTACCACATGGAAGCTCCTATCAGGCATCATATCGGCTAAGATGAACAGGCACATGGGTCAATACATGAGCGGGACACAGAAAGGAATTGGCAAGAATACCAGAGGCGCAAAACACCAGCTACTGGTAGACAGAACAGTCAGCCGAGACTGCAAGACCAGACTGACCAACCTGTGCACTGCCTGGATTGATTACAAGAAGGCCTATGACTCAATGCCCCACAGCTGGATACTGGAATGCCTAGAATTGTACAAGATCAATGGGACCCTAAGAGCCTTCATCAGGAACTCAATGGGGATGTGGCGCACAACACTAGAGGCCAACTCCAAGCCCATAGCACAAGTCACCATCAAGTGCGGGATCTACCAAGGAGATGCTCTGTCCCCACTGCTGTTCTGCATAGGCCTGAACCCCCTCAGTGAGATCATTAACAAGACTGGCTACGGATACCGACTACGGAACGGAGCAGTTGTCAGCCACCTCCTGTACATGGATGACATCAAGTTGTATGCCAAGAGTGAACGAGACATCGATTCACTGATCCACACTACCAGGCTATACAGCAATGACATTGGAATGTCATTCGGACTGGAGAAGTGTAGTCGGATGGTAACAAAGAGAGGGAAGGTAGTCAGAACTGAGGGGATTGAACTACCAGAAGGCAACATTGCAGACATAGAGGACAGTTACAAGTACCTGGGGATCCCGCAGGCGAATGGGAACCATGAAGAGGCCGCTAGGAAAGCTGCAACCACCAAGTACCTGCAGAGGGTCAGGCAAGTCCTGAGGAGTCAGCTGAATGGTAAGAACAAGATCCGGGCCATCAACACGTACGCCCTGCCCGTGATCACGTACCCTGCTGGGGTAATAGGCTGGCCAAAGGAGGAGATAGAAGCCACTGACATAAAGACAAGAAAGCTCCTTACCATGCATGGAGGGTTTCACCCCAAGTTCAGCACCCTGAGGCTGTACGCTAAGCGGAAGGAAGGGGGCCGGGGACTGGTGAGTGTCAGCACCACAGTCCAGGATGAGACAACGAACATCCAAGAATACATTGGGAAGATGGCCCCAACTGACCGAGTGCTCAGTGAATACCTCAGGCAGCAGAAACCTAAGAAAGAGGAGGGAGGCGAGGAACCATCATGGAAGGACAGGCCCCTGCACGGTATGTACCACCGGCAGATAGAGGAGGTGGCTGATATCCAGAAATCCTACCAGTGGCTGGACAAAGCTGGACTGAAAGACAGCACAGAGGCACTAATCATGGCAGCACAAGAACAAGCTCTGAGTACAAGATCCATAGAGGCTGGGGTCTATCACACCAGGCAAGACTCCAGGTGCAGGCTGTGTAAAGATGCCCCAGAGACAATCCAGCACATAACAGCAGGGTGCAAGATGCTAGCAGGCAAGGCATACATGGAACACCATAACCAAGTGGCCGGCATAGTGTACAGGAACATCTGTGCCGAGTATAACCTGGAAGTCCCGAGGTCAAAATGGGAGATGCCCCCAAGGGTGGTGGAGAATGACCGAGCTAAGATCCTGTGGGACTTCCAGATACAGACGGACAAAATGGTGGTGGCTAACCAACCGGACATAGTGGTGGTAGACAAACAGAAGAAGACGGCCGTAGTGATCGATGTAGCGGTTCCGAATGACAGCAATATCAGGAAGAAGGAACACGAGAAGCTGGAGAAATACCAAGGGTTCAGAGAAGAGCTCGAGAAGATGTGGAGGGTGAAGGTAACAGTGGTCCCTGTGGTAATCGGAGCACTAGGTGCGGTGACTCCCAAGCTAGGCGAGTGGCTCCAGCAGATCCCGGGAACAACATCGGAGATCTCTGTCCAGAAGAGCACAGTCCTGGGTGTTAACTTGTTATTTTCTGTTTTATCGCGAGAGTACTGTTGCCCGCGAAGTGTTGTTGTTGTGGTCCGTATGAAAAATGGCGGAACGAATAAAGCGCTGTGAATGAGAGTACGACGCCGTGTCTTTTGAGTTAACATTGGTAGCAGAGGATGGTTTCCAATTACAAAGTACCACCAAAGCTTGATGAAGCCAGGCCATACGAATGCTGGAAGAATGAAGTCAATATCTGGAGAAGAGTTACGGAGCTGAATAAAAAGAAACAGGCACTCGCGGTGGCGCTGGGGCTCGAGGGAAGAGCCAGAGAAACGGCCATGGAGATACCCGCGGAAGATTTGGACAAAGATGACGGTATGGAAATACTACTTGCAAAACTTGACGCGGTGTTTCAGAGAGAAGAGAAAGACCGCGCTTATGAAGCCTACTCGTGTTTTGACTCCATTGCAAAGAACCATAGCGTGTCCATGGCAGACTACATTATAGACTTTGAACAGCGTTATAACCGGATGAAAAAGTACAACATGACGCTGCCTGACGCTGTGCTAGCATTTAAGCTTCTAGATACAGCTTGTCTTGATGAGAAAAGTCGACAGCTTGCACTGACAGCGTGCACGGACTTAACGTTTGCGTCTATGAAGTCTGCACTGAAACGGATTTTCGGAGGGAAAGTAACCGGAGTTTTCAGCGGAATTCAACTGAACCAAGAAGCAGTTTTCCTTACGGAACAAAAAGGTCCCAAATACAAACGAAACAACGGTACTTCGTCGCGGAGTGGACAACGACAACCACTACAAGGTACCAACCCACTTGACAAGTTTGGCAAGCGAACAAGATGTGCTATTTGTCAGAGCACTTACCACTGGGCGAAAGACTGTCCTCATCGTAATGGTGACCAAGTAAAGCTAACTGAAGATGGGAAAGTGGAGGAGTGTAACATTACTTTGTACACTAAAGCCTCAATGACAGACTCTGAAATCTTCCTGACTGAGGCACTGGGGTCAGCCATTATTGATACTGCATGTACACGTACAGTTTGTGGTCAGAAGTGGCTAGATAGTTACATGCGTGACCTCAGCCAAGGCCAAGTAAACAAGCTGTTGCAATCAGAAACCCCCAGCTCCAGACCATTTCGCTTTGGGGATGGTATTGTAGTGTATTCCAGCAGAAAAGTGAAACTTCCAGCCAAAATTGGACAAACAAAATGTGACATTGAAAGTGAAGTAGTTCCTGTTGACATTCCACTACTACTGAGCAAAACGTCTCTCAAGAAAGCAGGGACTGTTCTAGACATGGAGAATGACAGTGTTGTCATGTTCAAGCAGCCTGTTCCCCTAGAGCTCACTAGTTCGGGACACTATTGTGTGAACATTAGAGATGAAAATACTACAGAAAGCTGCAATGAAAATGAAGTTCTCATGGTAACTGCTGAAATGTCTACAAAAGAGAAACAGAAAGTCCTTGTGAAACTTCATAAGCAGTTTGGTCATGCATCTGCAGAGAGGTTATTGAGGCTCATCCAAAGCTCTGGCAATACAGATAAACAATGTGCAGTTATTCTACAAGAGATAGTTCGTGACTGTGACATTTGTCAGAAATATTGCAAAACCAAGCCGAGACCTGCTGTTGGTCTACCCCTGGCTTCTGAGTATAATGAGACAGTAGCGATGGATCTACATGAGCTGGAGCCCAATGTGTGGTACCTTCACATCATCGATCACTTCACACGCTTCAGTGCCGGCAGCATCGTAAAGACAAAGAAAGCTGCAGAGATCGTCAACTCCTTCATTCACACCTGGATAAGCATTCACGGTGCCCCCAGACGGCTCTACACAGACAACGGCGGAGAGTTCAACAACACAGACATTCGGGACATGGCTGAAAACTTCAACATTGAGGTAAAAACAACAGCGGGGTATAGTCCCTGGAGCAACGGACTACTGGAGAGACATAACATGACACTTACAGAAATCCTCCTGAAGGTAAAAAAGGAACGAGGATGTGACTGGCACACTGCGCTAGACTGGGCCCTTATGGCCAAAAACAGTATACTTAATGTACATGGTTATAGTCCACATCAACTTGTGTTTGGCCAAAACCCCAACCTTCCTTCTGTGTTGATGGATAAGCCACCTGCCTTAGAGGGCACAACTGTAAGTGCAAGAGTAGCTGAACATATCTCCGCATTACATGCTTCCAGGAAAGCATTTACTGAGGCAGAGTGTTCAGAAAGGATCAGGAGAGCACTACGCAAACAACTTAGGCCTACAGATGACAAATATGAGGCAGGAGATAAAGTATACTACAAACGAGTCGACTGTACAGAGTGGAAGGGTCCAGGTGTAGTTATTGGGCAGGATGGAACTGTTGTATTTGTAAGACATGGGGGGACTCTTGTAAGAGTACACCAGTCAAGATTGACTAAAGTGGATTCACAGACTGGAGATAAACAAATACCACACAGTACTACTGATGATGACAACAAAGACGCAGTTGAAAATGATGACACTGACACACCCGATGGTGAACAGAGTATTAGTGAGGAAGAAGACATCACTATTGACAGAGAAACTAACACTACAGAAAACATGTCTGTCACACAAACTGCAAATGAGCCCTCTACACCCACTGATTATGTCTCTGCAAATGTAAAGTTAAGATCAGGACAGCTGATTGCTTTTACCAACAGAGACAACGGTGTTCAACACACAGCCAGAGTGCTAGGCAGAGCGGGAAAAGCAAAAGGGCAATACAAAAACTGGTACAATGTGCAATATCTTGAGCATGATGGTAGTGAAGGTGAAAAGAAAGCTGTAGACATGTCACTTGTTGATGGTCTTTGCACTGAAGCTGAAAACAGAGATGCAGATGTACTCATAACAAAAGATATTTCCTTTGATTCTGCTAAGCAGCAGGAGATTGAGAGCTGGCAAAGTAATGGTGTGTTTGATGAAGTGAAAGACCTGGGTCAAAAATGTGTGTCTACTAGATGGGTCTGTACACTCAAAGAAACTACTAATGGTGTTGTCCCAAAGGCTCGACTTGTGGCACGGGGGTTTGAAGAGGTAAATACTAAAGAACTACAGAAAGACTCTCCAACATGTGCGTCTGAGTCCCTCAGACTGGTGCTAGCTGTGATATGTCAAAACAAGTGGAGAGTAAATTCAATGGACATTAAATCTGCCTTCTTGCAGGGAATGGAACTGTCAAGAGACATCTATCTTCGTCCCCCACCTGAAGCTGGCAAGGACAATGTTCTATGGAAACTGAAAAAGTGTGTTTATGGACTTGCAGATGCTTCACTTTATTGGTACAATAAGGTCAAAGACATTATGCTCAAAACTGGTGGTAAAATATCACAGGTTGATCCTGCAGTGTTCTATTGGCAGAATGAACAATCTGAGGTTACAGGAGTGCTTGCATGTCACGTTGATGATTTCCTTTGGGCTGGTTCAAGTCACTTTGCAACTCATATCATTCCTGTACTGAAATCTACCTTCCTTGTGGGCCGTGAAGAACATGACAGCTTTTCTTATGTTGGTATGGACATTTGTACAGTTAATGATGTAATAGAGGTGCATCAACAACTTTACATTGACAACCTACAACCGGTTCAGTTACAAGCAGCACGGGCTGTACAGAGGGAGGCTTCCTTAAGTGAAACAGAACGTGAGCAACTCAGGTCAAAAATAGGACAGATTTTGTGGGTTGCCAAACAAACAAGGCCTGATGTTATGTTTGACACATGTAGCCTTGGATCTAATATCAAAGATGCAACTGTACAGTCTATTCATGAAGTGAACAAAGTTATCCGTAAACTTAAGGCAGAGAAAGTGACTCTTAAGTTTCAGCACTTGGGTAACAGTGAGGATCTGGCATTGGTTGTTTTCAGTGATGCTTCATTTGGCAACCTTCCTGATGGCGGTACTCAAGGAGGGGCATTAATCGCCCTTATGGGTAAAGGAGGAAAGTTTTGTCCTCTCTTCTGGCAGTCTAAAAAAATCAGGCGCATGGTCAGAAGTACACTGGCAGGAGAAACTCTTGCCATGTCAGATGGAATAGACAGTGCTGTCTTCCTGGCAACACTTTTTTCTGAGCTTACAACTGGTAACACTGGTCTAAACGCTCTTCCTTTGATCTGTGTAACTGATAATCATTCCTTGTTTGATGCACTCAAGTCTACTAAGCAGGTTACAGAGAAGAGACTGAGGCTAGAAATGAGCAGCATTAAAGAGCTCATACAAGCCAAGAAAATCAGACAGGTTTGTTGGTCAGATTCAAAATCTCAACTTGCTGATTGTCTGACAAAAAAGGGAGTTTCACCTTTAACCCTTCTAAAGGCACTAGATGAAGGACTCTGGATACTGTAATCCTTTGTCTACAAAGTTGTCTTTGCATTCAAATGTACCATTGTTTATTATGTGCAATGATAGTATGCTTTAAGTAAAGCAAAGCACTTTTGAAATGTTTTTTTTGTTTATATAAATATATACATATATGTATACAAATGTTTACAGGGGTGTGTTTATACTTTTTTTTTTTTTTTTTTAAGAAAGAGGGAGATTGTTAACTTGTTATTTTCTGTTTTATCGCGAGAGTACTGTTGCCCGCGAAGTGTTGTTGTTGTGGTCCGTATGAAAAATGGCGGAACGAATAAAGCGCTGTGAATGAGAGTACGACGTCGTGTCTTTTGAGTTAACACTGGGAACAGCTAAGATACTGCGCAGGACCCTCAAGCTCCCAGGCCTCTGGTAGAGGACCCAAGCTTGAAGGATAAACCGCCCGCAGGGGCGTGCTGGGTGTTTTGTTTATATATAATTGAATACTTTGGTCAAAATTGAAATTTTGACCAAAGTATATAAAGGAGCACACAGCAAAGATCTGATACTTTGATTGACAGGAAAGGCTAGAGGAAGTGAACCACATGTGCCTTGATTTTAAAGCTTGACCGATAATCAGGCTGAGGTTTGCCCTCAAGGCTTCCAGTTTACAAAGAGAAATCAAAGACACTGTTCACAGCAGATCAAATATCAACATTAACAATATAAATAGATCAGTCTCCTCAGCATCTCCTGAAAATAGATGGTATTACATTGGATGGCATAAAAGAGGACTGATGCAACCTCCTGATGCTACTGTACAAGACAATGGAGAAGGTAGACATCCATGTCAGTGAGAGTTTATGTATTGTATTTTACCAAATGTATGAGTATTACAATTGGTCTTATGAACAGGGCTGGACTGTCGCTCTCTCTGTCTCAGTCTCTCAACATGTATATACGCATATATGGCGAGGTGGTCAGAGGAATTATGATCCGAATGCAACAATACCACCTAAGAGAATTTCACCCCTAGGTAATAAAAACAAAACGGATTACACAGGTTCAAAAATACACTACTGAGGCAGATTGGTTCCAATAATAAAATACCTTTATTAAATATATTTGTTTAAAAAAAGGAATTATAAGCAGTTGCAGCACGGATCACAATAAAAGTTGACTGTAGCACAGCCTTTCATAGTGTCCTAAATTAAGTAACACAACCAATATATTAATATATATCAATATTGAGTCTTGAGACCTACCAGTAGCTGAGGACCACGAGAAGAGGAAGATCGCACATACAAACCAACCAAACTAATATTCAAACATCACACATACACACTTTTAAAACAAAGAAAATAAAAGGTTCACAATCCAAATAGCTTTTTACACTGCACAGGTGAACTGCAGCCTGCCAGGAGAGAACTGTAGATGTCATGGACCCGGGTCTGGGGACTCGGGGTCCATGGGCAGTGGGGACTATGACTGTTGTTATTATCATTATTATTATTATTATTATTGTCATTATTATTATCACTTGGTGTGTCGTCTGCATTGCCTCCTATCTCATCCGTATGTAGGCAGGTGTGTGTGTGTTGCTGTTTTCTGTGGCCATGTTACAGGCACCTTGTGGCCTGGCTTGAGGACTGGCCACACACCTGCTCCTCATCTGGGCTCGTCAGGGGAGCTATTTAGAAGAGCGATGGAGCTTCCACCGACGCTGGATTATTGAGTTTGACTTCACGGCAGTCTTCTAGCATAGTCAGAAAGTGTGAGTGTATGCCTGCTGGGATAAAGTGTGTAACGGCTGCCTCTATTGTTTTCCCTCAGGAGGAATGTGGGACGAGAAGGAGCAGTGAGCACGGGGAGTGCAGGGACACTGGGACTTTTCTGGGAAGAAAACACTACACGGGAGTCTGGGAAACTGGGGAATTTATTGTTGCTTACTTCACCACTCTGTAAATAAACACTGTTGCACTGAAGAGTCCGGCGTTTGGGTCCTGTTTCCCCACCTCCCCACGGTCTGCCAGCCAGACCGTGACAGTAGACAACACAGTAAACAAAACAAAACAGTTGACAAGACAAGACAGGAGTTTCTCAAAGGACGGGCCACAAAATAGTGACTGCTGCAGGCGGTTTCCTCAACTTGACTGAGCCGGACACTCAAACGGAGGTTATGGCTGGCAGCGATCTGGTTCCCAGAATTAAAAGGATGCTAACTGTCCTCTCCACAACGGCCGGAAATAAGTAAGTCGGCCACTCGGTAACTGTTGCAGAGCCTAAAATGCCCAAAAAAGTACTGGCACCTGATACCATGCTCAGGAAAGGCAAAGGAGCAATTCTTTGTGATTAGTGCTAGCAATAGTAGCCTCCAGTGACTATAAAGAGTTTCTTACTACTTGTTGCTGGTACTGCTGCTGATGGTGCAGCAGCTGCTGGAACACCTAACACGTCAGTTAATCCAACACATTTTGCAGCAAGTTTTTTTTTTATTTTTCTGTCTTAGCTTTTCTGCCTTTCGCCACTTTTTCTACACTAAACTCTGTTCTACAAGAAGCATTTGCAAAAAAAGAAGTGTGTAGCACTGTGAGAAATCTTGGAGTAGTTTTTGATCAGGATGCATCATTTAATGTGCACATTAAACAAATATGTTCATTTGTGAAATATCACCAAAACTTGAAACATCCTGTCTCAGAGTTATGTTGAAATGCTAGCTTATGCATTTAATACTTCCAGGCTTGACTACTGTAATTTATCAATATCAGGTCACTTGAAAAGAACCTGAAAAGCTTTCAGTTATCCAGAACAGTACCTTTTTATTCTAACAGAACACTTCATTCTCAGACTGCAGGTTTACTTGTGTTTCTTACAGTTTCTAAAAGTAGAATGTGAGTCAGAGCCTGTACTTGGATTTGGATACAGGGCAATTGGGATGAATCATAATACCAAAAAAGAGGGTGGTGAAATATAATTGTCGATTTCTCTGCTGGAATCCCTCCAGTTAGTTTTTGCCTGTCTGTGACTCTGTCTGCCTTTCAACTCTCTGACACTTCATATGCTGGCAAAGTCACAAGAGAGCTGAGCAGAGCTGTCAATCACAAGTAAACACATACACAGAAGAATGAGCGCGCATCTATCCCTAGGACATGTTATAATGATGCCTCCATGTGAATGGGTTAGTCATGCAGCAGGTGTTTAGTGTGTGTGTGTGTGTGTGTGTGTGTGTGTGTGTGTGTGTGTGTGTGTGTGTGTGTGTTCACATTATTTTATCAAAACTGAAAGAGCTTTTTCTTTTCAAACATCTTGTGTGTGTAGTTGTCCACCATGCTTAGTCCATTAATGTTTCCAAGTAGAAAACCAATAAATTAATTATGCTAAAATAAACACACATATTTTATGTTTGGGGTCGAATTCTTGCCACAGGTTTAAACAAAGAGAATAAAGTGCATTTGTTACCGGCGCCAGAACTGGGGGAAATCTGGACCGGCAGCAAGCGGCATACAGGCTACAGAGCACTGAGTAGGCAATTATGAAAAAACTGTGGATTAATAGGAGCTCATTTATTTCTCACTGCCATTTATTTTCTTAAGATATACACAATACAACTCACACTAAACAATGCATTCTTCCAATAAAATAACAGATTTCAAAAACAAAAATAAAGTTAAAGCATTCTTTCAAAAGCAAATTAAATATAAATTAATTTAAAACAAACACTTAAAACACTCACAGCTAAAGCATAACAGCATAAACCAAAACAACCCATCTAACAATCATACAACCTTTCCCCACATTCGCGCCATATACACCATTACTTTTGTATTTGGCGTCACCTGTGTAATGATAACAGCAAATCCTTATTTGCCTAAAACATGATAATGTTTTATGTTGTTAATACTCCTAGACTGTAGGGGGAGCTAGAGAGCAGAGGGAGTTACCTTGGAGTAGACTGTGATGGTGAAGCGTTGTTTACATGTGAACCACAGTTCGATAAAATACCTTCTCTTCAAGTAATGGTGTCATTCTTAAGAACCCACAACAACATAAAGAAACAAGACATGGTGTCAGAAGATGGACTTGAAGAAAGGTAACGGACTACAATATAGCAGTACCGACGGATCAGCTTAGCAGTGAACGTAGTGTAGCTAACTCGCCGAGGGAGAGAAAAGAGACCTAGTGACATAAGCATGGACGCTTACACCCACCACCGATTCTTCAGTTGACTGGAAATGTGGCTGAAAATTGGAGAAGATTTAAGCAACGTTTCACGTTGTACCTATCAGCAATTGGACTTGACGAGGCAAGTGATAAAAAGCAAGCGTCAGTGTTTTTGCATATAGTGGGTGATGAGGCACTGGAAGTCTATAATAACTTCACGTTTATTGATGGTGACGGAATGAAGCTGAATAAAATAATGGAGAAGTTTGAGGCTTACTGCATACCTAAGAGAAATGTGACATTTGAGAGGCACAGATTCTTCACATGTGTACAGAAGACAGGGGAGACAATAGATCAGTATGTCACAGAGCTGCAGAACAGGAGTAAAACGTGAATTTGGAGGACTGACAGGTTCTTTGATAAAAGACAGACTTGTGTGCGGGATTCCAGACAACGGTCTGAGAGAGAGGCTACTGAGAGAGGAAAATCTTGACCTGGAAAAAGCATTAACACTGTGCAGAGCAGCTGAAACAGTGAGGGCACAAGCTAAAGAACTGCTTAGTGACAGCTGCAGAGTGGATGCTGTGAATAAGAACACACACAGAGTCAAAAAGGAGAGTGCTGCCGCTGAAATGAAACTGCAATTGAAATCGCCAGCAAACAGGGACAGAAAAGAAAAGACTTGTGGTCGCTGCGGAATGCAACATCCTCCTAAATAATGTCCAGCATATGGGAAAAGATGCAATAATTGTAACAAAAATAACCATTATGCTAGGTGCTGCAAAGCTCAAACCCTGAAACAAAGTGCAGTCCATACTGTGGATGAAGAAGACACAGAGGAACTCTATGTAGCTGCAGTGACAGACAATAAGACAGGTGAAAAGGACTGGATAATGACACTCAAAGTGAATGACACACTCATGAAAGTCAAGCTGGATACTGGAGCTCAAGTGAATGTCATATCAGAAGCAGAGTTCAAGAAAATCAGACCTAGACCTAAAATGCATGCAACGAAGGTGAAAGTGAGTGGATACTCAGGTGCAGAAATACCTGTGAAAGGAAAATGCATGGTTAAAGTGACACACAAAGACAAGGAGCACACGCTAAGATTCATTGTGGTGCCGAAGACTGTGCAGCTTATACTAGGGTTACATGCCTGTGAGAGTCTGAACCTAGTGAAAAGAGTGCTCGTTGTGGAAACTGATGATGACATGGACTATAATGAGTTGATGAAGGAATATGGTGACCTATTTCAGGGACTTGGTTGCCTTGCTGGAGAACACACAATCAGAGTCGATGAAAGTGTAACACCAGTCATTCATCCATGCCGCAAAGTACCATTTGCTCTACAAAAGCCAGTGAAAGCCGAGTTGGACAGGATGGAAAACCTGGAAGTGATTGAAAAGATCGATGAACCAACGGAGTGGGTGAGTTCTCTTGTTATTGTGGAGAAAAAGACTGGAAAGCTCAGAGTTTGCATGGTGCCTAGAGATCTGAATAGAGCAATAAAGAGAGAACATTTCAAACTACCTACAAGAGAAGAGATAATGTCACAGTTTGCAAAAGCGAAGTACTTTAGCAAGCTAGACGCTTCATCAGGATTTTGGCAACTGAAGCTGGAAGCTGGAAGCAAGTTCAAAACTGTGCACGTTCAACAGCCCATTTGGCAGGTACAGATTCCGGCGACTGCCGTTTGGCATTGCTTCAGCACCTGAGGTGTATCACAAGACAATACACATGATCTATGAACACCTGGAAGGAGTAGACACATCAATGGATGACATCATTGTGTGGGGTAGCACAAAAGCTGAACATGACATGAGACTGAGAAATGTTCTTGAAGCAACCAGAAAAGCCAATCTGAAGCTGAACAAAGAGAAATGTCAGCTTGGGGCGAAGGAACTGACATTCGTTGGAGATATCCTGAGCAGTGAAGGCATCAGACCAGATCCTCAAAAGGTGTCTGCAATTGAAAACATGCCGAGGCCGCAATGCAAGAAAGATGTGCAGAGATTTAATGGCATGATAAACTACATGGGAAAATTCATACCCAATCTCTCAGAAAAAATGGCGCCACTGAGACAGCTAACTGAAAAGAGAATCGAATGGGAGTGGAATCATGAACATGAGAAAGCGTGGCGTGACTTGAAAGATCTGCTTACAAAGGAACCAGTTCTGAAGTTTTATGATCCAATGAGACCTATTAAGATCTCATCAGATGCATCACAGAGTGGGCTTGGAGCTGTTCTTCTGCAGAAGTATGATGAGTGGCAGCCTGTTGCATATGCATCGCGATCCATGACAGACGCAGAGACAAGATATGCACAGATTGAAAAAGAACTGCTCAGCATAACATACGCCTGTGAGAGATTTCACCAGTTTGTGTCCGGGCAGGCCATCAGTGTTGAAACTGACCACAAGCCACTAATAGCATTGTTCCAAAAACCACTAAATGACTGTCCGCTGAGAATCCAAAAAATGATGATCCGGCTGCAACATTACACGCTTAACGTGATGTACACACCTGGCAAGCTGATGTACACAGCTGACACATTATTCCGAGCTGTTGATCCGAATGAGCCAGCAAACACCAAGATGGATGATGATGTAAGAGCATATGTGAGCATGGTCACAAGTGCACTTCCTGTTGCAGAAGGGAAGATGGAGCTCATCAGAACGGAGACAAGCAAAGATGGAACGTTACAAGCACTGCGCAAAACCATCATAGATGGATGGCCCAGCTGTAAGCAAAACTGCTCACCTGTTATTCAAGAGTATTGGAACTGCAGAGCAGAACTGTCTGTAGTGGATGATGTGGTGTTCAAGGGAAGTAAAATTGTCATCCCAAAGAGCATGCGAGGAGAGATGCTCAAAAAGATACACGCAGGGCATCTAGGCATGGAAAAATGTAAAAGGAGAGCACGTGAGGTGATGTACTGGCCACGGATTAATCAGGATGTGACAAATGAAGTGTCGAACTGTTCAACATGTCTGACATATCAAGCAAGCAATCCTGCCGAGCCACTAAAGCCGCACCCAGTGCCAGACCGACCATATCAGAAAGTGGGGGCTGACCTCTTTGTGTCTGGAGGAAAGGACTATATTGTGGTCACAGACTACTACTCTTTGTATCCGGAAGTATGTAGACTGCAAACAACAACAGCAGAGGCTGTAATCACCTCTATGAAAGCTGTATTTGCACGACACGGTGTGCCAAGTGAAGTGTTCACAGACAATGGACCACAATTCTCCAATATTAGGTTTGGACAGTTTGCCAAAGAATGGGACTTTGTTCACACAACATCAAGCCCGCACTACCCACAATCTAATGGACTAGTGGAAAAGTCTGTCCAAACAGTGAAGAGGCTGATGAGTAAGGCGAGAGACAGTGGTGCTGACTTCTACCAAAGCCTGCTAGTATACCGCAAAACGCCACTTGAGTGTGGTATGTCACCAGCACAGCTTCTTATGGGACGACGCCTGAGATCAAACCTGCCCATTCAGGATAATCTGCTTAAAACAAAAGAGGGAAACAGCGTGAAGAAGTTTAAGGAGCAACAAAAAGCAAAGCAGAAGTTCTATTATGACAGAGGAACAAAAAACCTACCTGAACTGCATGCTGGGGATCAAGTGAGATTCAAAGACAGAACCAACACATGGGCACAGAAAGCAACTGTTCTAAGGAAAGGTCAACCACGATCATACATCATTCAGACAGAAGATGGAGCTATGCTGAGAGGAAATCGCCGAGATCTTCTTAAGGGACCAGTAGTAGTGGAGCAGAGGTTGGAGGCTGCTGAACAACCCCAACACACACATGAGACACTATCAACTGAAACACCTATGCATACACAAGAACAAACACTGAGAAGATCTGTAAGACAAGTGAAGCCACCTATGAGACTGATTGAACAGATGTAATGTGTTGACATGTTGTTTGGAAGATGATGTCATAGTATCTATGCAAGTTTCACTATGTTTGGTTACTAGTGTTGAATGAACCATAATTGTTGAAAACTAGTTGTGTTGTTAACGTTACTTTGACAAAGCCTGGTTTAACAAGTAAAAACAACAAATAGAGACTGTTTGTGTTTGTGAAAGTAGGTATGTTATTTTATTGTTTAAAAAAAAAGGAAGATGTAATGATAACAACAAATCCTTATTTGCCTAAAACATGTTTTATGTTGTTAATACTCCTAGACTGTAGGGGGAGCTAGAGAGCAGAGGGAGTTACCTCGGAGTAGACTGTGATGGCGAAGATTTGTTTACATGTGAACCACAGTTCGATAAAATACCTTCTCTTCAACTAATGGTGTCATTCTTAAGAACCCACAACAACATAAAGAAACAAGACAACCTGAACATAACACAACATGGCGACAGACAACTGCAAATACCACGCTCACCAACTTACATCTTTCGCCATAACACCCATACTCAATACTGCCTGGCTAACCCTAGAACAAATTCTACACCACATTTTCTGAAGGTGCAGGTTGCCACTAACATAACATTAGGGATGGGTACCGGTGTCCGGTGCCATGATGGCACCGGTTCTGACATAAACGGTAGTAACCAGACCGAAAAGCAGCGCACATTTCGGTGCTTTATTTCGGTGCTTTTTTTTCCTGAGCTGTGATACACTTCTAGCCAATCATTTTACGTTTCCGAGGATAGTAGGCGGAGCCAGGTACGTACGTTCTTTTAGAACAGAGCTACAGATTAAAAATGCCCAAGGCAAAGCGGTCAAAAGTCTGGCTGTACTTCACAGCAAAATATGCAAACTCAGCAGCAACAAGTGCTTTAAGCTGATACTGTGATACTATCAAAGGAGGTAACACCTCAAATCCGATGAAACACCTGGCGACGCATAGCGTTTTTTTAAAAAGCCGAGAAATGCGCCGTATTTGATAGCTTGCTGCGAGACCTCACACCGTGCACATCTACTGCGGGTGGGTTGCCTGTTATCGGACCCGGAGTTAGCAACATCCCCCAAAAACACGAAGAGGAGAGTCCTGGCTCCTAGCCCTGCCAGTGTAGTGATGTAGTGATGACGGATGATGATGGCAGCAGCAGCCGTTCTTCTCTGCGTGAGTAGCTTAATGTTGTTCGGGTGCAATTTAAGTTGAGTAGGCTAACCACGTTATTAAATTAATGCATGTAAGGTGAACTAGCAAACATCATCATAGCTACATGCAGCTGTCTTCTTGTTTGATGGCAGATACTCCCTTCACCCTGGCCAAAAAGGCTAAAATGACCAAAGAAAAAGAGGGAAACAGCTAAACATGAGAGGTTTTTGGACAAAGTTTGTGTTTTTTCCATTGTTTAAGCACTGCTTCCAGCCAAGAGTGGTGCCATATATGCCCCACAGCTGCAGAAAAGGCTAACATTGTTATCTTTTTACAAAAAACCAGCTGAACGTGAGAGGTTTTTGGACCAATTTTGTGTTCTCCATTCTTTAAGCACCGGTTTGAGCACCGTTTGAGCACCGGCACCGTTTCAAAAGTACCGATTTGGCACCGGTATCGGATAAAACCTAAACGATACCCATCCCTACATAACATACACTTATAGTGCTACTTAACATACTAGCATTCTGCAGATGATACACTGACGCTCTAAGGAGCTTGGAAAGAAAAAAAACATCTGGACTTCTTTAAGTTGCTTGAAGACGTTTCACCTCATTCAAGAAGCTTCTTCAGTTCTAGGATCAAATGGTGGATATTTAAGCCCTATTGGAATATCCCTCCAAGAGGGACAATGGAATGGTAAATGGCCTGCATTTGTATAGCGCTTTTCTAGTCCCTAAGGACCCCAAAGCGCTTCACACTACATTCAGTCATTCACCCATTCACACACACATTCACACACTGGCGATGGCAAGCTACATTGTAGCCACAGCTGCCCTGGGGCGCACTGACAGAGGCGAGGCTGCCGGACACTGGCGCCACCGGGCCCTCTGACCACCACCAGTAGGCAAACATGGGGTTAGTATCTTGCCCAAGGATATTTGGCATGCAGTCAGGAGGCAGCCTGGGATCGAACCACCGACCTTCTGATTAGTGGCTGACCTGCTCTGCCGCCTGACCCCCTACTGATCCTCTATCTAATCACACGAGCCAAGTTGTGAAAATGGGTGTAGGTCACAATCAGCCAAGGTTTCACGTGAGCTCATTGTGAAACCTAGCCCCACCCTATCATGTGATTTCCTGAGGTCAGATGGCCCAGGATGTGAATGGGCATTAAGGTGTCTGGGAAGGGATCTCAAAACTGGATTATAGATGGCAGACAGTTGGTGTCGTAAAGATGGTCGCTCACAATGGAAAGAGTGACCTTTGTCCTTTAGATGCAGATGGACCGCCGAGTCTTGTCCCGTGAAGGTGGCTCTTCTATGTTGTTGTGTTCCTTCTTTTTCCCTTCAGACTTAGAGGGAACATTTTCTGCCCGGTGTTGTAAGGTCCTGATTAGTCCAAGTTTTTGACTCCCACCACCCTCTGAAACACAGAGGAGGTACTGGTCCATGTGTGTGGGCTTCCAGTAAACTTCCGGTAAAACTGACACTCATTACAACAAAATACCACAAAATGACATCGTAACAATCATCTCAAAACGCGGTCGAACAGTTGTTACTCAACTTATGGGAGTTTTAGAACCACTTTGGTAACATAAAAGTAGCCAATTATGAAAAAACTGGATTAATAGAGAAGACGCTGCAGTTTGCGTCTTGCTCAGGCTGGAGCTCATTTATATCTGAACTGCGCAGACATAAATACTGCGCATGCAGTAGTTGCACAGCAATGCAAGAGCACCATCTACTGACATAATGAGGTACAACCGCGGTAAGGAAATGCAAGGGGGGGGAGGGGAGTCTTTTCCTGGGATAGTGGTAACCTTTGCTCTGCATAGAGGTTTTGGCATTGGTCCTCTGGGATTTTACAAACTTACAAAATAGTTAGTGTAGCAAGATGTTATATTTCATACATTATGTATGCAGTGTTGGGAAGGTTACTTTTAAAATGTATTCCATTACAGAATACAGAATACATGCCCCAAAATGTATTCTGTAACGTATTCCGTTACGTTACTCAATGACAGTAACGTATTCTGAATACTTTGGATTACTTAATATATTATCATGCTTTTTACAACAACGTGAATGTACTATTGCTGTGTGATTTATTACTATTACTGAAGGTCCGCGACTCCGAACTGTAGTAAAGGGACCTCTGACTAATACGGCGGGGTCCCTGTCGGCTCGTAGCCGAAAAATAGCTTTACTTTGTTGTGTGGGTCAACTTTTCTTGCGAGAGACAGAGAGAGGCGTTGAAAGACTGCTCCAACGGAACTTATTGTTTTCGGAGGAAAACACGAACACAGCGTAGTGAGTGTACAGTCGAGTCTTAATAGCTTACTTACAACTGGGCTCGTCAGGCTCTCTTCTTGGCTGCAGTGGTTATTATTATATTTACATGCTTCCAGCTCCCGTTTTTGCTCGATGACAACTCGTACCTTTCCACTCCCCTTTTTCTCCCTCCTCGCGCTCACAGACACATAACGTGTATGGCAGTCCATTCTCCCTGCAGCACGGACTACACTGCCCATGATGCTACATTCTTTAGAGCTATGCTTGTAGCATTCTGCCTGTTAGCTTAGCACAACAACAACAACAACGAAAAGGCGCTCTCTCACCCAGGAAACACACAGTCGCAGAGAGAGAGAGAGAGAGAGCGTCGCCCTGTAACCATGGCAACCGTAACGCTGCCGCCTGGAACAACAGAACGTAGCTGTCAAACAAAACCCAAACAGTCCTGACCCGCGACAATATGAAACAGGAAAGTACCGCAGTGTAATCCATTTATTTCAACAAAGTAACTGTATTCTGAATACCACCTTTTTAAACGGTAACTGTAACGGAATACAGTTACTCATATTTTGTATTTTAAATACGTAACGGCGGTACATGTATTCCGTTACTCCCCAACACTGTATGTATGTAAGTTGTGCCATCTCTTTCAAGTCCTTTGGCACTGACATTCTGCATCTTAAAAGAGTTTACAAAAAAAATAGTTTACATCAAAAGTATCTATTTGTTTTATGGTCCTGCTGTAAGGAGAAAATCAATGGGTTTGTGTTGTGTCTGTTATTCAGACAGTAGGGATGTGACGTTAAAGCACTTTAAATGCTGTACGTAATGTCGTGACTTTCAGAAAAATGGTACGACCGATGACCTCTCAACCAGCCAACTAACCAACCAACTAAACCTTTACAACAACTCAGTTGTTTAGCACACTCACAGGCGCCTCTAGAGGAGCAGTTCCTCTACTATGATCTCTTTTATTTTCTCTTCTTGTCCACATTAGCCTGTAGTTGCCTGACAGACATTAATTTTCTCATCACAAACACATCTCCATCTTTTGACATTTACATGACATTTTGCCCTGCAGTTTGCAAATTTTCATCCCCAGAATTTTGACAAATTGTGATGGAAATACATTTGTACAAGCCATCCTCAAATTGTACATATTTCTCACCTCCGTGAATGACAGTGACACTGCAATTTAACTTGTCAACATGCGAAGGACATATACAACTGCCTTCAGTGAGAAATGGCAATCATGATGACGACCTGCTTTATTCCGTTTTTAATTAACTGTTGGTCCCTACCTCTGAAACCACTCAAAACCCCAGGATCATCACTGAGCTGTGTGATGATGACAGTGTAGAGACAAGCTACTCTGTTTTATGTTCATGGCATGGTGCTCACTGACCCAGTGAAGCTTTTGTGAATTAAATACATCAAACACTAGCACTGGATGTTGTTTCTTCACTTTACATTCTACTCTGGAAATGCTTTGTGACAGAAAACTTAATGATAGAACTTAATGATTCTGTCATTGCTAATTTATGATGGACACAAATACACATTTTAATCAAACCACATCAAATTTAGGTGGTAAGGCCACAAAATCCCAAGGACACATGAGCTGAAATCAACATATAGGCAGACATTTTCCACAAGACACTGTAGTTTTTGTGTCAAAAGTTTGCATCGTTGATTTAAAAGATGCTATAACAAAATAGAACATTTGTCAGAATTGATTTACAAAATTAAAAAGCTACAAAACAGTGAGAAAAAAAAGACAGAGTTCCATTTTGCTGCAGAAGCAGTGCACATAAACACACTTTTATTTTTAACCTTTTTATCCAAAAGTTGCACTCATCACTTTTACCAGCACTCACTGGCAGGGCTTTTATATGCTTAGCCTTTAATCTGGCAACCAGGGGGATTGTTATAAATTCCTACCTTCCCCTTTTGAGTGTTCTCTCTTCATCACAACAATATTTTCTGCAGCACTTGAAGGCAGAATCATCACGGCTGGAAGAGAACTGAACTGTTTTTCCATGATGGTTCTTAATAATAACAGAAAAATACAAACGTGATCAAAGCTTTCCTTGAAGTCTGTTTAAAAATAACAGGTACATGAGCTCAATTTGACAAAGCACCAAACTTAATAAAGAATTCAGGCTACAAAGTGAGCAGTTAGTTTGCACTTGATCCTACTTCAACTTTTAAATAATCCAAGATGGGACGAATCAATAATGCATAGTTTTCTGGTGGATCTCTGCAGGCGCTCAGCAGCGTGTTTCTGCCCAAAGAACAGCTGACAGCAGCATAAACTACACTTGCTGTATCTGAGGGAAAAGGTTGACAGTGTTGCCCTTTCAATGTCTGTACGTGATAGAATGGTGAGTGAGTGTATGAGAGAGGCTTTGTGTGACCTTAGCAGTTTGTGATTTAAGTGTTGGTCTCTATGTGTACCTGTATGTGTGTCCATGTAGCCTGATGAGTTTCTGTTGGCCTTTGGTGAGTGCAGTGAGTGTCTGATGAAACGTTCCAACTCACAGCACAAGCCACAAGAGCGTGTTCCTTCCTAAAGTGAATGATATGTTTTGCAATTTTAAAGAAACTGATCCAGACTAGGACCAACATTTCAAGGGTTTTCTGCAAATAGTCCACGTCTCTGCCAAATTTCACAAAGTTTGGCTTTGTGGTTTTTTACTAATCTTTTCGATAAACAGACAAACAAACAGAAAGCCTTAGCGTTGGCTCTGTTCTTTACAGAAAAGTAATCTAGCATACTGACATCAGTCAGGAAAACCTTTGAGCATTTTACACTGAGAAAAAAAGCACATAACTATCTTTGTTTTAATGTTAGCTACACAATGTTAGCTACACAATGTTAGCTACACAATGTTAGCGTGTCTTTCACATTTGTGACATTATAGCTCAGCCTCGCGGCAAAATGTGAATAATGTTTGTTTAATGAATTAAAATTGTTTCATTTGC
The DNA here is from genome assembly GCF_900408965.1 of Simochromis diagramma. Lineage (NCBI taxonomy): Eukaryota > Metazoa > Chordata > Actinopteri > Cichliformes > Cichlidae > Simochromis > Simochromis diagramma. Next base: position 352,866 of record NW_024387255.1, on the reverse strand, counting down.
TCATTTGCTAGGTTTTTCTTGATTTACCCGTCGATCTACATCCCTACCCTCACCTCTGGTCACTAACAAAACGTGACAAAAGCATGGATGTAACACTCAATCACAGATTGTTTTTTAGAGGAGTGGACAATAAAATGAACGTGAGTGAAGAGCTACTTGACCTCCAGAGCCTTAAGGACCAAACAAGAAGAAACAGATTTATTTGCTGCTGTTTGTTCTGCTGTAGATGACATGAAACTACCGTGCAAAAAAGTCACTGCTATTATTGCGGATGGCGCACCTGCCATGGCTGGGGAGAGAAATGGATTAAGAACCCTAGTCTGTAACAAAGTCAGCAAATAAGGAGGTAGAGCTATAAAACTCAACTGTATTATTCACCAACAAGTACTCTGTGCTAAACATTTAAAATATGACCATGTTATGAAACGGTGATAAATAGCTGCAGCTGGAACTCATTGAGCTGCAGTGTGACACCGAGTATCGCATGCTTGTGCGAGAAGACATTCTTGGTCATGAAAATGACCAAGAACCGTGTGAGGCGGAGATTAAGTGACTCTCACTTGCGTGACATTTTGCTCATCAAAACCGCTGTTTTTGAGCTAAACCTGGGCCATTTACTTCAGTCAAGGTTTAATTATCACCCTTCACATTAGTGCAGGCAAGTTATTTGTTTAGTTTTTTAGTCTTTTTTCGTCGTTGTTGTTGTTGTTTCAATTAACACTCAAACCAGGTCTCCTAAACCCTACAAATTAAATAATAAAATCAAATTCGGTCCGGCAGCCGGTTTTTCAATTTCATATGTTTGATCCGAGTTAAAAATTGAAATAATAAAAAACACATCCATTTTTGGTTTTGATATGTGAATCAAAATCAAATAACATATTGTAGTTTTTTGGGATTTTTGACGGTTAATTAAAAAAAACTAAAGAACGAGTGATGTACGGATTTATGGCCCACAATGTTTTGTACTTTTGAATATGTTAACTCTTAATGTTATTTTCCTGTTCACATGTTTTGAATTTAGATGTTTAATTTTTCTTCATTTTATGTGTTTTTCAAATACATGATTTTGGTAAAAACATTTAATAATAAATGATTCATAATAAAAAAATCATAATAAAATTTGTGTGTGAAAAAAGGGGAAAAAATTATAAAGTCGTTCGTTTGCATTTAATGTTATTGGTTCAAAATATTTCAGGCTGAATGGTCGGCCCCCACACATTCTCACCTTCCCAAATCTGGCCCTCTTTGCAAAAAGTTTGGACACCCCTGGCTTACGCTGCTGCCCCTGTGACCCTAGATAAGCGGAAGAAGATGGATAGATGGTTTCATTTGTGTTTTTGGACACTAGAAAGCAGTGGTGGTGTGGAAAGCCACTTTCTACACCTTCATATTTTTAAATATGTGACATACTGGTGACCGGTCCATGGTGTATCTGACCTCTCACCCTTTAGCAGCTGGGATAGGGACTGAAAACTCTGCGACCCTGAACTGGATAAAGGGTTAAGAAAATGGATGAAATGTATTATTTATCAACAGGCAGATGTGATTATGAGGGTGGAAAAGGAAAAGCATTTTTCTTATTTTCTTTGTTATCGTAAACAGTTGTTTTTGTCTTTTTGCATGAATTACAATTTTGAATACACCTCCATCAAAGAAGCTATTTTGTGTGCCACAGTCCGTTTGCACAAGCTGGCGTAATGTGTGAGAATTTCATCTGTGCAGCCAAGCAAGGAACAGAAAGAAAGGAAATTATACAGTGTGACAGAAGAATATGAAAGGTTAAAATGAAAAGGCAATCAATCAAAAAAGACACTTTTGCATTTATCACGGTGAGGTGAAGGTACAACGTGGAAGACTGCACATGCTGAGACAATATTTTCTTTCCTTCTCCTAAAGGTACATACCCCTGAAGTGTTCCTAAGCATTATCAGTTTGAGCCACAAAGACTAAAATAGCCACTAAGTCTCATGTTGCATGTATACTGCACTTTTAAATTTTTTGTTTGTTTGTGAAGAGGGAATTAAAGACAAACAGTTAAATACACTCACCAGACACTTCATTAGATACACATTGTCAGTACCAGCTGTTGAAGCAGCTAGGAGTAGCCATAATCTGCCTCTTTAACTTAACTTGCTTTTAGCCCAGCAACTAGCATAACCAAAACCACCACGGTAGCACCTACCAGTGAGGATTATGCACTGTTCATGAAAGCTAACAAAGGGATTGCTGGCAACTCTTCAATGATTTGAAAAAGAAAAGCTCAGTGCTGTCCAGCTGTAATGTGTGTGGACAGGGCACACAGATAGTCCAAAAAGTTAGTCTTGTTCAGTGCAAATCTCCATGTGAGTGAAGTTGCCCCCCCCCACGTTCTTCAAATCCAACAAAAGTGGTATCAAATGTTTGTGCTACGTTTGTGCTGGTTTGTGCTGCAAACATTTTCGTGTGTGCCGCTATCATTTTAAAAATATTAATAAAATAACATCTTCATACGTGCTTAATCATCCAGGTACGTAAATCCCAAAAGGTTGATTCTGTTCATCTGGACATTTTCAGTGGGATAAACGTATGGAATCAAAACAATGCCACCTTGAAACAAAACCGAAAAAAATATTGAAACCGAAAAAAAATATTGTAACTGAAATAAATGTACTGAAAAATCTTGTATTGAAACTGAAAAAAAAATTGATAGTGAAAAACAATCAATTGAAACTGTAATTTTTTTGTTTTCGCTTACAATTTTTTTTTTCAGTTTCAATCCATTTTTTTTTCGGTTTCAATCCATTTTTTTTCGGTTTCAATCCACTTTTCGGTTTTATATGGAAGCCCGTTTCTGCCACTAAAAAAAAAAAAAAAGATCCATGAAATTTCGAATTATTTTCTCGAAATTTCGGGTTATTAACTCAAAATTTCGAGTTAGCGCTGCCAATAAGAAATCTACAACCCGTTCTCACTCCCAAAGCGTAACATTTTACGCTAGGTGACAAATCGTCACCATATTACGTTTTCGGCTACCCACCACGTTCCTAAATGACGACCTCGGAAAAAGAGGAAATATGAGAACCGTCTGGACTGAACCTACACATGTTCGCTCTTTTTCTTCAAATCGCTTAGAAACACGCTATTTAACATCATTAAAGTCCTGGTTAAGGTCAGGAATAAGGTTATGGTCAGGGCTAGGGATAAGGTTAGGTTTAGGGCTGGAATACAGGGCTGGAACGTCTACTACCGCGGGAGCGTCATTGCACTGGATTCCAGCCATAACCCGCCGCGTACCATAAGAACGCCGAAGGTCTCCTTTCGCGTTCCTCAGGAACGCCGCGGGACGTGACAAAACGTCGACATGTTACGCCTCGGGAGTGAGAACGCTCTGGAAATCTATGTGGCTGATGTCATTTCCTTGTTACCCAGAAGGATATGGCGCAAAGGGGTGCGCACTCAAAACTGGATCGTGTAGTGAGCTACTGTATAACAACAAATGGTGCCAGGTTCTTCAGTTTTGAATGCCTTCCTACAAATGATAACTGGATAAAAGGTATACAAAAACAGTGTGACATACAAAGTTGAATAGAATGCAACGTGAGGGTTAACCAAAGGTACCTATAAGGTTTCTGTTACACGCTAATGACACCTGTTACGTCTGATGAAACAGACGTTTTGCTGAAAGCATGCGTAATAAGTGTACAACACTATATAAAACAAAATCACAAATCACCCAAAACAGGGAATATGACTGACAACTATATAAATAAGGAACAAAACCAATAAAACTGTAACCAGACAACTGAGAAAATGTGGGATTGACTGTATTGTGATGCTGATTGTAGTTACAGTGCAAATGGACACTTAAAAATGCAGTTCCCACTTCTCCACCATAGTCAGAGCTCATAATGTAGGTAGGCACAGATACTTTGATGATAACATGGTGGCTTTATAATAGGTAATTTTAATTTACATCCTTCCTTACAGCATGGGAGACTTGACTGAATTCTTGAAACAAAGAGAAGTCTCTGATGAAATTATACAGACCTTGGAGAATGAGAAGGTACTTAATTCCAACAAGATACTGGTTGAAATGCAACTTTTCCTCATTGTTCTTAAGTTAAAAATAGGATTGTATTTTCAAGGCTGGTATTTTTAATAAATTAAATTATTTTTCCATCTTTAGATTGATGCCAGTGTCATAAGTCTAATGACAGATCAGGAGCTGAAGACTTATTTGCCATCATACGGTGATCGTCTAGCAGTATTTGGATTTTGCAGACGTAGGGGCAGCAGCTGCAAGTCAGCGCTTTTTGAATGGCTGAAATCCAAACTGTCCAAAAGAAAATTATTTGAAGAGGATGGCAGTAGCACACGGCAAGAAGAACATTCCCAAACAACCCAAAAAAGAAATGCTCTGAAGAGAAATAGAAAAATAGAAATAGGATGGATGCATTATGATGAAGACACTGAGGTTTTCAAGCAGGTTAGAGGTAGACGAGGAGGAGGAACAAGAAAAATAGGCATTTGCAAGGATGCCAAGAAAAGGGACATATTACAGGTTGCAACAGGCCTGTTCTTTCCAGATGGAGGAAACATTCCAGGGGCCCTTAACAGATTTTGACTGTGATCTGAAGGATTATCAAGAGATGATAGTCCATGATGCATTGACAGTAGGGGAACTTTATCATGTTACAAAACTAAATATCCTCAGGTTCTACCTCACCACAAAGAAAAAACAAAATGACAGCCTTCAGAGCTCCAACCCAGGTTTGCATCCATCTTCAGAAATTGAAGCGAGTCCTCAAAACCAAACCTCTTCTTTTACTGTCACTACAGTCCAAACATCTGCTCCATTTGAAACAATCAGCCATGATGTGACATACATTGAAGACACTCCAAACGATAACCTTCCACAATCTTCCACGCAGTCTCTAAGTGCTAACACTTCTCACAGCAGTGACATTATTTTTGTTGGCCCCTTTTCTGACAGTGAGCCAATAAATTTGGATGACACCCTGATTTTTTCTCCACAACCTGGTCCATCCAGTGAGACAGTGAGGAGAGTAGTGGTGGTCCACAGAGGGCAGGTAATGTCAGAGCTCATTTCACATTTTAGTGATAAGGACCTTGAAGATGTCGACATCAAAATCCAGGTCTTACTGCCTGATGGAACACCTGAAATGGCCCATGACGATGGGGAAGTTGTGAGAGATTGTCTTTCAGAATTCTGGAAAGAATTCTATGACCAGTGCACCACTGGAAACGTTTACAAGGTGCCCTTCTTAAGGCATGATTTTGGGCAACCGGAGTGGGAGAGTGTGGGCAGAATCATTGCATTTGGATGGGTTAGAGAGAAATATCTGCCTGTGAAAATTGCACCTGCCATTCTGGAACAAGCTGCCTTTGGATATGTAAAGAGTGATATTGTGGAGAATTTCTTTAAGTTCATGCCTGACTCTGAGCGTACAGTGTTAGAGGCGTGGCGATCAGACTTTAGCACCGTGGACCAAGAAGAACTTATAGACATACTTGATAACCACAGCTGCAGAAAGATACCAACAGCCTGCAATGCCACTGAAGTCCTATTGGAGCTTGCACACAAAACAGTTGTCCAAGAGCCTGCCTATGTTATTGAACAGTGGGCAAGAACACTCAGCACTGCATGGGAAAGCCTTTGTGATCTATCTTCAGTTTATGAAACCCTCCAACCAACTGTGAGAAAAGTTCCCAAGTGTCTCACTTTCCCTGAAACAATGACGGCTCACCAGAAGCTCATTCAGAAATATTTGACTACATATGTGAAGAATGCTGAGAAGGAACATTTGTGTTTGTTCCTCAGGTTTTGCACAGGTTCAGATTTACATTTGGGAAAGAACATCATCATTGGGTTTAACGAACTGGAGCTGTCGATAAATTATGACAGCTATCCTGACTTCAGATCGGAGATAAACAGTGTGTTGGAATCAAATGTGTGGGTTATGGACATTATCTAAATGTTTGATTCACGGACAATGGCTTAAAAGCCATTGTTGTTTTACAACAGATGTCACAAGATGACATGTATTGTAGTGGTTCACCAGAAAATTAGAGATTGAGACCCCTGCAATATGTAGTATATAGTACATGTAGGAGATATTGCATATATCTCCTACATGTTTTATCATCGAGCACACATTTTACAGTTTACAAGTCAGGTTTTACTTGTCATTGTATTTTATTACAGTTATGTTTGTACAGTTCTGTTTAGCCATCTGGGTTATGGTGACTTTTGCTAAATTGAATGGCCATAAGGCACACCTTTATGCTTTTATTTTGGATTTCTGTGAAATCAGCAATTGCTTAGCTGAAGGTTGATTATTAGTTGGCTTTTCCTGATTTTTGTAATGGAAAAAAACCCTTGTTTATCATAGCCCCCTTTTTTAAAACTGCACAGCCAATGGGGTAGTTATTTACAAGATATTTTCTTATATTTCTGTTTTCATGATTGAGCCTAATGTATTTGCTTCATAGTGGTTTTAGACCACACGTTCTTATTCTTTAATTGTAGGATATTGTTATCAGATCTTGCCATATTATCCTCAATCTCTTTTTATTGTCCCATTCTTTTTGTATTTTTAATAATAATTGAATTTTTGCACAACATATTGCATATTTTTGTTGAGTGTATTGTCGTACTTTTTCCAAGTCTTGTGCTTGCAATTAGATTTTTATAAGAATACTTTAAGGGTTTTTGTGTTACTGTAAATACAGTACAGTTGTTATTTTGTTTTAAGATAAGATGATGGCAGAAGATCTGTGTCTTATAATAAAGTGTTCAATGAGACAAATTACATCTTTCATTTTGGTAATTTCTGGGTTTTTATTATTCTGAGGCGCAATTTGAAAAAAAACATAGGTCCATAAATCTCACTCAGTTAGGTTATCCATATGCTAAAAAATATATAATTATACTGCCCATAATCAGGAAAACAGTCAGTATATATAAAAAGTCTCAGCAGTGAAAATTGACAGTGAAAAAAAAATTACTGCTACATAACCAGATATTTCAAAACATCAATAATTACTCAAATAAAAAGAAAGATGAAAAAGCATATTTACAAAAAGTTGAAATCATAATTCCAAGGTGACATGCGCTGCATATCCTCCAAATAGCATATGTTGTAATAGCATATTGTGTACATATGTTTTAATAATAAGTCTTTTAAAACAAAAAATTGGTTTGTTAATTGAAATAAACCATCCAAAAAAAACCCCTCCAAAAATTAAATACAATTTTTATAGCCTTTTTCACTGTTTGTGAAATACATTTTCAGGCCCTCAAAACCCATGTATGTGTGCCCCAAAAATGACAACCATCCACAAATTAATAACTCATAAAAGTTTACAGTTTAAATATGAAAATACAGCATTAAAAAAAAAGTGTCTTTTGGGGTGATATTTGTTGCAGACAGCAAATGTAGCAAAATTAAAACCAAACAAAGGGGGGGAAAGGCCTAAATATCCCTAGATGTCCCTGAAGGACAAGGGTCAAAGAATGTGTTTTTGCCACCTCAATCAAATGCATAACGATGTCTTACCTTTAAGGCAAAAGCTCCAACTCAGTAAGCATCAACTGCCTTAGCTTTACATACAGATCCACTGTATGAAACACATCATCTGAGAAGTCCAGGTTATGTTCTGACATGAGTTCTACACAGAGATGAAAGACATCCTCTTCACATGGAAAGTCTTTGAACACGCATTCTTCAAGGCAGGCTTCAACTTTGTCCATATTGACATGTTTGAGACAGTCCCTCGCGCCATAAATGTCTGGGAGGGTATACATAAAAGATGGTCGCAATGAGGACTTTGGGAGTTGTGGACTGGGTGCATTCTGTGGTCATTCCAGGCCTAAGCAACTTCATTTAATTCTTCCTAGATGAAAACAAAATGCACAAAAGACACATTTTCAGGCATACAATATGAAAATGTTAATGTACAAAAGCACAACTAACTTCTACATTGATTTTCTTAGCTTACACACCATTAATGTAGCTTTGAGCTACATTAATGATATCTATCTGTATATATACACATACCTATATACATTGTGGGATTATAATATTATTTTATGACATGTTAGACCCTTAATTAAAGATTGTGAATTATTATGTAGTTTTAGTTTGCATTATTCTCCTGAATTAGAAGAAGGTGATAACTATTGCATTTGTTAAACTGATTTGCATTACATTAGACTGCTGATTTATTGTGAATGAATGATATTGTTTTATGATGCATTATACTGCTGAGTTATAAGAAATACTGTTCGCAGAAAGTCATCGCCTTATTTGTCTGATTAGAAGAGAACAGAACATACTGGAGAGGTTTTCTGCCCCATCTTAGCAGGAGCAGATAAACAGGGAGCCAAGGTCGTAGCTTAGGCACCGTGTGTGAGAAAGAATGTGAATGTTTAGGCTTTTATGATTAGGTGGGGGCCACTAGAGGCTATAAGAGTTTGATCAATGCTCCACCATTTTGAGATCTGATGCTGTCTGGGTACGGTGTCCATCTCCCACGCGTGTGATCATTAAAATCATCGTTTGACTCAACCCGGCCGGACCAGTGTTGTCATTTTGGTTTTTCCTCTTGTATCCATCCCCAATATTTGAATCCGTAACAACATATATACATATATACACACACACACACACACATATATATATTATGGACAGACAGATACTTATTTACTTAGTTTTGACCCACCAAAAATGCTAACCAAGTACAGAGAGAGACCTAAACACATATAAATAATCAATGTGTTATAATGTATATATGTGTTTCTTGATATATTTGTGGAATTTTTTTTTTAACAAAAGTTTTTTTTAAAAAGCACTCTACTTTTCACGTGCACTTTAATATATCTGATGTTTCTATAATATGCAAAGGCCGTGTGAGTTGTTACAAATTAAACAGTTACAATACATGTCGTTTACACAATCACCTATGTAAACTCACCTGTATAATGTGAAGAAAACAGAACTGGACCAATGATTTGTCCAAGAAAGAGTCTGAGAAGTGGCCATCCTCTCTTAGTTTGTCAAATAGTTCAATCCAGTACTGGATACACTGGCTTCGTAAGATTAGCCACCATCTTCCAATGCGTTGATTTCCTGTACTTGCTCCAAATATGACGTGCTCTCGTTCTGGTTCATTGTCTGTAAAGTGCAAAAATCGTTGCATGTGAGCCACATGGACGTTTTCTGTTCCTAGATCTAATCTCACTCGATCAGGGCAACCACCTTGTTGAATCACGGCATCCATGAAGTAGCCAGCAATTACTCTTGGGTCATTATTTGTCTTGTAAGCGTCTAGCCATATTACACTCCTTGAAAAGCCGTCAATGCATCCACTGATTGCAATCCCAAATGGCTTCAGCTTATCATAGCCGTCGATATGCCACACATAGTTGGGGCCTCTGCTATGATATACTCGCCTTCGCAGTCGTCTATGTGACCTCAAATCCACACCTTCTCCATCGAATAAACGGAGCAGAAGACGAACGGTTTCTCTGTCAGTAACAATGCCATTCATCCAACACTTCTGGTGCATCCAACGATACCCATGACACTGTCCTGACATTGCCAATTGTGCTTGTATAAAAGCTGCCACCTCTCCCACCTCTGTTTTGTTCTTTCTGCGCCAAAGTTGGTTGTTGTGTAAAATCCTTTCAAGTGTACGGAGGCTGATAGTAATGCCATGTGATTCAGCTAATAACGCAAGAATCTCCTCATTTGTGAAGCCACGCTTAAAATACTCAGCAATTTGTGAATTCATGATCCGTATCTGTAATACTGTTAGCATTTCTGTAGCATTTGTAGCTGAGGGCTTCAGCTTCCGGGTAACATGGAAATGACGTCATTCACATAGATTACTGATTGGCAGAGCTAACTCGAAATTTTGAGTTATTTTCTCAAAATTTCGAGTTATTTTTCTCATAATTTCAAGTTATTAAGTCGAAATTTCGAGTTGCTAAGTTGAAATTTCAAGTTGCTAAGTTGAAATTTCGAGAAAGATAAGTCGAAATTTCGAGTTAAGTGTCGTTTTTTTTTTTAGTGGCGGAAACGGGCTTCGATAGTTTCAATCCATTTTTCGGTTTCAAACCATTTTTCAGTTTCACTCTGCTGGCACTGTTTTGGGGTCCGGGGGTGCGCTGGGGGGCGGGGATTCTGACCCGCATATATTTGCATATATTATAATGCTGACCAATGACTGGAGAAAAACACTGACGACACGGCTGCGGTCACGGACAAACTTGCACGTGTCTATTCGGGAATGGCAGATGCTGAGAGGTCCAGCTTTTATATTACCGACTATTTCAAAGTGACAGCCTGAGGTGTTCTTCAGTAAATTGGACTACCGGACAGGAGGACCTGAGGCCCCACCGCATTATTTTTGGTAAGTTAAATGTGTTTGTAAGCTAATCCGTAATTTAGCTACCTAGCTAGTGCTCACCTTAGCTAGCTACCTAGCTAGCTAAGATGAGCACTCAGCTGTCGGGGAAACTTGTTTTGTGTAGTTCGTTTAGCTAACCCGTGCAGGTGAATGAATTTACCCTGACTAAAGAAATCAAGAGAAATGCACCGGGCTGCTCAGTGACTAACCACGGTTACTGTACTTTTATTATGAGTATTCAGGGCTCTAGACTAACTTTTTGACATGGGCGCACCAGTATGCCTAACTTTAAAAATTTAGGCGTACCGGCACAAAAGTTAGGCGCACTCAAATTTTTCAACCGCATTGCTTAACACCGCAGTTTTACATGTGCACTTCTATGGAAGTCCATACAGACAGTATTCATTTCTAAATTATTAACAAACAAACTTGTGCTTAAAGTGCTTTTGTAACGGGTGTATTAAAAAATAATTTATATTTCACCAAAGATCCATCCTGCAGTGTTATCTTGCTTTGTCAGTATTGGTTATGTATATGTGTTTATTTATATATGTTTATTTTCTGTATTTATATTTTGGGAGCTTTTATTTTGTTTGTGTGACCTTTGACTCCCTACGAAGTCACTTCCTGTAGCTGCGCGCTATTTTCCTCAGTCGCCTAGAGGCCCCGCTGAGGAGAGGTGAGCGTATGCTAGTGTTCTCAGTTACAGAGCAAATAAACACAGTTAAAGTAACTAAAAGTAATTCAAACACTGCTCGTTCCCTTTGTGCATTTTGTCTCATAGTTCTGTTTGATGTTTTAGTGTGAATTATTGTTTCTCTGTCGAGTACAGCACTTTATTGTAACATGCTAGTTAGCATGTCTCAGATGAGAGCATAGGAGCATGCACGTGGCTTCTCATGTGGTCCGCTATCCTTCTCTCTCCCTTGAAGGTGTTCATGCAGAAGTCCAGTAAAGTGAAGTTGCTGTACTGTTTTGTTTTTATTTTAAACAGGTATGTGAGCTCCCTCTTTTATTTTTGTGTCATGTGAACTGGTTATATCTTTTGTTTGTTTGTGATTCATGTTCACTGTTTCAACTCACTGTAAATATGTAAAATTGCCACTGGTAAATGAAGTCTCCCTAAAGTATAATTTTGTTGATGAGGTAATTGTCACTATATGTTCACGATGCAGTGCATTTTTGTTTGTTATATATGAATATAAATACATTTTAGCAGTATTATTTGGTAATTGGATTTGTTGTAATGTTGCACCTCAGTCGCCTAGAGGCCCCGCTGAGGAGAGGTGTTCATGCAGAAGTCCAGTAAAGTGAAGTTGCTGTACTGTTTTGTTTTTATTTTAAACAGTTCTGGGAGAATAAATCCACCCAGCTGGCAAAGTAAGAGCTGACTCCTCTGGTCATTCGCACAACACAACGCAGAGAACTAACGGCAATAAGAGTTTAAGGCCAGACCGGCTACAGTGGTGCCGTGACCCGGATCCACACCACTTCAGACTTGCTCATCGTGGTTCGTGGAGACGCGATCAACATCAGTTTGGTCACCAGAGGTTGCTGTAATGGACAATGTAATGTAAGCTCTGAACACAAATCCCAAGCGTTCGAGGAAACACTTGCACCTTTTTTTTTGGACTGTTGTTTACAAGGTAAATTTAATTCTGCTGTTTGCATTGTACATATGTTATAACAATGGATGATGAAAAAGTTTCAAGTGACGGGTTCAGCTTTACCATGGGAAGAGGGAGGGTAATTGAGGGGTTGCCTAGTACACCTGTTCGTAGTGCAGGCTCCCCAGCTTTCTGTTCCACTCGCATACTTGGTTGCACATCTTCCAGTAGTGGTAAAGGTAACTCATTCTCAGACCCTTCAGCTACAGCAGACCCAGCATTAAATGACCTGATAACACATATAGCTCAACAGGTGGGGCAGACCATTAGGGATCAGTTGAAAAAGGAATGTGGGGAAAGGGATGACGGGGCCGCACAAGCTCAGAGCAGTGTAAGCCAGCCACCCAGCGAGCCCACTTACCTTAACCTGACTGGGGCAAAGCTAGTCCTGCAGTCAGATGTGAGAGAGCCTCCAGTCTTCAGAGGAGATGGGTCGGATAAACATACAATCTGTGAGTGGGAGGAGCTGATGAGAATGTATGTCAAGAAGCGAGCAACACCCCTTCAGGAACAGTACCAAGAAATAATGTTCAAGTTGATGGGCAAAGCTAAGGACATTGTAAGAATAACTCTGAGAAGCACCCCATCGTTAAAACCTTGTGAGAATCCAAATGTTATATATGACATACTGAGGCAACATTTCAGTGACATGACATATTCGTGTATGCCTATGGCCGATTTCTACAGCACAGTTCCAGTGCCAGGAGAAACTCCTGTAGAATATTGGGTCAGACTGAATAAGGCAGTTGATGCAGCAGAGGAATGCCTGAAGAGACTCGGACGGCACATGGAGGATCCCTGCCAGGAGGCAGCCATGATGTTTGTGAAGTACTGCCCTGATCCCACCCTTGCTGCTGTTTTCAAGTTCAAGGCACCAAATAAGTGGACAGCCAGTGAGATTCAGGAGCAGGTGAATCGGTACCAGCTTGAGATGAAAGAGCGTATGCTCCCCAGGTCTAAGTGTCTCACACCAGTTAAAGCTAACATCCAGACCCCTGCAGCTGATGGTCTAGCGACATCAATGCACCCGGGAGAAACACAGGTGCAGGCGGGATCAAATGAGACAGTAAAGTCCCCTTGTAATGACAGTTGCCTGAAATTACTAATCAGCCTTTTTGACCATGCTTTATCGCAGAATAACCAGGTTGCAGACAAGCAGCTTCCTCCAGGTCAGGCCCGACCCAGATGTTGTAGAGTATGCCAGTCCCCTGAACATTCTACCCTTGTGCATTGTAGGCAGAAACACCTATGCCTTGCATGCTTTGAGCCAAACCATATTAAGAGAAACTGCCCTCGTCGCTCACCGATTCAAAGGCGCCCTGCCTCCCAACCTAATGACACACAGCCTTTAAACTAGCTGGCCCGCATTTGGTGAGGGGATGTGTGGGCACAGATGTTGAAACCCTCGGCAGTGATGATGTTGAAAAGCATTACATTAAAGCATGTGCAGCCGCACCAGATGGTGTTAAGGTGGTAGTACAAAACACACAGAGAGTTGGCCCGTTTGACAAACTGTTCTACACTCCTGTCAGCATTAATAACAGACACCACATGCAGGGTATGCTTGACTCTGGTTCCATGGCGTGCACACTCAGTGAGCAAGCAGAACAGAGTATGCTGAGTGAGAATACACTGCCAGAACCCACTCCCCTGCCTCAAGAAATAGTGCTAGTAGGCTGTGGTGGCACACTTCTTTTTTTTTTCATCATTGTTTTTATTGCAGATTTTCCTTTAACAAGACAGTGTCTCGACATTAGACACAGAACAACAAAACAGTACAAACACAAAACGTACACAACAGCTCTTAAATAAGGCATAATACAAGATACAAAATACAAAATATAACATACAAGAGGTGGTGAGTCAGTCTTACAGCGCCCGGGTGGTGATCACGTGCGTAGTAGTCCTTTGAATAAGATAGCGGAAAGGTCCGGTCCAATATAGTCCAAAAAGGGGTGCCACATCCCGTAGAACTGACCCACACTGTGGTGTATAACGTGTGTGAGGTATTTCAGAGGAATCAGTTCAAAAATTATTTTGGCGCCAGCCACAGACAGTGGGAGTCCTATCGTTGATCCATTGTAAGAGGATATTTTTCCTGGCTGCAAATGTTAGAGTGTTATACAATCTTTTGTTGGCCGCCGCTTTCAGGCGGTCACTTGGAAGACCTAGAATCAGGGATAAAGGGTCCATCTCTATATCAACGTGGAAGATTTTCCCCAGTTCACCTGTAATGTCAGCCCAGTATTCTTGAAGCTTGTAACAGGACCAAAAACAGTGAGTTAAAGTCCCTACATCAGTTTTGCACTTAAGACACACAGGGGAAAGAGAGCGGTTGAAGAGGTGCCTGCGGTGAGGGGATACGTGTAATCTGTGTAAAATCTTAAGTTGGATTGCTCTTGTCCGAGTACAAATTGAAATCCTTTTTGCGAGAGACCAAACGGTATCCCACTTATCTTCATCTATGGTTACCGACAGTTCCCTCTCCCACACACCTCTTGGGCAGTCTGAGGTACACCTGTGCACTACTCATGATGTCAGATCAGCATCCTGATGTGGCACACCTGTGAGGTGGGATGGATTATCTCAATATAGCAGATGTGCCCACTACCACACATTTGGACTGATTTGTGACCACTGTTTGGGAGGGATGGTTATATTGTGTATCTGGAATGAATTTTAGGTCTCTATGTCCATCCCATGGGGAATGGGAGCAGTAACAAAGGTGTTGCGTTTATATTTTTGTTGAGTGTATGTCACCAGGCAGCACAGTGATTGTTGAAGCCACTTCATCAAAGTCCATGTCACGTAACATCATGCTTGCCCGCATCATAACGCCATTGTGGGGTGATAGGTGGGTTCCCATGAAGGTCACTAACCTGTTGGATAAACCAGTCACCCTGAAAAGAAACAGTAAGTTGGCTGACGTGTCCCCTTGTGTTGCTGTTGAGGATTTTGAAGTTTTCCAGGGCACCTGTCAACCCCAGAAATTTGTGCAGGAGGAAGAGAAGGATGATGCCCACCTCACTGATCTTAAACAGAGACTAAAACAGGTTGGGCTCAGCGAAATTGATATTGACCTGTGCCATGTTGGTCAAGGGGAGAAGGAGAAATTGGTTAAAATGCTTGAGAAGTACAATGACATTTTCTCCAAGCATGCACATGACTGCGGCAAGGCCGAAGGCTTTGTACACCGCATCAGGCTCACTGATGAGAGGCCATTCCGCCTTCCTTACCGCTGAGTCCCTCCCGCACATTATCAAAAGCTGCGACAAGTTTTGTCTGAAATGGAAGAACAGGAAATCATCAGGAGGTCCGTGAGCGAGTATGCCTCTCCACTGGTGTTAGTGTGGAAAAAGGATGGTAGTTTGAGAATCTGCACTGATTTCAGATGGCTGAATGCAAGGACCCTCAAAGATGCACACCCACTGCCACACCAGTCTGACTGCCTTGCTGCATTGGGTGGAAATACCTACTTCAGCACCATGGATCTGACCTCGGGATTTTATAACATCCCTATGGCAGAGGAAGACAAGAAATACACAGCATTTACAACCCCAATGGGATTGTTCGAGTACAACAGAATGCCCCAAGGACTCTGTAATAGCCCCGCCTCATTCATGCGAATGATGCTCAGTATTTTTGGGGATCTGAACTTCAGTAGTCTGCTGTGCTATCTCGACGATCTGCTTGTATTTGCTCAGACAGAAGAGGAGGCCTTGGAGCGGCTAGAGACTGTGTTTCAGCGCTTGCGGATCCATAACCTCAAACTAAGTCCTAAGAAATGCCACTTAATGAGGTCATCAGTCAAGTTTTTAGGCCACATTATAGATGGCAATGGAGTGGCTGTGGACCCGGCAAAGGTTGAGGTCATAGCAAAGATGACAAAGGCTGAATTGATGGAGGATGATGGCTGCACCCGTCAGTTAAGAGGATTAAGTCATTCCTGGGGATGATATTCTACTATCAGCATTTCATCCCTAGCTGCTCCTCTATGGCCAAGCCTTTGTTTGCCCTCACTGCTGGACAGAAGAGGAGAGGGAGAGTTAAAACAGGCACCAATGCTGGTGTATACAGAAAACTGAAGCCCTCTGACTGGACAGATGAATGTGACGCAGCTCTGTCTAATCTGAAAGAGAAGCTGTTGAATTGTGTGGTCCTTACACATCCAGACTTTTCTTTGCCTTTGATATTGTCCATTGATGCTTCATTAGATGGGCTCGGTGCTGTATTGTCACAAATACCAGCTGGACAGCAGAAAGCTCGTCCAATTGCTTTTGCAAGTAAGACCCTGAGCAATTCACAGAAAAAGTACCCAGCCCACAGGCTAGAGTTTTTGGCATTGAAATGGAGTGTGTGTGAGAAGTTCAGTCACTGGCTAAGAGGTCATCCCTTTACAGTGTGGACAGATAACAACCCTCTCACCTACATCATGACAAAACCAAAGCTTGATGCTTGTGGTGCTTGATGCGTTGGGTGTCTGTGATGGCCAAACCCGTGGCCACACTCTAAAGTCGGTAACTTTTGTATTTTCATTCTTCATTTTGAACATAGTAATACATTTTAGTTGCCAATAACTTCATTGATTGGTTTGGATACATTTGTTCTATTTGTAAGCGCGCACATTTAGTTTACTTATGTATTCATACTACTTCATTTCTTTGCTTTCTGACTAACTTTTGTCTTTTTATTTCTTACCTGCCATCATCCCTGGGAGTTGCTGGACAAAAGATGGTAGCCAGGGTTTGAAACCATTAAATACAAAGGAAGATAATTGGACCACACCACCACTTCCTGCTGAAGGGGGGAATGTGTGTTTTCTTTACTTTAAAAACAAAGTATTTGTATTTAATTAAATATTTGAGTTTAGGGTTTAATGGGGTTTTTGATTTTCTGGCTTAGTGTTTAGTTTATTAACAAACCAGATTGTACTGCATCGTTTGTGATTTATGATTGTGTTTTGTTTGTTACCCCTCATGTGTCACAATGGTCTGATCAGCCATTATATATACCCTTGTATGTCATTTCATGTTTAGGTCAATTATGTATGTTTGGGCAGTCATTTGGTTTGTTAAGTTTGCAGTCTTTGCAGTCTTTGGGTTAAATAAATGGAAACTATATTTTTCTAATAATTCCTGGGCTCCTCCTGTTTTTCAACTCGGTCCATCACATGTGGTGTCAGAAGTGGGATCCTTCAGTTGAGGAGACAGGATTTTTTTTTTTTTTTTTGCATTTTTCTGCCCTTTTTTCTCCCCTGACAAACTTTTTGAGCCATGCAGAATGCTGTGCGCCCAAAGAGAGGAAATAAAATGGAGGCCAGAGAGGCCTTGCAGCAGCCAGAGAGGGAGAAGGAGATGGAAGAAGGGATTTCAGTTGTGGCTGGAGACACTGAAGGAGAGGATACCAGGGAGCCAACTCTGCTTGATATTGCTGGGATTCTTCAGGCTTTCATGGGACAACAGGAAGTTCGAGATAAAAAGCAGAGAGAGGATGCTATACTGCAAGAACAGCGTTTTAAGAGTTTGCAACACCAGTTTCGGCTTTTGCAAATGGAAGTGCAGGCCAGAACCACCCCACTTCCAGAGCCCACATCAACTGATCCAGAGTCTGTTGAAACTCCAGCTGATTATCAGACACAAGCAACATCTCAGCATGAGGGTTCTGGCTCAGCCTCCATATTAACAGGTCAGTCTGTGCATATTCATCATCCTAAACTGGAGAAACTAGCTGTTGAAGATGATGTTGAACATTTTCTGACCACTTTTGAGAGAATTGCAGCTGCTTGTCGCTGGCCAGAGTCAGACTGGATTTTTCACCTCATTCCTCTTCTCACTGGTAAGGCTCGAAGTGCCTATGTTAATATGGATGTGGACGATTCACTACAATATGAGAAGGTAAAAGCTGCCATTTTGCAAAAATATGATATAAACCCAGAAAGATACAGGCAAAGATTTCGCTGTCTTGAAGTTTTTGATGAGAGTCCCAAGGAACTGTATGCAAGACTGAAAGAACTTTATGAAAAATGGATTCAGCTGGAAAACAGAACTGTAAAAGAAGTTGGTGAAATTATTATCTTGGAGCAGTTTTTAAGAATGCTGTGTCCTGAGCTTCAGGTCTGGATTAAGGAGCATAATCCAAAGTCTGCTGCAGAGGCCGCAATCCTGGCTGATGTGTTTGTAGCTGCCCGAAGTAAGAGTCAGCCATGGAGCAACAGTGCATGGAAGGCTGCCAGAGATTCACATCGGTCGCAACCCCCTCAGCATCCTCAGAGGTCAGCGACGGGTGTGGGTAAGCCCTTTACAAGGGAAAAGCAGCCTCTGAATACCTCGAAGCCAGGTAAAAGGCCGCCAGTGTGCTACCTTTGTGGACAGGAAGGTCACACTAAGCCCATGTGTCCTAATAATCAAAGCAAATTATCTCAGATGTGTTTTGTGCCTCACCAGAATGTGGATATTAAATCTGAGAGAAAGCAGTCAAATAAAATCACCACAGTAAAGATTAATGGACAAGAAATTAATGCTTTAATAGACACTGGCAGCACACAGACTCTGGTACACAGGAAATATGTGTCAAAAGACTACACATGCCCCTCTGAAACCATATCAGTTTGCTGTATACATGGTGATGAAAGACCATACCCTACTGCTGATCTGTTTATTGAAGTGCAGGGGACACCCTATCTGTTAAAGGTTGGTGTAGCTGATAATCTGCCCTATCCTGTAGTTCTTGGGGAGGATCTGCCAGTCATCTATGATTTGTTGAGAGAAGTGCAAGAGTGCAATGTTGCTATAACAAGGGCTCAAACTAAAAATCAGGATGAGCATTATGCAACCCTCAGTGCTTTACCCTTCTTTGAGGCTGAACTAGAGACAGATCCCGGGAAG
Source organism: Simochromis diagramma (assembly GCF_900408965.1). NCBI lineage: Eukaryota > Metazoa > Chordata > Actinopteri > Cichliformes > Cichlidae > Simochromis > Simochromis diagramma. The sequence goes on along the minus strand of NW_024387255.1, from coordinate 333,899 downwards.
TCTCAGAAGCCACGCAGTCAAAGAAGACGTGAAAAATTTCAACACACTGTTGGAAAGACATCAGTTCAGGCTGCTCCAGATATGCCTTTAGGTTTTTCAGTACCTACGAACATCAGACAAATGCAGCAGGCTGATCCAACTTTGTCTGCCATGTTGCTGAGGGCTAAGGAAAAGGACTCTGAATCTGACACAAATAAAGAGCTGTACATTCTGCAAGATGGCATCTTATACCACCAGCACGGCCAGGTTAAACAGTTAGTGGTCCCTAAAGTAGCCCGTGAAACAGTGCTTACTTTGGGGCACTCCATTCCCTGGGCTGGCCACCTGGGGAAGCATAAAACCACCGCTCGCATCAAGCGATACTTTTTCTGGCCTGGCTTGCGCTCAGATGTTGCTATGTTTTGCAGGAGTTGTCCTCAATGTCAGAAGACTTCGATTAGAGTCCCCACCAAAGCACCACTCCAACCTCTCCCAATCATTGGTATACCATTTCAGCGTCTTGGCATGGACGTAGTTGGTCCTGTAGAAAAAAGTAAATCTGGAAATCGCTTTATGCTAGTCATTACAGACTATGCTACGAGGTATCCTGAAGTCTTTCCATTAAAAACTGTTAAAGCAAAAACTGTAGCTTCCTCATTGATTCAACTGTTCTCAAGGGTTGGATTCCCACAGGAGATTTTAACTGACCAGGGCACTAATTTTATGTCCACACTGTTGAAAGAGGTCTATAAGCTGTTAGGCATCAGGAGTGTGCGGACAACCCCTTATCACCCACAGACAGATGGACTGACGGAGCGCTTCAACCAAACTCTCAAACAAATGCTCCGAAAGTTTGTCAATGATACAGGGTCTGATTGGGACGAGTGGCTGCCATACCTCCTTTTTGCCTACCGGGAAGTTCCTCAAGCCTCCACTGGCTTCTCCCCATTTGAGCTTCTTTATGGCCATGAGGTGAGAGGCCCATTGACCCTGCTAAAGGACTCATGGGAGGGAGAGCAAGGTAAAGAGGAATCGGTCAATGTTATTTCATATGTCATTCATATGAGAGAAAAGCTTCAGCAGATGAGTGAACTGGCTCAGAGTCATATGGCAGCTGCTCAGAGGCAACGAAAGACTTTGTTTGATAAAAAAGCTCGCCACAGGAGTTTTGTCCCTGGCCAGAAGGTTTTGGTAATGTTGCCAACTTCTGACAGCAAGTTGCTGGCAAAGTGGCAGGGACCCTTTGAAGTACAGAAGAAACTTGGACCTACTACCTACAAAGTTTCTACACCAGGTCTCCAACGAGGGAGTAGAGTGCTCCATGTTAACCTTCTTAAGGAATGGATTCCACGCACTGAGAATAAAACAGAGGGTTTGCTTATTCACAGCGTGGATGAGGAGGAAGAAGTTAATGACTACTTTTGCCTTCAGTAACAGTCTCTGTCCTGGACCTGAGCCATCTCACCAGTGAGCAACAGTCTCAGGTAACACCTCTGATTGATTCAGACATATTTCAAAAGTACCCAGGTCGCACGAGTCTGGTGGAGCATGACATTGTTTTAAAACCTGATGCAGCTGTGAAGCGTATGAGTTACAGGATACCGGAACGCTTCCTGGTGGAGTTAAAGGAGGAGGTGGACCTCATGCTGTCTCTTGGAATCATCCAACCTTCAACAAGTGAGTGGTGCAACCCTGTTGTGTTGGCTCCAAAAAAGGATAGCACGATACGTTTTTGCATCGACTTCCGGTACCTCAATTCCATATCGAAATTTGACTCTTACCCGATGCCACGCATTGACGATCTCATTGAGCGTTTGGGGAAGGCAAAATATCTAACGACCACTGATCTCTCCAAGGGATACTGGCAAGTACCTCTCACTAAACAGTCTCAAGAGTTGACAGCATTCCGTACTCCGTGGGGATTGTTCGAGTTCACAGTCTTGCCATTTGGTCTGCATGGGGCCCCAGCAACATTTCAAAGACTAATGGATAAGGCTCTCAGCATTCACCTGTGCGTACCTTGATGACGTTGTTGTTTTCAGTGGAACTTGGGAAGAGCATGTGGATCACCTAAGAATTGTGCTGGATTGGCTGTGTTCCGCAGGGCTTATCATCAATCCAGCAAAGTGTGCTCTTGCTAGGACTGAAGTCCAGTACCTCGGGTTTACTGTTGGAGGTGGGACAATTAAACCACAGGTTGACAAAATTAATGCAATTGCATCATGTCCTCTTCCACAAACCAGGAAACAGCTGCGATCCTTCCTCGGCATGGCTGCGTTCTACAACAGATTCATTCCCAACTTCTCAGCTAGAGCAGCCCCACTGATGGACAGGATTGGCTCAAGATGTCCCAATAAGATTCGGTGGACAGCTGAAGCCGTTGCAGCTTTCAAAGACCTTCGCCAGTCCCTGAGTAAGGACCCCGTTCTGCACTCACCAGATTTCACAAAAGACTTTACATTGCAGACTGATGCTTCTGAAAGGGGTTTGGGAGCAGTGCTTCTGCAGGGACCACCAGAGGATCGACATCCTGTCGCCTACATCAGCCGTAAGCTGCTACCAAGGGAGAGCCGCTACGCAACGGTTGAGAAGGAAGCCTTGGCCATTAAATGGGCACTTGACTCTTTCAAGTATTATTTGCTGGGAAGAGAATTCATCCTTCAAACTGACCACAAAGCCCTGCAGTGGCTGGAGAGAATGAAAGACACTAATGGGAGAATCACCAGGTGGTATCTGGCTATGCAGCCATACCGGTTTAAGGTTCACTATATCCCTGGTAAAGACAATACCACTGCTGATTACCTCTCTCGCTGCCTGATGGAAGATCCAGAAGTGGGGGGGTGTGTGATGGCCAAACCCGTGGCCACACTCTAAAGTCGGTAACTTTTGTATTTTCATTCTTCATTTTGAACATAGTAATACATTTTAGTTGCCAATAACTTCATTGATTGGTTTGGATACATTTGTTCTATTTGTAAGCGCGCACATTTAGTTTACTTATGTATTCATACTACTTCATTTCTTTGCTTTCTGACTAACTTTTGTCTTTTTATTTCTTACCTGCCATCATCCCTGGGAGTTGCTGGACAAAAGATGGTAGCCAGGGTTTGAAACCATTAAATACAAAGGAAGATAATTGGACCACACCACCACTTCCTGCTGAAGGGGGGAATGTGTGTTTTCTTTACTTTAAAAACAAAGTATTTGTATTTAATTAAATATTTGAGTTTAGGGTTTAATGGGGTTTTTGATTTTCTGGCTTAGTGTTTAGTTTATTAACAAACCAGATTGTACTGCATCGTTTGTGATTTATGATTGTGTTTTGTTTGTTACCCCTCATGTGTCACAATGGTCTGATCAGCCATTATATATACCCTTGTATGTCATTTCATGTTTAGGTCAATTATGTATGTTTGGGCAGTCATTTGGTTTGTTAAGTTTGCAGTCTTTGCAGTCTTTGCAGTCTTTGCAGTCTTTGCAGTCTTTGCAGTCTTTGCAGTCTTTGCAGTCTTTGCAGTCTTTGCAGTCTTTGCAGTCTTTGCAGTCTTTGCAGTCTTTGCATGAGTTCAGTTTTGTTTCTTTGACCTCTTTTATGAGCTCAACATTTATTAGTCTTGTAAATATAATTTTTGGGGGTTAAATAAATGGAAACTATATTTTTCTAATAATTCCTGGGCTCCTCCTGTTTTTCAACTCGGTCCATCACAGTGTCCAAGCTTGCTCCTTACACATTTGATCTGAAGCACATACCTGGTACCAAGAACGTCGTAGCTGATGCTCTCAGCAGAGACCCCTTTGCAACAACAGTCAGCCATAGGCTGATCACAGAGCAGTACAGTCACCTCCTTGCTGAATCTGAGAGTGTCAGTTCTGAGGGAATACAAAATGCATTCCGGTTGAAGGTCCAAGGTCAACGCGTGGACACACCACCTTTCCGCACCACAGGACTGCAGCCGCCCTCGTCTCAGCCTGGGTGTGGATGCTATGGATGTTAAGGCAATCCTGGATTTTCACAGTGAGTGGGATCTGGCTGCTGAAACAAGGGCTGTGGAACTGTTCCAGTCTGTTCAGGACCTAGTGTGGCCAGGACAGGAGTCATTTCCTGTGTCCACACTAGAGGAACTCCAGCATAGCCAGGAACTTGATCCCAGTATTTCAAAGATCTTACCATTTGTCACAAGGAGAAGGCGACCTTCCAGGCGTGAAAGGGCAGGATTTGATGTGAAAGCCATGGTGTTATTTAAACAGTGGGAAAGGCTTAGGATCCAAAATGGAGTTCTCTATCGGATCACAAAGGACTCCCTGAGTAAACAAAGGAGACATCAGTTTGTTTTGCCTGACAGTCTCAGAGCAAAGGCACTGAATGGTGTCCATGATATTGCAGGACATCAGGGGCAAGCGAAGACTTTATATCTGGCAAGACAACGGTTCTTTTGGCCGAAGATGGAGTCTGATATAAAAGAGTATGTCAAATGCTGTCAAAGATGCATCCTGGCCAAAACACCAGAACCCTTTGCTCGAGCCCCACTTGAGAGCATCAGAACCTCCGCCCCTATGGAGCTGGTGTGTTTGGATTTTTGGAGTGCGGAGGATAGTAAGCAACGCTCAGTAGATGTTCTTGTCCTTACAGATCATTTCACTAAGCTAGCCCATGCCTTCCCTTGCACAAACCAGACTGCAAAGCAGGTGGCTAAGAAACTATGGGACCATGTTTTCTGTGTGTATGGGTTTCCTGAGCGGATTCACTCCAATCAGGGGGCAAATTTTGAAAGTGAGCTCTTGGCAGAACTGCTCAAGTTCTCAGGGGTCTCCAAATCCCATACTACGGCATACCATCCCATGGGCAATGGAGGGACTGAGAGGTTTAATAGGACACTTGGCAACATGCTTAGGTCCTTGCCCCTCAGAGAAAAGAACAAGTGGCCTCAACAAATACAGAGTCTGACATTTGCATATAATGCAACTGTACATGAGACCACAGGTTTTCCCCCATTTCAGCTCATGTTTGGCCGCATCCCGAGGCTCCCCGTTGATGTGATGTTTAAACAGGTGCTCTGTGATCCTGTAGTTGTGGATCAAAAAAGTTATGTGAAAACACTCATGTCACATCTTCATGAGGCAGCTAAGATTGCCCAGACTAATGCCATCAAGGAACAAGACAAACAGGCAAAAGGATATAACAGAAAAGTAAAGGGCACTTATCTGAACATAGGAGACAGAGTACTCATTGCAAATAAGGGTGAAAGAGGAAAGAAGAAACTTGCTGACAAGTGGGATGCAACAGTGTACACAGTCAGAGACAGAAATCTGCAGACTCACACATACAAGTTGGAAGATGACAGAGGCAACATAAAGGTGGTACATCGCAACCTGGTTTTAAATATCAGCTTCCTGCCAGTAGTGACTGCTGAACTGTGTGACACTGGATCAGAGGGAGGGTCATGTGCGTCAGACCAGTTAGATTCCTTGGATGAGGAGACTGCAGAGGACAGGACCAGTGCTTGGATCAACTCAGATGATGATGAGAGTCAGGAGATCCTGAGTGAGGGACTCTCGGGATTGGGCAAGACAAGTCAACAAGCTCCAGAGGTGGTTGCAGGGGATTCAACCCAGTGTTCCCTGGTAGGAGAGGACTGCCCAGACAGAGACACAGACTTGGACAGTTTGGTAGCAGAACCTGATTTGGACCTCCCGTCTGTGTTAGACACACTTTCAGAAACTGCACTCACTCACTCACTCACATCCATCAGACACAGATCGTGATGCACACACCAAGCCCCTATCAGTAGTCCCTGTGCATGTCGCCGACACGCAGATGCCTCCAACGGATGTGTGTCATGATGTGGGTCCACAAGGACAGCCACGGGCAGGCCCGGACAATGTTGTCATGACGCGAGCCGGCCGAGTTAGTAAAAGAGTTAATCGACTCATTGAGTCCATGGTTCAAAAGCCTTTTGGCTTTAAGCCTTTGGCAAATTCAGTTAGCAGAAGGTCTCAGTCTCTTCTTACGCTGTTTTAAGTAAACCCAGGTGTTTAGAGATCTTTCTGTATTTTGATTGTAGGGGACAGTATCATTATGGCACAATTAAATACATAGTGTGTTTTTAAGGTATTGATGTGTGTGGATGGCTGGGGATGTGTGTGGTGTAAATGGCATCACACTGATCTAAGAAAGGCTGAGGCCTGATCACCCTCATGCTCTTTCTGAACCTATCTGGTAGGTGGCTTATACAGCTGATACTAGAGCTTATAGCTCGGAGGTTTAAACCCGTGCCCAGGAGCCATAAATCCTGTAGATTTGTCCCTGTGTTCCAATTAGATTATTCTCCTGACTGTTCTGGATTTTGGTGAAATCTAGGAGGGGTGGATGTAACGGATGTATTAAAAAATAATTTATATTTCACCAAAGATCCATCCTGCAGTGTTATCTTGCTTTGTCAGTATTGGTTATGTATATGTGTTTATTTATATATGTTTATTTTCTGTATTTATATTTTGGGAGCTTTTATTTTGTTTGACTTCCCACGAAGTCACTTCCTGTAGCTGCGCACTATTTTCCTCAGTCGCCTAGAGGCCCCGCTGAGGAGAGGTGAGCGTACGCTAGTGTTCTCAGTTACAGAGCGAATAAACACAGTTAAAGTAACTAAAAGTAATTCAAACACTGCTCGTTCCCTTTGTGCATTTTGTCTCATAGTTCTGTTTGATGTTTTAGTGTGAATTATTGTTTCTCTGTCGAGTACAGCACTTTATTGTAACATGCTAGTTAGCATGTCTCAGATGAGAGCATAGGAGCATGCACGTGGCTTCTCATGTGGTCCGCTATGTGGTCCACTATCCTTCTCTCTCCCTTGAAGGTGTTCATGCAGAAGTCCAGTAAAGTGAAGTTGCTGTACTGTTTTGTTTTTATTTTAAACAGGTATGTGAGCTCCCTCTTTTATTTTTGTGTCATGTGAACTGGTTATATCTTTTGTTTGTTTGTGATTCATGTTCACTGTTTCAACTCACTGTAAATATGTAAAATTGCCACTGGTAAATGAAGTCTCCCTAAAGTATAATTTTGTTGATGAGGTAATTGTCACTATATGTTCACGATGCAGTGCATTTTTGTTTGTTATATATGAATATAAATACATTTTAGCAGTATTATTTGGTAATTGGATTTGTTGTAATGTTGCACCTCAGTCGCCTAGAGGCCCCGCTGAGGAGAGGTGTTCATGCAGAAGTCCAGTAAAGTGAAGTTGCTGTACTGTTTTGTTTTTATTTTAAACAGTTCTGGGAGAATAAATCCACCCAGCTGGCAAAGTAAGAGCTGACTCCTCTGGTCATTCGCACAACACAATGCAGAGAACTAACGGCAATAAGAGTTTAAGGCCAGACCGGCTACACTTTGTCAATATTGTAGAAAATGTTAAACTTAATCATCATCTTGGCCTCCTCTGACAACCTGTTTGCTGCTGTCTGTTGCTGAAAGGCAGTGTGGAGAGGGGACACTTGGGCAGTGCATTTATAATGTGTTTCCTGAATACACTGTGCTTTTTCAGCATTCAAAGATTGATGGCACCGAGTCAGAGCACTGGCTATGAATTTCAGACAGATCAGGCCTTAACTTAACAAAAAAGTTATCAATCGTTCTTTTCATCTTTTCTCATTTTGCAACCAAATTGGTCGCACTCTAGAGCCCTGGTATTATACCGTAAGAGCAACAGGCTGGACTCTGCTTCTGCTCCTGTGCAAAGCTGATTATTAAATATGTGCAAACAGCAGCATGTTTTCTGTCGCTTTCCACATGTGGAAGGACATTAACGCCAACTTTTAAAAACCTGGCACTTCGGTAACCCCTCATTAGTCAATAGCTACGGATTAAATAGCAAAGCCCGATACTTATGTACTGAAACCAACTACTTCCGCTTGTCCACTTAAGTTAAAATGTTACATTTTTTCCTCTGATTATTTTTTTAGCATTTTTTTTACTGAATTTGTTACAAATATTCAGGTTAAAAAACTGTCCGAATTATTTTTAATGAGTTATGTTCACAAAGTCACATGTGCAGTACTCTGTACAGCTTGCATCCTTTAGGACAAATAATTTGAAGCATTAATATTTCTTGTTCACTGCTGATAACACCTCCGTATGTTGTGACCAGGATGCAGCAGCAGACTGAACAAGAACTGAAACCTGCTCCATCATCTCATCTTTGCAGATGTCCATTTATAAAGCATCAACAACTCAAAGGTAAACATGATATTGGAAAATGTGTTAGTATAAAAGGCCTTTAAAACAAATAAAAAATAAACAGCTCATATGTCAGCTGTCGGCAGAACTGTAGGACTGAACAACTTCAGATCCCGACTGTGTGAGGACAGAAGGATCAGCTCTATTTCAGATTTGAGAGATAAACTTTATATTTCAGTTTGTGATTATTCTGTTCTGTTTGTGATTACAGGAGCCGTCCTCAGATTCAGACCTCAGCACCACCCAGTGACAGCAGACAGATCATCCTATATCTTCAATCTTTGTGGTAACTCCAAAATTAACTGAAGAAAACAGTACAAAGGTTAAAGTACCACATGTGCTGTCAGTGAAAGCTGCAGCTGTTTTATTGATAAAGTTAAAGACAAAAAGTCAAAAGGATTAATCACCCCTGTAACTGTTTCACTATACATCAGCATTAACAGTACCTCAGTTTGGTGTTTCAGAAAACTGCTGATCTCAGACCTGCACAACTTCTGTTTTAAACACTGAATGTACCCAGCTACATGAAGAGCACATGATTAATTCTCTGACACAATTAAATAAAACCTGATTAAAGTCAAAGGATGTTACTTGTATTTGAACGAAAAACTTGTGATCTGGAATTCTTTCACTGTTTTTTGACAATAGTGTGTTATTTATCATAAAGTAATTCAGTCATTCATACCAGAGTAACCAGAGAGCACAACATATATTTAACTTTCTACAGGACTTAAAGCTATTATATTATGTAAAAGTCCAGACCCTCTGAGGATTATCTGAGTACTTCTAACATTACACAAAGCAAAGGTCTCCATCAGTGTTCATGAAATGCTGGGTTTATCCTTCTTGTGAAGGAGCTGCTGGTGAAGATCACGAGCCCTGCTTGATCCCGGCGATGAGTTTCAGTCTTCCTGGTGTTTCTGAAATGATGCCTCTCACTGTGGGTCAACAGAACATCTGGCACAGGACAGCTGTAATGAAAGAAATTGAAGTTTTGAAAAAAAAATCTTGGAAATGCCCTATATGTGAGAAGCAGATTTTGTATTTACTTTTCTTTTGCCAATCAAGATAACTAGAAGTATAATTTTCACCATACAATTACTGACCTTGTCATCTCCTTCACTGTCTGTTTTGGGCTCTGGCCTTGTCCTTCCCAGCGCTCATGAGACTGCTTTGCTGCACTGTGGTATGAGGTGCTAACCTGTTGACAGTGTTGGGAAGGTTAATTTTAAAATGTATTCCACCAAAGATTATAGAAGTAATGTATTCTGAATACTTTACAACTACATGAATGTACTATTGCTGGGTGATTTATTACTATTACTGAAGGCTACTCGCCATACCAATACCAACTAGATGTTAAAATGTTAATATAAATGAGTAACAGTAGGTGGACATTAGGTAAGGCTGCACTTTTTGCAACGATCTCGTGTAGAAAACTATTCCGCGTGTATATAAAACAGGTCAGCGGCTCCGAACCGTAGTAAAGGGACCTCTGGCTAATACGTCGGGTTCGTGTCGGGCTCGTAGCTGAAAACTAGTTTTACTTTGTTGTCTGGGTCGACTTTGCTAGCCAGAGACAGAGAGAGGCGTTGAAAGCAGGGGCGGAGCGTGGGGGTGGCTTACTGGGCTTAAGCCCGGGTTGTTTTGTCAGAAGCCCGGGGTATTTTGGAGTGTAATTTTTTCATAGTTAGATGTCTGGCTGACAACTGTATAAAACAAAAAGTACACACAATATTCGAAGCACATAGTGCACACTGTGGGAATTTACGACTGTGCGTGAATCCCCCCCTGATATTGGTATGATCCGAGCTTAGCGCCCCCTCGCACTAAGCGACTGAGCGAGGGGGCGGGGCAGCTGCTGCCTGTGTGCGCTGTTGGAGAAACGGAGCCAGCCATACTAAGGAGAGCCTAAGTTCGACCAGGTACCAAAGCAAATCATTCGTACCTTACAAATAATGTAAATATGACGGTGTATCACGAAAGATTGATATCAAACTGATCACTTGACGCATATTACGTTACTTGCTCTTCAAGTGAATCAACAAATGGCGAAATGAAAAGCCGAACAAATGCTATTTTTTTAGAGAGTCTTAGCTTACGTGTGTTTATTTCATATTTTCAGTTCTTACCCTCCCCGACTAAATCGGTTTCAGTTATGTACTGAAATATAAGAATGGACATTAGAGGGTTCTTTTAAAGAAAAAACTCAGGTAAATGTTATTTTATATATTATGCTTTGTATGTTGTTCAGTATATTTCTATGCCAAACAAGAGGGATTTGACTACACAGCAGGATATTCACATTTGTAACCAGATATTTACATACACTTTAGGGAGAAAACATTTTTACTGTACAACATCAATTTAGAGTAAACTTTTGTTTTAGAAAAATATTGAAATATCTTTTGAATTAGTTAAATGTCAGAATAAAGAGAGACAGAGCTGTCTGTTTTTTATCACTTTCATCAAATTTAGGAGCACATACACTAAGTTTATTGTTAATTAATAAGAAAACTCCAGACGATTCCATTCTGAGCTGAAGAAGCTTCTGATAGGTTAGTAGAGTCCATGTGAGTAAATTGGTGGCACAGCTGTGGATGCATATAAGGCAAAACACAGAGCCTGTTTCTTTGACATGGGAAAATCAAGAGATGTCAACCAAAACACCAGGAAAAGAACTGTGGAGCTCCATAAGTGTGGCTCAAGTTTGAATACAATTTGGTGCCATTTACAATTAAGAAATACAGATAGTTTCTCTCTTTACTCTTAAAGTTAACAAATATGTTTTTTATATTTATCAATCTAAAAAAATAAACATTTAGTCTGATTTGATGTTACAATTAAAAAAGTGTTTGTGTTTTGATCTGAAGAGTATATAAATATCTGGTTTCAACTGTATATTTGATGATTGTCAGCACAAAGAGGGAGAGAGAGGAGCAGAGAGGGAGAGAGAGGAACAGAGAGGGAGATGGAGAATGAGGACAGAACAGAGATGAACAAGAGCAGGTGACACAGACATGTTAGTCAAATGGTTGTTTACCAAAAGTATCACCGTATCACAGGTCCTCATGTATCTCGTACCTAGTGTTTCTTTTTAGGTTTGCTATTTTTCAAATTCTACATTTATTAAGCTTGAACATTTATTAGGCTTGTTTGCACAACAAGGCTAAATAATTATATAAACTTTTCTCAATCTAAATATTGGACTTTGGTAGAATTAAAAAATAAGTGTAGTGCAGGTCTATGATGATTTTTAGTGCTACTATCATCTAGTTCTGATTCTGGTTCTGTCTTGGTTAAATCCTAAGTAGTGATGAGTTTGAACTGTTGTAGTCCTGTTTTAATTCCGGATCAGTTCTGGGTCTGGTTGAATTGGGGTTTAGTCCCTGTGTCTTGATACAGCCCCGACTTTGTTCTGCCTTGCTGCTTAATTAAAAAAACTAGTATAAGGTGTCCTGCATGTGTGATATATATTTTTCCCTATATGAAGTCATTCTTTTTTGAACAAAACTCAAAACAGAGCCTATCAATCTTTCAGTCATTTCTAACCCCCCCCCCCCAAAAAAAAAAAAAAAAATACCACATGCATACTACCCTTTAGGGCTAAGCCCCGGGTGTTTCAAATGTCTGGCTCCGCCTCTGGTTGAAAGGCTGCTCCAACGGAACTTATTGTTTCAGAGGAAAACACGAACACGGTATACAGTCGAGTCTTAATAGCTTACTTACAGCTGGGCTCGTCAGGCACTCTTTTTGGCTGCAGTGGTTATTATTATATTTACATGCTTCCAGCTCCCGTTTCTGCTCCGTGACAGCTCGTACTTTTCCTTTTTCTCCCTCCTCGCTCACAGACACATCACGGGTATGGCAGTCCATTCTCCCTGCAGCACGGACTACACTGCCCATGAGGCTACATTGTTTAGGGCAGGGGTGGGCAAACTTTTTGATTCGTGGGCCACATTGAGTTCTAACATTTGACAAAGGGGCCGGAACAGGAGCAGATAGATGGCATGCTTTGAAAACATCACCTCATTGGGGGAAAAATACACATCTTGGGATATGGAGAAAACATGTGCTTTAATTTCCAATGAAAATGAAGAAAAGCATTACAATAAAATCTCTGACTTCGAAATGAGTCTTTAAACACTGAAAATCAAATAAATGAACATTTTATTTTAAAGCACTGAAAGTTCTGTTATCCTTCAGGATATCACATCACTCTCCTCCTGACTCTTTTTTTTTTTTTTTTTTTTTTCCCCTTTCCAAAAACGGTAGGAGATGCAGATGTACTTGTCCTGTTCCTTTTATTCAATTTGTTTCATTGGTGCCAAAAGTCAACAACGACCAGTGCAAGAACGAAACAGTTGCAGCAAGTCAGTCTGTGAAGCGTTATATTTGATCTGCGCGCACTGTTCATTTTAACAACGTGTGTATCACGGAGACACACACATTTTAATGGGAGCAGTGTTGTTGGTCTCCTTTTTTAGCCAGCGCATCAAAGTCTGGAGTTAGTTTTGTTGTGGCGATTCTCAGGATGGATCTGAGGTGTAGGTCTGTTAACTTGGATCTGTGGCTGGCTTTGTTGATGTTCATGACGCTGAATGTCTGTTCACACACGAAGGTAGAGCCGAACAAAGCCAACATCATCTGCGCTTTTCGCCTTAGATTTGGAAACGCGGCATCATTGAGTGAAGCATAGAAGTCATTTAGTTTCAGAGAGCTGAACTTCTCTTTTAAGGCAGGGTCGGACTGAAGGTCGATGAGTTCGAGCTGAAGCTCCTCTGGAGCTGTTTCAGGGTCTTGTGACAGAGGAAAGGCCAGTGACTTGTCAATTTTATCGAAATCCAAAAACCGACGGCAGAATTCTCCGTGCAGTGCATCCAGTGACTCACTGTATTTCTTTACTTTTGCTCCGGCCTCTTTCAGCGTGGCTAGTGTAGGAAAATGAGTGAATGACGTGTTCAAAATCTGCCTGGAGAATAAAGCCAGCTTGGATTTGAAGGCTTTCACGTTTGTGTGCATGTCATGCACAAACTGCTCCTTCCCCTGCAGTTTCACGTTGAGCTCATTCAAGTGTGAAAATACATCCATAGCAAACGCAAAGTCACACATCCAGCTCTTGTTGCTCAGCTCAGGAAATTCCTCAGTCTTCCCCTGCCGCTCCAAAAACACGCCAATCTCCTCTTTGAGCTCCCACACTCGTTGAAACACTTTGCCCAAACTCAACCAGCGGACACGGGAGTGATAAAGCAGGTCCTGGTGATCCGCATCAGTTTCCTCCAAGAACGCAATGAACTGACGGTGCTGAAGTCCCCGTGCGCGTATGAAGTTGACAAGTTTCACCACAGGATTCACAACATGATTCAGCTGTAACACCGATTTACATAGAGATTCCTGGTGGAGGATGCAGTGGAGAAAAATGACATCCTGGTCAGGGTTTTCATCTTTCACTTTATTCTGGATTCTCCTCAGCAGGCCAACGTTTTTTCCCGTTAAATTCGGAGATCCATCTGTGGTGACGTTAACAAGCTTACTCCAGGGAAGCTTCATCACATCAGAATTGCAGGGGAAATAAAACATTAACAAGGTTAATTTATTAATTTTTTTTCAAGTTTGGCGGGCCGGATCAAAACGTTTAACGGGCCGCATGTGGCCCCCGGGCCGTAGTTTGCCCATGCCTGGTTTAGGGCGATGCCTGTAACACTCTGCCTGTTGCCTTCATATTAAATCATTTTTGTATAATAATTTTTAGAGGCTCTTGTTTGGGTTTCCACCGGTGTGGAATTACCAAAAATTGAGAGACCATAGCCTAACATATGAAACAGGAAAATACCGCCATGTAATCCATTTATTTCAACAAACTAACTGTATTCTCAATATCACCTATTGAACGGTAACTGTAACGGATACATTTACTCATATTTTGTATTTCAAATACGTGTATTACATGTATTACATTACTCCCCAACACTGCCTGTTGATGAGATCTTGTGCCGCTCCTAAAACACCGGCCTCCAACTCCTAAAGAGACACGGGTGTCCCTAAATTTAGCAAATATTAGCTTCAGGCTAGCTTGCTACAACGAATAGGCTAATACCAGCATTTTACCACAAGTTCACCAGATGTAGCTAAAAAAAAAAACTAAACTAATGTCCAGTCCAGTGGGACAGCAAGGAAAAATGACAAAAAATGATTACTTACTTGCGGTTTCGAGGGTCAAGCTGAAATTGAAGCAGCCATTGAAAGACGGGAAGAGAGAAAGTTGGCAGCTTGGCCAGCACTAGTGGCCTCTATAATGTATGCAAATACATGCGGGCCGGAATTCCCCCCCCAGCGCGCCCCCGGATGCCAAAACAGTGCCAGCAGATTGAAACTGAAAAATGGTTTGAAACAGAAAAAAATGGATTGAAACTGGAAAAAAAAATTGTAAGCGAAAACAAAAAAATTACAGTTTCAATTAATTGTTTTTCACTATCAATTTTTTTTTTCGGTTTCAATACAAGATTTTTCAGTACATTTATTTCAGTTACAATATTTTTTTCGGTTTCATTTCAAGGTGGCATCGTTCTGATTCCATATAAACGTTTCATCACTCATCCAAGTGACTTCTTCAGTCTCAGCTGACTGCAGATTTCCCCAACCTTATAAACAGTACATTTTCATAGTGAAGGAAACTAACGCCACGGAATGAACAATGTGCTGGGGGGTTAGTTCCATGATTGTTAGTATGCAAATTCTTATGGCTATTGATCAATGACAACTAATCAAAGCCTACTGATCAATGGCCATGAGTACCATTCACAGAAAGTGGGGAATGGCTACAATCACAGCATTATAAGATGGCGAAAGATGTACCCTTGGGCCCCCCTTCTCGATTCAGAGATGGTCAGCATCCTGACAGCCCAATGGACGAAGCTGTCTCTCAGTCTGCGTGTTCTGGCCCAGAGGCTCTTCAGTATCCTTCCTGATGGCAGCAAACTGAAGACGCTGTTGAAGGGATGAGTGGAGTCACCTGTAATAGAGAGGACCTTCCAGATGAGGCAGGTGGAGTAGATCTCCTGCGGAGGGAGGCAAGAGAGGTCCCCACAATGCTCTCGGCTGCTCTCACTACCCGTTGTCATTTTTTCCTGCAGAACCCAGTGCAGGAGTCATACCACACAGTGATGCAGCTGGTGAGGATACTCTCAACTGTGCCTCTGTAGAAGATTCTCATAATGGGGGTTGAATCCCTTGTGCTTCTCAGTTTGCAGAGGAAGTAGAGTCGCTGTTGGTCTTCTCCACATTCAGTGACAGGTTGTCGTTGCTGTACCACTCTGCCAGATGGTTAACTTCATCCCTGTAGTAGATCTCGCCGTGGGTCAGCAGAGTGGGGGCTCAACACACATCCTTGGGGAGCCCCCGTATTCAGTGTTCTTGGGCTGGAGGTGTTGCTGCCGACCCGTACTGTCTGCTGTCTTCCTGTCAAGAAATCTAGCAGCCCATTATACAGCAAGGTGCTGATCAGGGCATTTTGACTAGAGACTGGCCCACCAGGTATTATAGGAAAAACCATAAAGCCTTTGAATTAGTGATGGGATTTCCGGCTCTTTTTAGAGAACCGGCTCTTTCGGTTCGGCTCACTAAAAAGAGCCGGCTCTTTCGGCTCCGAACCGGCTCTTCAGGATGTTTTGTTGCTTTCATTTATTTATTATTAACAATAATATAAAATTATGCACAAAAGGAATTACTAATGTAAAAAAAAACAGTGGTTTTATTTATATATGTTTATATATAAATATATACGGTGGCCCCTAGAGACAAAACACGTACAAACTAAAAAAGCACGTACAAACTCCAAAACACTTTTCTAGCATGAACTGAACTTCCAAAACAGAGCTACCTAGATCACTTAAATTGCACAATTGAAAGCATGAAAGCACATGTGTATTGTTTGTGTATTTATACGCAAGCATTCATATATAGTCAAATAATAAAAAAAAATTTTCATTTACCTGTTATTACCACACACCAAATCCAGTCGTTGGTACTTGCTGGCATGTGTAGCGACTAGGTAACAAAAGTTCAACGCTGCCCCCTAGCATCCTGGAGCACTTCTGTTGCCTTTTGTACGTGTTTTAGAGTTTTTATGTGTTTTGGAGTTTTTACGTGTTTTGGAGTTTTTACGTGCATCAGGGTTCGTACATGCTTCAGGGTTCGTACGTGATTTGAAGTTTGTATGTGCTTTGTCTGTAGGGGCCAACGTAAATATACTTTTATTTATTCACGCCACATAAAATGTAATAAATAAATCATATAATACAAAAACCAACTATTCACATTTCAACTTTTAACTATTTAAATTTTCAGCTTTTTCCTTTTACAAAATTAAAGTGAAACAACACAAAACACTGCAAACCAGTTGTGGACGATTACTATACCTTTCTAATGTGACGTTGTTGTCCCTGGCTCTCTTTTTCTCTCTCTCCCTCCTGCTCTGTTCAGTGCTACTGAGTGTAACTACCGCCCTTCCCCCCTCTGCCCAGCATAAAGCACAAGGCTCGCATGCTGAGTGAAGCGGAAAAAAGTGCGAGAGAGAGAGGGTGAGAGAAAGAAAGAAAAAAAAAAACCACGGCTCGCGATAAGGAGCTGGCTCGCGTCGTTCACGTCAAAGACCTGGCTCTAAGAGCCATTTCGTTCGCGACCGACCCATCACTACTTTGAATGAAAACAAACGCTGTTGTCACAGTGATGTACACTGTCTTGTTGGTATATATGTATCAATCTAATAAACTTAAACCTACACCATCCTCCCTATTCTGGTATTCTAAACAGTACCCAAAAGTAGACTGCTTGGTCGAGTTAACCTCCTAAACTATCTAGAACACATGGTGAAAACCTGAAATTAAGACAGAGGAGACTAGAGGTCAGACATGATCATTACTGATTACTGATGACAGATTTAGATATATTTTCATAAACCATTCATTTGCCACATCAAAAAACAGCATCATGGGGTGGTGGCAGGGCAAAATATTTTTTCTAACATGGCAACCTTTAAAAAGTGAAAGGAGATAGAAAGACAGGTGAGAAAGAATAAAACTTAATTGACTTTTTGATGGCATTTTACACACAGTACTGGTACAGTATCTAGAAAATGTGGGAAAATACTGGCATCATATACAGTACTTCTGAAGAAATTATGTTGGGACCCTCGAAAAAATTACTATGTACAATAATGGATTTCTATACATTTTACATCAGATGAAAACGTTTGTTGTAAGAGTCACATAATTATTTATACAAAGTTTCTAAATGACATAACAAAGAAAAGTATTTCCTCCTCCTTGAATCGCTACCTTATCGTGGTGGAGGGGTTTGTGTGTCCCAGGGATCTCAGGGGCTATGTTGTCTGGGGGCTTTTGCCCCCTGGTAGGGTCTCCCCTGGCAAATTGGTCCTGGGTGAGGGACCAGACAAAGAGCGATTCAGAAGACCCTTATGAAAAGAATATCGAGGGAACAGTTTACCCTGCCCGGGATAGGGTTACCAGGGCCCCGCCCTCGAGCCAGGCCCGGGGAGGGTGCCCGAGGGCGAGCGTCTGGTGGCCGGGCCTTAGTCCATGGGGCCCGGCCGGGCACAGCCCGAAGAGGAGACATGGGCCCATCCTCCCGCAGGCCCACCACCTGCAGGAGGCGCCATAGGGGTCGGGTGCATTGTGTGCCGGGTGGCGGCCAGGAGCGGAGGCCCTGGCGGACTGACCCCCGGCTGCCAAGACTGGCAATAGGGACATGGAATGTCACCTCTCTGGTGGGGAAGGAGCCTGAGTTAGTGCGTGAGGTTGAGAGGTACCGGCTAGATATAGTCGGGCTCACCTCTTCGCATGGCTTGGGCTCTGGAACCAGTCTCCTGGAGAGGGGCTGGACTCTGTCTCAGTCTGGAGTTGCCCCTGGTGAGAGGCGGCGGGCTGGGGTGGGTATTCTAATATCCCCTCGGCTTGCTGCCGGTACGTTGGGGTTTTTCCCGGTGGACGAGAGGGTTTGTTCCCTGCGCTTTAGGGTCGGGGAACGGGTCCTGACTGTCATCTGCGCTTATGCGCCGAGTGGCAGTTCGGAGTACCCAGCCTTCTTAGAGTCCCTGGGGGGATGAGGGGGGGTGCTGGAAGGTGCTCCACCTGGAGACTCTGTTGTCCTGCTGGGAGACTTCAATGCTCACGTGGGTAACGACAGCGAGACCTGGAGAGGCGTGATTGGGAGGAACGGCCTCCCTGATCTGAACCCGAGCGGTGCTTTGTTATTGGACTTCTGTGCTAATCACAGTTTGGCCATAACGAACACCCTGTTCGAACATAAGAGTGTCCATAAGTGCATGTGGCACCAGGACGCTCTAGGCCGTAGGTCGATGATCGATTTTGTAATCGTATCACCAGACCTGCGACCATATGTTCTGGACACTCGGGTAAAGAGAGGGGCTGAGCTGTCAACTGATCACCACCTGGTGGTGAGTTGGATCAGGTGGCGGGGGAGGACGCTGGACAGACCTGGTGCACCTAAACGCGTAGTGAGGGTGTGCTGGGAACGTCTAGCAGAGGCCCGAGTCCGCGAGATCTTCAACGCACACCTCCGGCAGAGCTTCAACAGCATTCCGAGGGAGACTGGGGACATTGAGTCCGAATGGACTATGTTCAGCGTCTCCATTGCTGAAGCTGCTGCATTGAGCTGCGGCCGCAAGGTGGTTGGTGCCTGCTGTGGTGGTAATCCCCGAACCAAATGGTGGACACCAGAGGTGAAGGGAGCCACCAGGCTGAAGAAGGAGTCCTATCGGGCTTGGTTAGCCTGTGGGACTCCGGAGGCAGCCGACAGGTATCGACAGGCCAAGCGGAATGCAGCTCGTGCAGTGGCTGAAGCAAAAACTCGGGTGTGGGAGGAGTTCGGAGAGGCCATGGAAAAAGACTTTCGGACTGCCTCGAAGAGATTCTGGCAAACCGTCAGGCGTCTCAGGAGGGGAAAGCGGTGCTCTACCTGCACTGTGTATAGTGCTGGCGGAGCGATGCTGACGTCGACTGAGAAAATTGTCAGGCGGTGGAAGGAATACTTCGAGGACCTCCTTAATCTCACTGACACGTCTTCCGAGGAGGAAGCAGAGTCTGGGGATGAGGGGAATGACCCGCCAATTTCCGGGGGCGAGGTCACTGAGGCAGTTAAACAACTCCTTGGTGGCAGAGCCCCTGGTGTTGATGAGGTCCGCCCCGAGTTCCTGAAGGCTCTGGACGCTGTAGGGCTGTCCTGGTTGACACACCTCTGCAATGTTGCGTGGAGATCAGGGGCAGTACCTGTGGACTGGCAGACCGGGGTAGTGGTCCCCATCTTTAAGAAGGGGGACCGGAGGGTGTGTTCCAACTACAGGGGGATCACACTCCTAAGCCTCCCTGGGAAAGTCTATGCCAGGGTGCTGGAAAGGAGAGTTCGTCCGCTAGTCAAACCTCGGATACAGGAGGAACAATGCGGTTTTCGTCCTGGTCGCGGAACACTGGACCAGCTCTTTATCCTCTCGAGGATACTTGAGGGTGCATGGGAGTTTGCCCAACCAGTCTACATGTGTTTTGTGGACTTGGAGAAGGCATTCAACCGTGTCCCTCGGGGTGTCCTGTGGGAGGTGTTGCGGGAGTATGGGGTGTCTGGCCCATTGCTACGGGCCATTCGATCCCTATACAACCATTGTAAGAGCTTGGTTCGCATTGCCGGCAATAAGTCGGACTCGTTCCTGGTGGGTGATGGGCTCCGCCAGGGCTGCCCTTTGTCTCCGGTTCTGTTCATAATTTTTATGGACAGGATTTCTAGGCGCAGCCAAGTGGCGGAGGGCTTTCGCTTTGGTGGCCTCAGAATCTCATCTCTGATTTTTGCGGATGATGTGGTTCTGTTGGCTTCATCGGGTGAGGGCCTCCAGCTCGCACTGGAACGGTTCGCAGCCGAGTGTGAAGCAGCGGGAATGAGGATCAGCACCTCCAAATCTGAGGCCGTGGTTCTCAGCCGGAAAAGGGTGGAGTGCCCACTCCGGGTCGGGGATGAGTTCCTGCCCCAAGTGGAGGAGTTCAAGTATCTCGGGGTCTTGTTCGCGAGTGATGGGAGAAGGGAGCCGGAGATCGACAGACAGATTGGGGCTGCAGCTGCAGTAATGCAGACGCTGCACCGGTCCGTTGTGGTGAAGAGGGAGCTGAGTGTAAAAGCGAAGCTCTCAATTTACCGGTCGATCTACGTCCCTACCCTCACCTATGGCCACGAGCTGTGGGTAGTGACCGAAAGAACGAGATCGTGGATACAAGCGGTAGAAATGAGCTTCCTCCGAAGGTTGGCTGGCCTCTCCCTTAGAGATAGGGTGAGAAGTTCGGCCATCCGGGAGGGGCTCAGAGTAGAGCCGCTGCTGCTCCACATCGAAAGGAGCCAGCTGAGGTGGTTCGGGCATCTGACAAGGATGCCCCCTGGGCGCCTCCTGGGTGAGGTGTTCCAAGCATGTCCCACCGGGAGGAGGCCCCGGGGCAGACCCAGGACACGCTGGAGAGATTATATCTCTCGGCTGACCTGGGAACGCCTTGGTGTTCCCCCGGATAAGCTGGAGGAGGTGGCTGGGGAGAGGGAGGTCTGGGCCTCTTTGCTTAGGCTGCTGCCCCCACGACCCGGCCTCGGATAAAGCGGATGAAGATGGATGGATGGATGGAGAAAAGTATTTCTTTGTGCCCCCCCCCTTTCCCTGTTAATGCCCTACATGGCCCCCTGGCAAAACTTTGCTAGACCCACCCCTGCACAGTTACCAGCTGTCAGCTACTTAGAAAAGGATCCTGGTGTTATTTAGCTCTCAAACTGTTCATAATTTCCCATCAACTCAATCATGTCACCTAAAAGGTAAACCTGTTTCTCCATCACCTGTTGATGATCCAGTGAGGACATCTCCTAGTTTCATCTTCATGTTTCCCTCTCACCAGATAACCAAACCGATATTATGACCAGCAGCTTTCACAGCTGTGGCTCCAGCAAACATCAGCTGAAACTAGAAATTAATATTAAATAAATTCTAACAACAGCTGATCAAGCTTAAACGTGCTGCTGTTGCTTAGTGCGACATCCGCCGGTTTCTTCTTTCTGGAGCAAAGTGGGAGATAAACAAATAAGAGAGAAAAGCCAATCAGCTGATCATTGATCAGTTTCATGATTGAAGTAGAAACAGGAGAGGGAAGGGAGAGAATGAGAGAAGAAGAGGCAGCTGTGCAGCAAAGACACAGAACTCCAGTGAAACTCCAGTTTTGTGTCTTTTTCATTGTAGCTGAAGTCCGGGACAAACTGTTCCTTTTCACCTCAATACGAAACAAGCAATATTTTCTCTGAATACCAGAAGATTCCGTTTTTTACCAGACGATTGGAAACTCTAATAACTAACCTTATAAATAAAATAAGATAAAACAAGTTCAACATCAATAATATCATAGCACCCGCCCAGCAATATAGAAACTCCATTATGCTAGCTAGTAGCATAATGGTTATTATTGTAATAACAATTACAAGTTATTGTAACTGACTGTAAAAAGTCTGTAAAAACACAACATTAAAAGTCCAGTGGAGCGGTGCAGAAGGGAACCCGGCGGCGTCCTCGCCTTCCTCTCCGCGTTCTGCGCCCCGGTGCGCTAAAGAAAGAAAGGCAGCAGCAGTCACTACTCTTTTAGGCAGCTATCATTCATTAAAGGGGACAAGTCAAAAGACTTACCCCGGGTGGGCAGAGCTCTTAACTCTGCTCGCCACTTCTTTGTAACCGCCAATCGGCACCGGCCCGCCTCGCCGCCTCTAATTCCCCGCAGACGCGTAATCTGGCCTCCTGTTGAGCAGCAGTGGACTGCTCGCTCCGCGTCCCTGGTCCCTGGCGCTGTATCTTCCTCCCCCTTGACGCCAAGCTCCACCACTGAGCACTCTCTGTAAATTACCACTCCCTCCTTTCCTCTCAGGTGTGTCCAATTAGTAAAATGGGAAAAGGGCGGAGTCTCTCCAGAACAGATTGACAGTATAACCAAAAAAATGCAATATAAAAAATAAATAAGCACACTTCACATTAAAACACAGCAAAGCAAAACAACATCCATCCTTCCCTAGATGACACATCCACCTGCCCAGTAGCGGTTTTTGATACGGGCGACACGGGCGGGTTTTTTTTGCTGGGCGGGCATCGGCAAAAAAAAAATTGCTCGTACTCATGCTGCCCCGACGTCATGCCAGCGCATATTGGGAATGGCATAGGCACCGATCGGTTTGCTGGGAGTAAGGGCGCCTTCCGTTAGCGAGGTGAGCCTGCTGCTTGCTGCACAGGGAGGAGAGGGCGGGGTGGCGGGGGATTCACTGGCTGGCTGGAGCGGCATCTAATAACCAACAATAATATGATACAGAATTATAATTTGCACCGATGTCTTTTTCGAAATTCTATACGCGAAAAGTGAGCACGAGAGCTCACTGCTTGCGCGCCTGCTTGCTGCCGAAGTCAAAGTAAACTTTGTCATCTCCGCTACATACAGTCCAGTATATAGAGAGACGAGGCTCCAGTTACAGCAGTGCAAGTAAACAAACAATAAATATAAGAAGAGTAAGGAAATAAATCTACACTTTAGGACTCGTGGTAAAGGGATCAATAACAATTTGAAATTTATAATTTACAGTTTGATGATTTAAAGTCTCACACACAACCTGTCGAAAGGGGAGGGGGGTGGTTGCTTCCAAATAGAGCACATTTCATTCATAATGTTGTAAATCCAAGCCCATTATCTATTCATGATTTGAATCCTGGGTTGTGCGAAATGGAAGATGGACAAGAAAAGTTCAAAGCCATCAGGTCCTCAGTTTAGAAAAAAGAGAAAAGAAGAGGAGGAGAAATGAGAAAAAGATACAGGTAAGCAGATGTGTCATTGGATAATGGCAGGTCATCCTGAAACAATCAGAATCAGAATACTTTATTAGGGTCTCTTCATATGTGTGTGTGTGTTTCTCTGGTGAAATTCAGTATGGTTTCGACAACAGTTCTATGTTAATGTACAATCCTTAATATGTTTTGTGTGTGTGTGTGTGTGTGTGTGTGTGTGTGTGTGTGCATGGGGTGGGGGGGCGTCAGAGGGAGTGCTCGCCCAGGGCGCCAAACAGGCTAGGACCGCCACTGCACCTGCCAGCGTGTTGCATCTGCTGGCCTCCACCACTTGCTAATGTTACTGAATCTGTGGAAGCTCTGCAATAGCCACCACCAAACAACTGAGTTATTTTTACACATCTCCCTTCATCTGTCCAATCCACCACCTTTCAGTGTTTATACCGTTACGGAAAAAAAAAAAAAACGGCCCATAAAAACGAAAAATCACCATCGGCCCACCGGGCAAATGCCCGGTATGCCCGATGGCCAGTCCAGCTATGGCCATGAAAGGTGCAATACAAATAAAATATTAGTTAATTATTTCACATTAAGATTCTGACAAGG
This sequence comes from Simochromis diagramma, assembly GCF_900408965.1. Taxonomy (NCBI): domain Eukaryota; kingdom Metazoa; phylum Chordata; class Actinopteri; order Cichliformes; family Cichlidae; genus Simochromis; species Simochromis diagramma. Next base: position 310,215 of record NW_024387255.1, on the reverse strand, counting down.
GCGTAGATTTGGTTTTGGCATTGGTGGGGGCGGATGATTCAACCACCGAACCATGACGTTTCTTTTTTTTCCCTTTTTGTCTTTGCTTCTTGATAATTAAAAAAAGGAGAAATATACTTGCCTACATATGTTATTCTGCATGCTTTTAAACCATTTAAAATTACAATTCATAGTTTTATATGTGAAATATATAATGTTAAATTACTATTAAACAAATGACTAAAGTATTTTAGGCTTTAGTTTACTTCCACATTCCATATAAATCAGGTATCATACAAAAATAAAAATAGCTTCAAATACAGTCATGACAATAAAAGAATATGACTTTAAGGACTTAACAACATTACTTCAGTTATAGTACACCAACATCTCTGATACATTAGCACTAAGGGAACACTGAATGACCTGGTGGTTTTTGTCCATAAAACTACTCATCTAAGATTACCACAAAGTAAAAGATCTCTCAGCAAAATTATGCAACATTTTAGCCACACTGTTGCCCCAATCAAATCAGTGAGCTGGGATTTTTTATTCTAAACATGAACTACTGTTACAACAACAGACATGGACTACTGGTGTCCCACACAACAACTCAATGTCCACTATGTGAAGGAGCCGAACACATGCCTTCTCCTCTCGTTAGCTGAGATAAGCTGCTGGCATATTTGTTTTACATCTATGCTGTCCAGTCTCTACTGGTGGACAAGGCATACAGCAGCATTGTTTAATCTCATTTGAGTCATTGTTGACCTTAGCCATCTTTTTAGTCTTCTGAGATCACTGAAGTATCTTTCATCCTAAGTACATTCAAGGTTCAAGGTTCTTTATTTGTCACATGTATAGTTATACAAGTATAACACACAGTGAAATAGTGAAATGTAGCCTGACACGCTCCTCGACATGTGCAAAAATAGGGGGGGGGGCTGTAGAGGAAGAACATTATATATATAGTATATACATTGGGTGAATGTGCAGTAGTACCAGCAAGCAGGTGAATTCTGTACATTAATAAGAATAGACATCTGACTATTTTACAGGATAGACAATATAAACATATTTAAAATTAAAGGAATTTGAAATGTACATTGTTCCTTGGTTTAGTGTCTGGAAGAGAGTCCTGTCTCAGTCAATTATAGATGATGTGAGATGATTCGAGCGGGCGGGTGTGTGTGTTTAGGGCACGGATGGCTTGGGGATAGAAGCTCCACTTGAGTCTCTCTGTCTTTGCCCGGAAGATGCGGAACCTTCTACCAGATTGCAGAAGTTGGAACAGTTTGTTGCCAGGATGGGACGGGTCCTTCAGTATCTGCGCTGCTCTAGTCCGGCATCTCCTGGTGTAGGTGTCCTGAAGCGGGGGGAGAGCAATCCTGCAGCAGCGTTCTGCTGTACGGATCACTCTCTGGAGAGCTTTTTGGTCCTTCACACAGCTGTTCCCAAACCACGATGTCATGTTCTGTGTGAGGATGCGTTTTATCCTCAGATTAAAATTATTACTATGTGCTTGATGTGCCTCACCTTTGGCCCTGGCTCTTCCCCTCTGACTGCACTAGGACATATTGCTACCTGATAAAATAACACATTGATTCATGCCATATAAAAAGTGAGACATGTCAATTCAGATTCTTTGTCAAATATACACTAATGAATCAATTTACATCAGCAGCCTAACAATTGTTATGATGATAAGTACTAGTTAATCTATAGCACCAAATCATCAGTCAGTCACCTGTGACCTCGCCTCTTCACCTCTGTTTGAGCTACAACATGGCAGAGCTGCCTCTGTCACCTGACTAATAGGACATACATGACAATAAGAATAAAATGTGTAGCTGCTTCAGTGTTTCTGCCAGTTTGTGAAGATCTTGACTCATCAGTAATGTTTGTAGCGTGAGTGCATTTTTAAAACAATTTGTGCAAACCAGTGTTGGGGAGTAACGGAATACATGTACCGCCGTTACGTATTTAAAATACAAAATATGAGTAACTGTATTCCGTTACAGTTACCGTTTAAAAAGGTGGTATTTAGAATACAGTTACTTTGTTGAAATAAATGGATTACACGGCGGTACTTTCCTGTTTCATATTGTGGTGGGTCAGGACTGTTTGGGTTTTGTTTGACAGCTATGTTCTGTTGTTCCAGGCAGCAGCGTTACAGTTGCCGTGGTTACAGGGTGACGCTCTTTCTCTCTGCATGTTTCCTGGGTGAGGGAGTGCCTTTTTGTTGTTGTTGTTGTGCTAAGCTGCAGAATACTACAGCTCTAAAGAATGTAGCCTCGTGGGCAGTGTAGTCCGTGCTGCAGGGAGAATGGACTGCCATACTCGTTATGTGGCTGTGAGCGCGAGGAGGGAAAAAAAGGCAAGTGGACAAGTAGGAGCTGTCATCGAGCAAAAACGGGAGCTGGAAGCATGTAAATATAATAATAACCACTGCAGCCAAGAAGAGTGCCTGACGAGCCCAGTTGTAAGTAAGCTATTAAGACTCGACTGCACGCTGTGTTCCTGTTTTCCTCCGAAACAATAAGTTCCGTTGGAGCTGCCTTTCAACGCCAGACAACAAAGTAAAGCTATTTTTCGGCTACGAGCCCGACACGGAGCCCGACACGGAGCCCGACATGGAACCCGACATATTAGTCAAAGGTCCCTTTACTACGGGTTTGGAGCCCCGGACCTTCAGTAACAGTAATAAATCACAGCAATAGTACATTCACGTAGTTGTAAAAAGCATGATATTCAGAATACGTTACTCTCGTCGAGTAACGTAATGGAATACGTTACAGAATACATTTTGGGGCATGTATTCTGTAATCTGTAATGGAATACATTTTAAAAGTAACCTTCCCAACACTGGTGCAAACTGCACTACAAGGTGGAATATTTGCAAAATCATGACTACCTCATGATATTTTGTCTCAAAAATTAACCCTATGAATATGTCAGTGCCATTAGGATGAAATTATTGTGTCACCAACATTTTAACGTTAGACATATAATTTTAACAGCCTCTGTAAACTAATATCCTGGCTTGCTCGAGGTTGACGTTTTCTCTGACAGTTTCAATCAAAACTAGAAAAATTTGCATTTCCTGCGAAAATGCAGTGTGGATGCTTTAAAGCTGAAGCTGTATGCAAAAACTAGCTGAAAAAGCTGAAAAGTTGCAGAAATTGTAAAAACTTTGCAGAAGCAAAATAACTTTGCTAAAATGTAATAACTTTGCAGAACTGCAATATCTTAAAGGAAACTTAATACTTGGCAGAAATACAATAGCATAGCAGAACGTAGCAGAAATATTGAACTTACCAGAAACATTATAACTTCTCAAAAATACAAGACTTTAGGAGAAATAGTATAAGATAACAGAAAGAATATATTTAGCCAGAAATACTTAAACATTATGGAAATACTATGATTTAGGAAAATAGTACAACATAGCAGAAATACTGTGATTTACCAGAGACACTGTGATGAACTATGAATATTGTAATTTTAAATTAATACTGTGTTTTACCACAAATATTTATATATATATATATATATATATATATATATAAAATGGCAGAAATACTATAATTTAGCAGAAATACTATATTAAGCACAAATCCTTTAAAAAGCAGAAATACTATATTAAGCAATATAAATATCGTATAAAAATCCTGTAAAAAGCAAAAATACTGTACTATGATTTGGTAGAAAAACTATAATTTAACAGAAATACTATATTTGGCAGAAATACTATATTTAGCACAAATCTTATATAATAGCAGAAATAGTATGATTTAGCACAATAGTAATAACTTAAACAGAAAAATTGGAAAAGCAAAATGGACAACTGAAAAAATGCTGAACATGCTGTGGGTCCCTCAAATATACTTGTTAGATGAAAACAATATATATATAACAGCCACACAATCACAAATATGGACACATATGGAAACACACATGCACAGAGAGACACACACACAAGATCCAATTCAGTCAACCAGTCTAAATATATTGAATTTGAATCTTAGAATGAGATCATCCCATAAAAAGGCTGTCTCTCTCTCTCTGTCACACACAAACACACACACACACACACACACACAGACACACACACACACACAGCAGCAGCAAGTGAACTGGGGCTGTTAAAAGCATGTTTCTTAGTCAGTCAAACAGCTGTGAGCTGCTGAATTTGAATCCACCGATCAGAGAGGCTGTGCACTTTTTCCCGCCAAAACAGGTGCACGCAGCACAGAGAGACACAGGATTATTGCAGTCTATTTCTCATAGTGAGGACTCCCCTCAAACAAATGACCATAATTTCCTAACCGTAGGGGCTAGAACGGTTATTCTTACACCGTTTTGTTCAGAGGAGATTGGGGAATCTTCAAGTGTTGACAATTTATCATTAAAATATGAATTTTTAGAGATATATGACATGGATGACTTGTTGACTTAGAAGCCACGAATTCCCCAATATGCAAATTTGAATGCCTCAGCCCCCATATATGATTGGCTGGCTGGGAAGCCGTGCAGGCCCTGATTTGTGGATTTGAATTCCTCAGCCCTCAGATATGATTGGCTGGCTTAGAAGCCATGAAGGCCTCAATATACAAATTTGAATGCCTCAGTCCACATATATGATTGGCTGGGAAGCCGTGCAGGCCCTGATTTGAAAATTTGAATGTCTCAGTCCTCACAGAGGATTGGCTGCCTGGGGACCTGGCAGAAATATATAGAAATAGTATGATTAAGCATAAATACTACATTTAGTAGAAATACTATGTTTTAGCACAAATACTATAAAAAGCAGAAATACTATAATTTAGCAGAAATACTATATTAAGCACAAATCCTATAAAAAGCAGAAATAGTATGATTAAGCATAAATACTACATTTAGTAGAAATACTATGTTTTAGCACAAATACTATAAAAAGGAGAAATACTATAATTTAGCAGAAATACTATATTAAGCACAAATCCTATAAAAAGCAGAAATAGTATGATTAAGCATACATACTACATTTAGTAGAAATACTATGTTTTAGCACAAATCCTATAAAAAGCAGAAATACTGTACTATGATTTGGTAGAAAAAACTATAATTAATCAGAAATACTATATTTGTCAGAAATACTATATTTAGCACAAATCTTATAAAATAGCAGAAATAGTATGATTTAGCACAATAGTAATAACTTAAACAGAAAAATTGGAAAAGCAAAATGGACAGCTGAAAAAATGCTGAACATGCTGAGGGTCCCTCAAATATACTTGTTAAATGAAAAAAATCAGCAAAAAAATATATAACAGCCACACAATCACAAATATGGACACATATGGAAACATACATGCACAGAGAGACACACACACACAAGATCCAATTCAGTCATCCAGTCTAAATATATTGAATTTGAATCTTACAATGAGATGCTCCCATAAAAAGGCTTTCTCTCTCTCTCTCTGTCTGTGTCACACACACACACACACCCACAGAAAGAGAGAGAAGCAAGTTTCTTAGTCAGTCAAGCAGCCTGGGAGCTGCTGAATTTGAATCCACCAATCAGAGAGCCTGTGCACTTTTCCCCAGCAAAACAGGTGCCTGCAGCACAGAGAGACACAGGTTTTTTTCAGTCTATTTCTCTTAGTGACAACTCCCCTCAAACAAATGACTATAATTTCCTAACCGTAGGGGCTAGAATGGTCATTCTTACACCGTTTTGTTCAGAAGAGATGGGGGAATCTTAAAGTGTTGACAATTTATCATTAAAATATGAATTATTAAAGATATTTGACTTCTAATGCACCATAACTGAGTAGAGCAAAGCAAAAACTGCCTTGACTTGCCCTCAAACAACGCTTTCTAACTCTAAATCTATTTGGAGTATCAATATTATTCTTTCACCGTAAGAGACAGCAGGCTTTGGTGAACAGTCATGGAAATTTTCAGGTCTCTGTGGAAATCCATTAAAAAGATATGACGAGAGAAAAAAGTGGTTCATTTCCAGAGTTTGAAATCTGAAGAAATCTGAGCGAAGGACGAATTTCCTACCCTCAAACAAGTCTAACTCATTTCAGAACGGTAATAGGTGAGAAAATAATTCTTGAATTGTGAGTGTCAGGAGTGTCTGAAGATATACTGGGACAAGCCTTATGTCTTAACTTTGCTTCGTTAAGGAGATATGACGATTCGAATATGCCTCTCATTACAGAAATCAAGCGGTGATTTTGAACAAGCTCTCCATTGACTTTCTATGGAGAGTTTTGCGACTTTGTGTTGGTCTGAGGAGATTTGCCAAAATTCTATAAATCCCACAACAATGATAGTGACATTTTCGGAAAGCCAGCAAAAATACCTACGTTTTGATGTATAATTTGTGGAAGTTGAGTGAAAATTGAGCAAGTAGCAAGAAGTTGTTCAGACATGAAGAGAAGACTGCAAAACCTTCAGTGGCACACTGGAAGCCAAGTGCATAGCAACCATAACAACGCATGTATTTTGTGAAAAATCACAATTTTGCAACTGAAAACTTTAAGAGGCATAAAAGTAAAACGGTAAAAGATTTGAAAAAGCTGATTTATACCTGAATAGCCCAATAATTTGAGAACAGTTTAAAGTTTGAATGGTTGTTCTACGTGAAAATATGAGGAAGTAGTTAAGTTTCAAAAACAAGCAAATTTTAGCAGAATTGCAGAAGTTTCCCATTCATTTCAATGGGACAAATTAAGCTTAATATTTTAAAAAGTATAATAGTGAAAAATACCAAAAGACATAGCACACAATAGCAGAAATAGCAGAATAGTTTAAGATTTGAACGGTGAAAATCGGCTGAAAATTGTAGAAGTAGTTAAGTGCCAAAAAGTGTACGGAAGTCCCAAGAGGAACTCAATAGTGTGGATGCTTAAAGCATCCACACAATTAGAAATGCTAACTAATAGTGCTGCCTGTTGTGCAGTTAGTTTACAAAATGCGTTATTCATGGTTACATACAATTTTAGACTGATGTGGGCCAAAGCCTAGCATAGCCTGTAACGTTATTATGACGGACACATTTTATGAGTGAACTTGACTTTAAGTGACTTACAGGTTTCTTTGAAAAATACTTTTTTATATCCAGATTCTTCCTTGTTGCTGCCATCCTGCTCTCCTCCTTGCAGGTCCTCGCAGCGCAGGCTTGCCACTGCTAAAACTAAACAGAGCTCCCTGAAAGGCTCAGCCAATCACATTGGCCATATTTGTCACATTAGGTAGGACTCCAGTAGAGAAGGTAATTTAACTCTTTCTGCACCGCTGGGTGAATGAGATGTTGACAGATCGTTTTTTTTTTCTTTCTATTGGGTTTGTTTTTCTTTACTCGAAGAGATCATATTATTGGTGGGGACAATTCAATAATCGCTGGATATTGGTGGGGACATGTCCCTTCCGTCCATGCCAAATCTACGCCCCTGGATTCTGAACAGGCTTTTCTTCATGGCAGCTATATTTCAGTAGCTATTTGAGCAGAGAAATTCTAAATGGAGTCACTTAACAAAACTCCAGCTAAGATCTTAACCTGTAAACTGTGACTTTGTGGCAGTTTGTTTTTGTAATCCAGTGGATCCCTTTGAAAACCCAGCTGCATAATGAATAAAAAACACTCAAGAAGAATATCAATATTCTATATCAAATCATTTATAAACAAAATCACCAGCTTTTCACACAGCTTATTTGCTGGTTAGTAAATTTTTTCACCTTAGACCCCTCATGTCTGTCTGTCTGAGTGCAGACGTAGATAAAGGCTTTGAACAGATCATGCTTATGAACTCCTATCCACATATTTCTTTGATGATAGCAAACCAAACCTAAACATCATAGCTATGTTTATCTGCCAGTGTCACATGAGCTTATCAACACATTCACCTGTCAGACCAGCTGAATAAATGCTAAAAATCTTAAGAACTAATACCTTTCCACCTTCTACTAAGATGAAAATAACAAATGTGTCAATCAAACATGATAGCTGGTTAAAGGATGATGATGATGATGTGATATGATAGGAAAACAACAGCCTCCAGTCAGAGTTTTACTGTGAGGTACGGGCTGACTTTACAACAGTAATTTACATGTTACAAAAGCAGCTTTGAAAAGATTGTTATGACTCAGGGAATGTCTTAATGAGCTGAGCTGACCTCATTTTGACCATTTTAATTTTAATTTTAAGATTACTGTAATGAGATGCATACTGTGAGAGCAGTTCCTTATAGACTATTAAAGCAGCATATACTAAAATAGATATTTATAGTTCTTCCATATTTCAGTTTTAATTAAATGTTTTGGGGAAAAATGCGTATTCACTTTCTTGCAGACAGACAGCTGGAAAGGTCAATTCTGTTCCCATGTCTGCTTTTCAAAGTGGCTGTAATCAATGAACATGAATGATGGATCATATAAAGAACATATTATAACAGAGGTACAAATAAACCAGCTGTTCTCCACGGAACCAGCCAAGGTGTACTCTCAGTGGCAGGGAACAATTTGACAACAGCACCACCAAGGCTGAAGACAGAACAATACTGGAAGAGCATATGGGAGAAGGACGCAACCCATAACAGCAATGCTCAGTGGCTAGTGGATCTGAGGGCAGACCACAGCGACCTCCCTGAACAGGGTCCAGTAATCATCACAGTGGCAGATATCCAAGAAAGGGTCTCCAGTAGGAAGAGTTGGACAGCACCAGGCCCTGATATGCTTCATGCCTACTGGCTGAAAAAGTTGACTGCACTCCACGAGCGCCTGGCAGCACAAATGAACCAGCTGCTAGTTGATGAGAGACACCCAGAATGGCTAACCGAAGGCCGGACAGTCCTGATCCTCAAGGACCCCCAGAAGGGGCCGGTCCCCTCCAACTACCGACCAATAACCTGCCTCAGCACCACGTGGAAGCTCCTGTCAGGCATCATAGCAGCTAAGATGAGCAGGCACATGGGTCAATACATGAGCGGGACACAGAAAGGTATGGGAAAGAATACCAGAGGCGCAAAACACCAGCTACTGGTAGACTGAGCAGTCAGCCGAGACTGCAAGACCAGACTGACCAACCTGTGCACTGCCTGGATTGATTACAAGAAGGCCTATGACTCAATGCCCCACACCTGGATCCTGGAATGCCTAGAATTGTACAAGATCAACAGGACCCTGAGAGCCTTCATCAGGAACTCAATGGGGTTGTGGCGTACAACACTAGAGGCCAACTTCAAGCCCATAGCACAAGTCACCATCAAGTGCGGGATCTCCCCACTGCTGTTCTGCATAGGCCTTAACCCCCTCACTGCGATCATTGAAAAGACTGGCTACGGATACCGACTACGGAATGGAGCAGTTGTCAGCCACCTCCTGTACATGGATGACATCAAGCTGAATGCCAAGAGTGAATGAGACATCGATTCACTGATCCACACCACCAGAATATACAGCAATGACATCAGAATGTTGTTCAGACTGGAGAAGTGTAGTCGATGGTAACAAAGAGAGGGAAGGTAGTCAGAACTGAGGGGATCGAACTACCAGAAGGCAACATTGCAGACACAGAGGACAGTTACAAGTACCTGGGGATCCCGCAGGCGAATGGGAACCATGAAGAGGCTGCTAGGAAAGCTGCAACCACCAAGTACCTGCAGAGGGTCAGGCAAGTCCTGAGGAGTCAGCGGAACAGTAAGAACAAGATCCGCGCCATCAACACCTACGCCATGCCTGTGATCAGGTACCCTGCTGGGGTAATAGGCTGGCCAAAGGAGGAGATAGAAGCCAGTGACATAAAGACAAGAAAGCTCCTTACCGTGCATGGAGGGTTTCACCCAAAGTCCAGCATCCTGAGGCTGTACGCTAAGTGGAAGGAAGGAGGCCGGGGACTGGTGAGTGTCAGCACCACAGTCCAGAATGAGACAAGGAACATCCACGAATACATCACGAAGATGGCCCCAACTGACAGCGTGCTCAGTGAATACCTCAGGCAGCAGAAACCCAAGAAAGAGGAGGAAGGCGAGGAACCATCATGGAAGGACAGGACCCTGCACGGTATGTACTACTGGCAGATAGTGGAGGTGGCTGATACCCAGAAATCCTACCAGTGGCTGGACAAAGCTGGATTGAAAGACAGCACGGAGGCACTAATCATGGCAGCACAGGAACAAGCACTGAGCACAAGATCCATAGAGGCTGGGGTCTATCACACCAGGCAAGACCCCAGGTGCAGATTGTGTAAAGATGCCCCAGAGACAATCCAGCACATAACAGCAGGGTGCAAGATGCTAGCAGGCAAGGCATACATGGAACGCCATAACCAAGTGGCCGGCATAGTGTACAGGAACATCTGTGCCGAGTATAACCTGGAAGTCCCGAGGTCAAAATGGGAGATGCCCCCAAGGGTGATGGAGAATGACCGAGCTAAGATCCTGTGGGACTTCCAGATACAGACGGACAAAATGGTGGTGGCTAACCAACCGGACATAGTGGTGGTAGACAAACAGAAGAAGACGGCCGTAGTGATCAATGTAGCGGTTCCGAATGACAGCAACATCGGGAAGAAGGAACACGAGAAGCTCGAGAAATACCAAGGGCTCAGAGAAGAGCTCGAGAGGATGTGGAGGGTGACGGTGGTCCCAGTGGTAATCGGAGCACTAGGTGCAGTGACTCCCAAGCTAGGCGAGTGGCTCCAGCAGATCCCGGGAACAACATCGGAGATCTCTGTCCAGAAGAGCGCAGTCCTAGGAACAGCTAAGATACTGCGCAGGACCCTCAAGCTCCCAGGCCTCTGGTAGAGGACCCGAGCTTGAAGGATTAACCGCCCACAGGGGCGAGTGGGGAATTCTTTTATTTTATTTTTTATATAGCAATACCTACAACTCTTTCCTACTATTACCATTAATAGAACTTCATATTGGAAATTAAATAGTTCGCTTTTGTGCCATACAGTTGTAAAATCTGAAATTACATGACTGTTAAAACATTTTATACACAAGGCTAATATTGAGAATTCCTATCGCACAAATTGGGAAATTTTTTAATTTGAGACGAGTAAAATGTTGCAACAGTATGGGGCAAAAATAGCTAAGTCAAGGGCAGCAGAAGAAGAAAATCTAATTGTTCAAATTTCCGCAATATATCAACTCCCACCACTCGAGGTCTCAGAGGCTGATAAATTACGTCTTAGGACCTTTCAATTTAAACTGGAAGAGATTTACTGCCAGAAAGCTGAAGGAGCTTTTGTTCGTTCAAGAAAAAGATGGATAGAGGGAGGGCAGAATTCTGCTTATTTTTTCCACTTCGAAAAACATAGATCTAAAGCCAATGCTATTCATAAATTGAATATAAATGGTCAGTGATGATTCAAAAATTATCTCTCAATTTTGTTGTAATTTCTACTCAAAGTTGTATGAATCCAATTATAACGCAAACGTCGCTACCCAATTTATCGACTCTGTAAATAATGTTAAAATGATTAAAAGTGCTGATAGGCTTCTTTATGACAGTCCAATTACTGAAAAGGAAATATTGACATCTACTGAGAATCCCTTAAAAACAAGAAATCTCCAGGCACAGATGGGCTGGTGGCTGAATTCTATAAATCATTCTCTTCTCGGCTAGCACCCTTTTTGTTGCAGGTTTACAATGAAAGTATTGAAAGGGGCACTCTTTCCCCCAGCCTCACTCAAGAAGAAGAATTAAATATATTTTGGATGATATTGTAGATGAGACACAGTCTGGGTTTATGACAAACAGGCACATCTCCAATAATATTAGACTCACCTTGGATATTCTGGACTACTCAGCATTAATATCTAATGACTCATTTATCCTTCTGCTAGACTTCTATAAAGCCTTTGACTCAATTGAGCATGAATTTATATTTCTCACACTTCAGAAATTTGGTTTTGGTGATACAGTGGGGCAAAAAAGTATTTAGTCAGCCACCGATTGTGCAAGTTCCCCCACTTAAAATGATGACAGAGGTCAGTAATTTGCACCAGAGGTACACTTCAACTGTGAGAGACAGAATGTGAAAAAAAAAAATCCATGAATCCACATGGTAGGATTTGTAAAGAATTTATTCGTAAATCAGGGTGGAAAATAAGTATTTGGTCACCTCAAACAAGGAAAATCTCTGGCTCTCACAGACCTGTAACATCTTCTGTAAGAAGCTTTTCTGTCCCCCACTCATTACCTGTATGAATGGCACCTGTTTGAACTCATCATCTGTATAAAAGACACCTGTCCACAGCCTCAAACAGTCAGACTCCAAACTCCGCCATGGCCAAGACCAAAGAGCTTTCGAAGGACACCAGGAAAAGTATTGTAGACCTGCACCAGACTGGGAAGAGTGAATTTACAATAGGCAAGCAGCTTGGTGTGAAAAAATCAACTGTGGGAGCAATCATCAGAAAATGGAAGACATACAAGACCACTGATAATCTCCCTCGATCTGGGGCTCCACGCAAGATCTCATCCCGTGGGGTCAAAATGATCATGAGAACGGTGAGCAAAGATCCCAGAACCACACGGGGGGACCTGGTGAATGACCTGCAGAGAGCTGGGACCAAAGTAATAGAGATGGACCGATCCGATATTACGTATCGGTATCGGTCCGATACTGACCTAAATTACTGGATCAGATATCGGAGAAAAATAAAAAATGTAATCCGATCCATTAAATATCACGAAAGCACCTCACAAAACTTGCAACACGCCTTAACTCACCTCAGAACGTTAGCACGTCGGAGCAGTATGCATCACGTGATAGAGCGGCTGTGGCATGCGGGACCTGTCCGTGGTCTGGATAGCATTTGGAGCTTCGCTAGCAACCCGGCATTTCATCTCCGACAAAGTTATCCCCGAGAGAAGTAAAGCAAGTGTGTAAGTCCATCTCTGAATGTTTGTAAAGCATTCCTGCGTTAAGCTTAACAAGCGACTGCCTCTTCTTGCTGCTACTTCAATCATGAAACTGCTTAATGATCAGCTGATCGGCTTTTCTGTGCGAGTCCGTCTCTCGTTTGCTTTTGGCCCACTTTGCACCAGAAAGAGGAAACCAGTGGCTGAACAACAGCAGCACATTTAAGCTTGATAAGCTGTTGTTAGAATTTATTTAATATTACTTTCTACTCGAGGATCTTTTTCTACGTAGCTGACGGCTGGTAACTGTGCAGGGGCGGACCTAGCAAAGTTTAGCCAGGGGGGCCGATAGGGCATTAACAGGGAAAAGGGGGCACAAAGACATACTTTTCTTTCTTATTCTCATTTAAAATGTCTAGCTTTTAATAAATAATTATCCGAATCTTACACCCAAAGTTTTAATTTGATGTAAAATGAATAGAAGTCAATTACTGTATATAGTGACTATTAAGTCTAATATATATACCCTAGTAAGCTATAGTACTTTTTCCTTTGGGAAGGTACCATCTGTGCAGTCTGCAATTTTGTTGAAGAAAGATGTTGAATCTCTTTAATATTTCTTTAAAAATAATTGATTTCTGTGCATTTTTTTTCACACTGCATCAAATTAAGGTTGATTACGTCGATTAAGCATCATGAGGTGGAGCGTGAGGGGTGGTTCCCTATTTTTTATTTATTTATTTTTGTTGTTGCTGGGAGTTGGAACCCTATTAGTTAGGTTGCTTAATATTTACGCTAAGTACTCTTTAAAATACCAGAATAGGGAGGATGGTGTAGGTTTAAGTTTATTAGATTGATCAGTATTGCTGAACTATGAAATATTTTTTTTTTGCATACAGGTATAACAGAATAGCTTTAGTGTAGTTGTTGTTTTAAACTTGAGTATGAACTTATACAAAATGCAGCAAGATATTTAAAAAAAACAGTTTTGTTGATTAAAAAACACTATATCGGATTCATATCGGTATCGGCAGATATCCAAATTTATGATATCGGTATCGGTATCGGACATAAAAAAAGCGGTATCGTGCCATCTCTACAAAGTAACAAAGGTCACCATCAGTAACACACTACAACGGCAGGGAATCAAATCCCGCAGTGCCAGACGTGTTCCGCTGCTGAAGCCAGTGCATGTCCAGGCCCGTCTGAAGTTTGCCAGAGAGCACATGGATGATACAGCAGAGGATTGGGAGAATGTCATGTGGTCAGATGAAACCAAAGTAGAACTTTTTGGTATAAACTCGTCATGTTTGGAGGAAGAAGAATACTGAGTTGCATCCCAAGAACACCATACCTACTGTGAAGCATGGGGGTGGAAACATCATGCTATGGGGCTGTTTTTCTGCCAAGGGGACAGGACGACTGATCCGTGTTAAGGACAGAATGAATGGGGCCATGTATCGTGAGATTTTGAGCCAAAACCTCCTTCCATCAGTGAGAACTTTGAAGATGAAACGAGGCTGGGTCTTCCAACATGACAATGATCCGAAACACACCGCCCGGGCAACAAAGGAGTGGCTCCGTAAGAAGCATTTGAAAGTCCTGGAGTGGCCTAGCCAGTCTCCAGACCTCAACCCCATAGAAAATCTGTGGCGGGAGTTGAAAGTCCGTGTTGCTCGGCGACAGCCCCAAAACATCACTGCTCTCGAGAAGATCTGCATGGAGGAATGGGCCAAAATACCAGCTACTGTGTGTGCAAACCTGGTAAAGACCTATAGTAAACGTTTGACCTCTGTTATTGCCAACAAAGGTTATGTTACAAAGTATTGAGTTGTATTTTTGTTATTGACCAAATACTTATTTTCCACCCTGATTTACGAATAAATTCTTTACAAATCCTACCATGTGGATTCATGGATTTTTTTTTTCACATTCTGTCTCTCACAGTTGAAGTGTACCTCTGGTGCAAATTACTGACTTCTGTCATCATTTTAAGTGGGGGAACTTGCACAATCGGTGGCTGACTAAATACTTTTTTGCCCCACTGTATCTTCTGCAAAGCTATCAAAACTCTGTATTCCAATGCAAATAGTTCTATTGGAATGAAAAATGGCACTATTTCTCGTTTTTGTCTTAATCGAGGTGTACGCCAGGGATGCCCGACTAGCCCTTATCTTTTTTTACTTTGCGCCCAAATTCTTGCCTCTCATATTTTGAATAGGCTCGTGAAAGGTATAAACATAGCAGACAGAGAGACTGTCATCACTCAACTGGCAGATAATACCACAATTTTTCTTAAAAATGCCAGCCAGGTGCCAATTCCTTTGCAAGTTATAGAGGATTTCTCAAAAGGGTCTGGATTGATGCTAAACTTAAATAAATGCCAATTATTACCTGTCAAAGAGTGTAATGTTGAGAGTATTTGTAATATAACAGTTAAAAATGAAGCAACATATTTAGGTCTGATTATCTGCAAAGATCAAAAAAACTGAATTTCGCTAATTTTTTTCCCCAATTATTAAAAAATCTCAAACCAAATTAAATCAGTGGTTGCAGAGTGATTTAAGTTTAAGAGGGAGGGTATTGCTCTCAAAAGCAGAAGGTCTATCTCGACTGACTTATGCAGCAATTTCTCTACACTAAACAATACATTCAAGATTAATTGGGCAAAACATTTTCTTAAAAATCTCCATTTGGAATTTTATTCCTCACTACATTTTCTCTAAGTTTGGTGGTCGAAGTTTTATATTAGGTTGTGATTATAATATAGATAAGCTTCCAGAAAATCTTTCGATGTTTCACAAACAAGTTCTATTAGCTTGGTCCCTTATATATAAATACAACTTTACACCCCATACGTATTTAATTTGGAATAATAGGAACATAGTGCATAAAAATAAATCATTCTTTTGTCTAGTTAGGTTGAGAAACGGATTGTTTTAGTGAATCAGCTGTTTAATCCTAATGGGCATATTATGTCTTATTCAGAATTCTTTTTTTTTTTTCTTTTTTTTGTGTCCCGTTTGGATCTTTAGCCATCAGAATTGTTGTCTTAAGGCCAAGAAAGATGCCAAGCGGATTTATTTTACCAAGTGGATCATCATGGCCTTGCCATATTGGTCCATTTGATTGACCTTTATTATAATTATGAATTTATTTTATTTTCAGTTGCTACAAACGGGACAGACATGACTGGGGGATAGGACAGGGAGAGAGAATGAAAGAAAGAGAGGGAGAGAAAGAAAACCAAAGGGGAGAAGAGACGGTGAGAAGGGGGGGAAGAAAGAAAAAAAACAAACAAACAAAAAAAACCAAAACACCTGGGTCACCTGTATGGAGAAAAAAAACAGAAGAGAAAGCAAACAACAAAGAGCAACATAATAAAAAAAACGGCACCATCACAATAAACTAGCTAGCAGTAGATACTAAATAATAAAGGATATTGTGCAGCACGCAAGATAGACAGCGCACAATGTGCTTTGAGGCAGCAGCCAAGAAAGCTGTAGTCCGCGTCTGTGAATACCCGTGTGTACACCTGTGTGCATACCTGTGTGGATCAGCATGCTTGCATTCCAAACGTTTCTCCATGTAACGATCTGCTAGGGAGTGTGGGGAGCCACAGCCCCGTCCTCCAGGGTATGAAGCAGGTATGGAGGAGATCAAAACTTCAGACATCCAGAGGCCCCCAGAACACAAGAGACCAAGGAAGACCAACAGAGGGGCAGCCGCGCCACTGTCCCAGTAAGAGCTGAGGAGAGTCCCAGATGAGGGCTCACTCAGCAGCCGCGGAGCAGAAGCCAGGGGGAGTTGCAGTGACGCGCCCGTGAGCTCCGCCGGCAGCCAGCTGTGCCTGAGTGACCGAGCCCCAGGCCGAGAGGCCGGGGGCACCCCACCTCCGAAGTGGCCCGAGCGAGCCCCAGGCTCCAGGCCCCGATAAGCGGCCGCCAAGGAGTGAGCCGGTGTGTACCCGGACGCCCACCCCCAGACACAAAGAACCACCAACGCACCGACACCTGAGGGAGTCCGCCACTGGCAGGGGAAGTGGTGGTGGGTGGAGATAGGCCTCCAAACCTTGGAGGGCCTGAGATGTCCCCAGAGAGGTGGCGTCTGATACCCAACCTGACATATAGACACAGACATACAGGCACACACAGACACAAACATCCATTCCCACCCTCATGCTCTCATATGCACTTACTCCACACTCAACCAACGTGGAGACAGACATAAAGAGACGCTGTACACACGATCACACTCCCCAAGCGTACTCTACGAACCGGGTCTAGGTACCCTTGCCCCTGGAGGGGGGAACTGCACCCAGACCCAGGTGGTGTTACCCTTTTCCCTGCGGTGGGGAGAGGCAGACCGCCCCGACTCCGCAGCAGCAGGGAGGCCCCACACTCCAGACCGCAGTCGGACGGCCAACTCCTCCTAGCCCCCCCGCTCCAGCAGGCCGCAGAGAACGGGGGTGAGAGAAGACTCCAAACCTCCCTCCACCCGCTCATTGTAGTGTTGATGCATGTGTGTTCTAAGGTGCAATTAAAACCCAGGAGGGCATGGAGCTACCTGCCAGAGAGCAGCAGGTAAGCGCATAGTCCCTCCTGCTAGCCCTCAATGTCTACGTGTATTCAAAATTGAGAGGTGGGCAACGACGCCAGGGGTGAGGTGTACACCCTGATGGTAATTTGGACTCCAGTGTATCGTGCCCACCCCCAAGATCCTATATGTATGTGTAATGAGAGTGTGAGTAATGTGAATGTCTAAGTTGTGGGATAAAATTGAGGCAGAGGCAGCCAGAAGGGGACAGAGGGGGGGGGGGGTAGCCTCCTCTGCACCCTGGTGACATACCCCTACTCCAAGGCCCTGCATGTGTGGGTGGTTGTGGTGGAGCGGGAAGAGGGAGGCAGCTGGAGATGGGGAGGGAAGGAAGGGAGGGGCAGGTGACCCCTCCCTGGGGCCAGCTCCCCCGCTGACCCCAGTAGGCACTCCCATACTCCGCGACCCGCCAGGGAAAGGGGGCCCAGGCCCATCCAGACCGGGGCCCAGCGCAGCAGCGCCCCCCGGCCCCACAGAGCCCGGGACAGTCCACCCAACCCCACCACAGAGAAAACTGCACCCACCCCACCATCCACTCATCTTCCAGACTACATGAGACAATAGACGCCCAGGCTGAGATCTTCCTCCACCTCTCCTGTATCTCCCCCTCCTGCAGAGAGTTCCTGAGGAGAGGAAAGCTCCTGCAAGGTGTGACAATCTCCCCCACCAGTTGAAGAGCCCCCCAGGTGGCTCGACGCACCGGCGGCACCCTGCGCCAGGGATGGGCCCCCATGCACCCACCCGCCCACAACCCCGGCAACACACAAACCAGGACCCAAGGCCCCGAGGCCCGACCAGGGCCCCAGCCCAGAGACGGAGCGCCCCCAGAACCTCACGCCCATCCCGGACCCACCCAGGGGCAGACAGGCTACCAGGTCAGTAACCCACGTCCGTCAGCACAGACCCTCCCCTAGCCCCGCTACACGCAGCCACGAGGAAACAGTCACCTGAGAGCCAAAAGAGCCCCCAACCGGACATGACCGCTACCCCGGGTTGAGCCCCCCAAGGAAGATGCCTCCGGGGAACCCCCCGACGCCCTAAGCCTGTCCCTACCCCCACACCAATCACAACAGTGAAGGCGGGACCAAACTATGACCCCCCACCCCCACTAGGTGATGGAGCTGATCAAAGGAGCCCAGAGCAATTGATCTGATGTGGTGGCAGAGGCTGTATCAAGACTAATGTAATCTAATAGATAATTTCTATATTGGTTAGAATTAAGATTATTTTTATTTTTCCAGTTCATGAGGACAGTTTTCTTGGCTATGCATAGGGCAGTGAAAACCATATGGGCTATATTCTTTTCTGAAGTGACATTATCTAAGCTGCCCAACAAACACACTAAGGGGGAAGTTGGAATGTTACATTTCAGACACTTTGATAAGTCTTCACATATCTCGCGCCAAAACTTCTGCACTGGTGGACAGAACCAAAGAGCGTGAATGTAATTGTCTGGTGTATTGCCTTGACAGTGTGAGCAGTTGTTGGAAGATGTAAAGCCCATCTTGAACATCCGATGACCTGTATAGTGCACTCTATGTAGTATTTTGTATTGTATTAATTGCAGACTGGGATTTTTAATCAATTTAAAGGTTTTTAAGCATACCTGAGACCAGAAGTTTTGGTCTAAGCTGACTGATAAATCTGCTTCCCACTTTGCAATAGGAAGGGATATTGATTCATCTAATTTAGAAAGTGTTCTGTATATTTTAGATAATAATTTGGGGGATTTAAGAGTAAGGAAATGTGCCGCACTTGGTGGTGTTTGTAATTCAACTTGACTGAGGTTAAATTTCTTTTTTACTATGGATTTAATTTGTTGATATTCTAAAAATCTTTTCTTGTTGATCCCATATTGTGCAACTAGTCTGTCAAATGGAATAAATTCTGTTCCCTCTAATATATGTTCTAAGTATTTAATTCCTTTACAACTCCATTCTGGGAAATTAATCATATTATTGTTTTGTAATATGTCAGGGTTATTCCAGATAGGTGTACGTTTGCATGGGATTAATGAAGACTCCGTTAATTTTAGAAACTCCCACCATGCTGTCAGAGAGAAGCTGATGTTGATACTTTTAAAGCATTCATGTCTTTTGATGTTTGAGCTAATAAATGGTAGGTCTGAAATCTCTAGATCCTTGCATAGTGCCTGTTCAACATCTAGCCAGGGCTCATCTAAGGAGGTATGTTTTGACCATTCTGAGATGAACTGAAGCCTGTTGGCTAAGAAGTATTGGTGAAAATTAGGCAGATCTAATCCTCCTCTATCCTTGGTTCTTTGTAGCGTTTTTAAGCTGATACGCGGGGGTTTATCTTTCCAAAGGAATTTGGAAATATATGAATCCAGAGATCTGAACCAATCTTGTGATGGTTTGTTAGGGATCATCAAAAATAAGTAATTTATTTTTGGCAAGATCATCATTTTTATAGTGGCGACCCTTCCCATGAGTGATATGGGTAAAGATTTCCATCTAGTCAGATCGCCTTCTACTTTCTTTAGAAGTGGGATGTGGTTTAATTTAGTTAAGTCTGAAAGCTTAGGAGAAACATTAATACCTAAATATTTAATATTTCCGGATTGTAGTGGGGCAGAGGAAGAATTATGGAAGGAGCAGTTAATGGGGAGAACTGTAGATTTTGGCCAGTTAATTGAATAATCTGAAACTCTTGAAAACCAGTTTATTAGAGTAATTACCTCAGAGAGGTTGGTTTGTGTGTTTTGCAGAAAAAGCAACACATCATCCGCATAGAGACTGATTTTATGTTCTATGTTCTTACATTTTATGCCCTTAATTGTTGTAGCCTGTCTAAATGCTGCTGCTAGAGGTTCGATAAAAATTGCAAAAAGTGAAGGGGAGAGTGGGCATCCCTGTCTGGTGCCCCTCAGGAGACAGAAGCTGGAGGATGTCTGGTCATTTGTTCTGATACGAGCTGTTGGGGAATTGTATAATATTCTTATCCAGTTTATGAAAGAGTTTCCAAAACCAAATTTGTGTAAAGTTGCGAATAAAAATTTCCAGTTAACTCTGTCAAATGCTTTTTCTGCATCTAGAGATAATATTATGGTTTCGATGTTTTTATTGTATGAGTAGTCTATTAAATTAAGTAATCTACGAGTGTTTGTTGAGGAGTGCCGACCTTTTATGAAACCAGTTTGGTCAGGATGAATTAAGAGGGGGGTTATTTTCTCTAATCTCTTTGAGAGAGCTTTGCAGATTATTTTAAGGTCTACATTTAAAAGAGAAATTGGACGATAGCTTGAGGGAAATAAAGGGTCTTTGCCTGGTTTTAGCAGGAGACTAATGTTGGCAGAATTGATATTTGGTGGTAGTCTGCCATTTTCCTCGATTTCCTGCAACATTCCGTGGAATACTGGTGCCAGAATTGTCCAGAATTCTTTGTAGAATTCTGCAGGGAAGCCGTCTGGACCTGGAGCCTTATTATTGGGCATACTTATCAGGGCTTCCTGGAGTTCACTTGGCGTCAGTGGCGAATCCAGTTCCATTGCTTGACTGTCTAGTAATTTTGGAAGAGTTACGTTGTCAAGAAACAGATCAATTTCATTTTTAGATGGGTTTATTTGTGGTGAGTATAAAGTTTCATAGAAATCCCTAAAAATGTTGTTTATTCTTCCAGGGTCATATATTGTGTTCCCCGATAAATCTTTAGCAGCACATATAGTTGTTTTTTATTTATTTATTTTTAACTGGTTAGCTAGAAATCGACCTGATTTGTTACTGTGTTCAAAATTCTGCAAGCGAAGTCTTTGTATAAGGAATTGTGTTTTTTTATTAATAGTTTTATTTAATTCTAGTTTTGTCTTGCGTATTTTGTTCAATGTTTCCTGATCTTGGTGGGACGCGTAGGCTTCTTCTAGTGATTCGATGGTTTTTTCTAATTCCTGAATATTTTTGTTTTCTTCTTTCTTTTTGTGTGATGAGAAAGAAATTATTTTACCTCTCATCACAGCTTTCCCTGCTTCCCATAGAACAGAAGCAGATATTCCGGGAGTGTCATTAAAGTCTAAATATGAAGTCCATTCCTTTTTAAAATATTTAATAAAGTCTTCATCTTTAAGCAATGATGTATTAAATCTCCAGTTTTTACTTGGCGTAGTATTGTTCTTGTGCATTAGTGTTAAAGATACAGGAGCATGATCGCTGACAGCTATAGGATGAATCTCAGTGTCTGAAATGTCACTCAGCAGTGAGCTGCTGACCAGAAAATAATCCAGACGAGAGTAAGAGTGATGAACATGCGAGAAAAAAGTGTATTCCTTACTGTTGGGGTGAAGGGAGCGCCATGCATCGCGAAGGCCAAAGTCGCTCATATACTGTTTGATTATATTTGTGGATTGCCAATTGCGCTGAGTTCCTGTTGTGTTGAGCCTATCCATTTCTTCATTTAGTCCAAGGTTGAGGTCACCGCCAAGAATGAGTGTGCAATCGAGGTGTTCAGAGAGTGCACTAAAAAATCCGTGGAAGAATGAGGGTTCATCAACATTTGGACCATATATACTTACAATACATAGTTTTTTGTTCAATATTGATAGTTTAATAATTAGAAATCTACCCTCTGGATCTATAACTGTATCGAGTACTGTAAAATTAACATTTTTATGTATTAAAATTGCTACTCCCCGTTGTCTAGAATTATAACAGGCTGCAAACACGTTAGGAAACTCAGGTGTTTTAAGTTCGTTTAAACCTGTGACAGGTCTGTGAGTTTCTTGTAATAAAACAACATCTGCCTGTAGTTTTTTAAGCTGGTTAAATATCTTTAACCTCTTTCCTCTGGTGCCAGCTCCATTTACATTCCATGTGACAATTCAGAATTCTTAAACACTTATAAATTTCCAGCCACACCCAAAGAATATGCCATATTATTTGATGCAATATGTACAGGTATTGTAATGCTATTTAAAGGTATTCAACCTTGTATATCAACTGTTTCTCTCCCAAACCCTGTGGATTCACACATAGGAAGAATCTGTCTAACAAACCATAGTAAAGGTAATAAGAATATTTGTGCTTTGTTCCAGAGAGAATCTCTATCTGTTCCAAATGTGATCTGTTATTGGAATTCCTTTGTCAGTGACATTAACTGGAAAAGAGTATTGACAATTCCTAACAAGTATCTGGTAACAAATAAAGTAAAAGAAGTTTCATTTAAAATACTGCATAAATATTATCCTGCTAATCATTATATGACAAAGTTGAAAAGGGACATAAATGTGAACTGTGGATTTTGTGGAAGCCATCCTGAGACTGTGCAACACCTCTTCTGGATCTGTTCACACACTAGAACATTTTTCTAAGACTTACTGGACATCTCTACAAGGACTTTACTTTGAAATGGGAAAATGTTGTATTTTGTTTCTTTCAAAGGCAAAAAAACAGAAGATGTTTACTTTATAATAAACTTGTTAGTTATCTTAGCTAAATTTTATTTTCACAAATGCAAATACAGTAGCCAAAAGCCTAATTTTAAACATTACTATAATGATACTTTATGTTACATAAAATTGATTAATGGATCACTTAACAAAAAGGTTATGAAAACTATTACTATTTGTACTAATGACAAATTATTTGAATGTATGTAACTTTTTATATTACACCCCCTGGCATATGTTAATTTTGTTCAAGTTGTACACATTTTCTGTACAGTGTTTCTTAATAAAGTTAAAAAAAAAAAAAAAGACAGCTAATATATTTGAATTATATATTAGCTGACTCGGTTAGCTCCTAGTATTTCTCAACAGCTCTGCCTCTTTTTTGACTGCCCGGGACATTTAAACAATGGATACCTCCGTATACAAACAAATTCAGGCTTTTCTCCTCAACAGAGAGCTTCCCCCAATTGAATAAAAGCGCTGTAAAATAGGAAGAATGGCGCATAATTACAGACTTAATAATACAGAGTTAGTAATTAGTGATGGTAAATTTGATTCTTTTTACTGAATCGAGTTTTAATGAGTCACTCACCAAAGTGAATCGAGTTTTTTGAGTCATTTGATTCACTGAGTCAGTCGACCAGAGAGTGCAAAAAATGTACATTTTCACTCAAACTTAATTTGTTTCTCTTTTCATGTAAATCCTACTGCTAAGATGAATGATTCTAAAAGAAAACAACTATTTTATAGAGCAAAAAAGAGCAAAAACATTTCTAAAATTAAGCAATTTCCTATCAAAATTGCTTAATAAACATTTATTTTATTTTATTTTATTTTATTCTAAATGTCCACTGAGCTGTGAGCCAGGGGGCGATAATGCGCCTTAACATTGGTTGCCAACCAAGAAGAAGAAGAAGCTGTGAGCCAGGAGGGAGGGGGTGAGTGAGTGAGTACGGTGGCCCCTAGAGACAAAGCACGTACAATCCAAAACACTTGCAAACTCCAAAACACATGCAAACTCCAAAAAACTTGCAAACTCCAAAACACTTGCAAACTCCAAAACACTTGCAAACTCCAAAACACATGCAAACCCCAAAACACATGCAAATTCCAAAACACAACGGAAGTGCTCCAGGACGCTAGGGTCAGTGTTGAGCTTTTTTTTACCTAGTAACTACACAAGCCAGGATATACCAATGACCGGATTTGGGCTGTATCCCAATTCAGGGTCTGCAGCCTTAAAGGCCACATTTTAAGGCCGATTACGTCACAGTGACACGACGAAGGCTGTCCCAATTTAAAGGCTGCTCGAAATGCTGCCCTCAAATGCGTCCTTAATTTCCCTGAATTTAAAGGATGGGTCGGTGTAGCCTTCATGGCCCAACATATCCCAGACTTCATAGCGCTGCGGTGGTGTGGACAATTTTACCGAAAAAAACGGCGGAAGCGGAGCCGCCGAAGAGTAAACTTTCAGAAGTAAGTACTGAATATTATGTCACTTATTTATGCGCAAATGTTTTTACAATGAAGAACATTAAAACATTACTGTTGGCCACATGTCGGGAAAGTTACGTGACATTAGCGATGTTTGTACTAACTTGGTTTTAAAGCCTTTACTTCAAAATATACGCCGTTCAATAGATACTGGATGTTGTGTTTTTCTCCACAATTTTAATTATAAGCTAGATACATTGCTGCTAACAGCAACAGGGATGAGTCAGTGAGTCAGTTGGGCTTGTGAATCATGATTCATGAGTCAGTAAAGTGATTCTCGAGTATTGAACAATTCGTTCATGATCAGAATCAGAATCAGAATCGTGTTGGCCAAGTATATGTGCAGACACATACAGGGAATTTGGTTCCGGTAGATGGTGGCTCTCAAGCACAGCAATGTAAATCACACACACACACACCACACACACACACACGTGTCTATATATACACATTACACATACATACACAAAGCTGTGTAAACCAACTATAAATAACGAATCTAACTTATATACATAAAATACAGAAATGAATGAGGTGGAATGAATACTACAAAATGTACATAAGTGCAGTTGCAGTCTGGCAGTGGGAGCAGTGTGACAGGTCAACTGTTAAGAAGGGAGATGGCGAGGGGAAAGAAACTGTTCCTGTGTCGGGTGGTCCTGGTCTGCAGGCTTCTGTACCGTCTGCCAGAGGGCAGCAGATCAAAAAGTCTGTGTGCAGGGTGTGAGGGGTCTGTGATGATTTTCCCTGCCCGTTTCCTGGTTCTTGAGAGGTACAGATCCTGGATGGAGGGCAGGGGGGTGCCGATGATCCTTTCTGCTGCCTGTACAGTCCGCTGCAGTCTGCTCCTGTCCTGTTTAGTGGCTGCTCCATACCAGACTGTGATGGAGGAGCACAGGACAGACTCAATGACCGCAGTGTAGAACTGGATCAGCAGCTCCTGTGGAAGACTGTACTTCCCCAGTTGTCTCAGGAAGTACATCCTCTGCTGGGTCCACTTCAGGTCCTGGGAGATGGTTGTACCCAGGAACTTGAAGGTCTTCACAGTTGACACAGGGCTGTCTGATATGGTGAGGGGGAGCAGAGTTGAGGGATGTCTCCTGAAGTCCACTGTCATCTCTACAGTCTTAAGAGTGTTCAGCTCCAGATTGTGCTGACTGCACCAGAGTACCAGCCGCTCAACTTCTTGCCGGTATGCAGACTCATCACCATCTTGAATGAGGCCAATGACAGTGGTGTCATCTGCAAACTTTAGGAGTTTGACAGCCGAGTTCTTGGAGGTGCAGTCGTTAGTGTAGAGGGAGAACAGTAGTGGTGAGAGGACACATCCTTGAGGGGCACCAATACTGAGGGACCAGGGTTTCAGAGGTGATCTCCCCCAGCCTCACTTGTTGCTTTCTGTCTGTCATCTGTCAGGAAGCTGGTGATCCACTGACAGGTAGCTGGTGACACGCTGAGCTGGGAGAGTTTGGAGGAAAGAAGTTCAGGCACAATGGTGTTAAAAGCCGAACTAAAGTCCACAAACAGGACCCTGGCATAAGTTCCCGGGCGGTCAAGGTGTTGCAGGATGTAATGCAGCCCCATGTTCACTGCATCATCCACCGACCTGTTTGCCCGGTAGGCAAACTGCAGAGGGTCCAGCTGGTGGCCTGTAATGTCTTTCAGATGGGCTAACACCAGTCGTTCGAAGGATTTCATGACCACAGACGTCAAGGCGACAGGTCTGTAGTCATTCAGTCCTGTGATGGTGGGTTTCTTGGGAACAGGGATGATGGTGGAGCGTTTGAAGCAGGAGGGAACTTCACACAGCTCCAGGGATCTGTTGAAGATGCGAGTAAAGATGGGAGCCAGCTGTTCAGCACAGGTTTTGAGGCAGGAGGGTGAGACGCCGTCTGGTCCGGGGGCTTTCCTGGGCTTCTGTTTCTGGAATAGGGCTTTGGAGCGTGATGTCATGGGGGTGGGCGTGGAAAGAATTTTGGCCCGATCCGCCATTTTGGGGGTCTAAGTGAAAAAGGAGCGAAAGCATAGCCATGGTTCGTTCTTGCTGTGTGGTCCGCTGCAATGTTCGATTGCACGACCGGCAAGAGAATAAGCTTGAAAAGGGTTTGTCTTTTCATTCTTTCCCAACCTGGAAGCAACATGACGCAGCTCGTGTATTGATGTTACCAAACGAAAGCGTCTAGCCTGGATAGCAGCTGTGAGACGAGCTGATATCCAGTTCTCTTCCATCTCCAAATATCTGTTGGTGCTCCAGACATTTTCATTCCGGTAAGTTCTAAATATGTTCATATCACTCTTTATAGCCTATTAGTTTTATTTTCATAGCAAATTAGAACAAACATCCTACTGAGTGATATTGCAGAACTACCTTCTATTTATAGAGTTGCTAATTATTTGGCATTATTGCAGCAAACCAGCCTATGAAATGGATGAAACATCGTGACTGGGTTCCAGCGCTACACAAGGGACCTGCTTCAAACATACCACCATGCCAATCAGATTACTTCTTCCATGTGAGGGTGAAGAGGTGACCCTCCTGGATAAGATGGTGAAGGTTTGCTGCATTTGTTGAACAGTGTGATAATAAAACCAGGGAAAAATGAAACCTGTTCCTGTTAAATATTCTTAAGTCTTTTGCTGTATAAATAGCAGTATTTTTTCAAAAGATACAGTAAATAAAGTAATGTTAGTAGTGGGTGATATCATGTAAACACTGTCATGATTTTATGTAAACATTTTGTCATTTGTAAACTATAAATGACATGGATTCTACATTGTAACGGATGTGATGTTCTATAAGGTGGTTTTAATTTAATAAAAAAAGAGGCAAAAAATAGTTTGTTTCTTTATTCAACTTTTGAACAGTGGTACTCAGTCAGTACATATTCAGTAAATGCAAATTATTTACACGGCAGTGCACTACAGGCATAAATCTAGACCCCTAGATAAAACATTAAGCATTATAGCAGTGACAACTCCTCCACATTAGCAGGTGGGATTTTTCTTTTTTGAGGACGGCTCCTTTTACCTGTCACTACAGATGGTCTGTTTATGTTTTGATCAAGAGCCTTTTTTTGGGGCAGCTGAAGAGGAGAAGTCTATCTTATGGCCAACCTCTGGCTGTATCTTGGTCACATTACCCAGCAAAACCCAGTATGCAGGTTCATCTGTAACAGTCCTTGTGCCACAGATCCACACTGTTGCATCTACTTTAAACAGAAGAGCAGCGACGTGGGTGCAGGTCTCTGGGACTCCGGCCTTACAGGTGCAGTGGGCGGCTTTGACCTTCCCTGTGATGCTCACAGTGACCCATGGCTGCAATGCTGGTTCATTCAGTCTTTGAGAGTGCAGGACCTGAAACACACACAAAGTCCATTTAAAGACAAGAACTATGAGCCAAGGCAGACATAAATGTCTTTAATCTACTTTATCATAAATGTAACAAAGTGTTTAGAATGTTAGCACATACATGTCATTTTTCATTTCTTTATGTGTCCATCTATAGAACGCTGCATGTTATATTCTAAATCTGCCTGTTCTCTGTCAGAAACCTGCCTGCAGAAAATGAACCTAAAGTATGTAATGCAAGGATGTCATCACTTTAGAGATGGAGAAAGCATAAAGTGACAATTATGAATCACTTAATATGATAAGGAGATTCTGCAGGTCATTGATCAATGTATAAAATTAAAATAAAATGTATTTTTAGTGACACAAGATACAAATATGGAAGCAAGATGTATAATTAGAATTATTTATAATGAACATTAATAAATCATTGCAATTTCTTTAACCATAAAGAATAACTAAATGCTTCAGGACAATGTCACATCAATGCACTGAACTCACTATGTTATCCCTCTAACAGCCTCCACATGTTCTCACTGTAATTTCCCCTCATGAATGAATTTATGCTGCACTAATGTGAATGTTTGCAGGGAAATCAAACGCATTTCACACGCAGTACTCGAGCTGACTTACCTTTGTTTGAATGACGACTTGTACGCGCTGACTCCACAGATAAGGTACGAACTATGTCAGGCTACGTCAGTAGCGGTTGGTCTCCAGGGTTTCTACTCCACTGCCGTATTTCATACGGGTCCACATTTCCAATGCACGCTATTTTCTGCAAGTATAGCTGCTTCGCTTCTGGACGCAATCGGTCTCTATACAGTTCATTCTCTTTTGAGCTGCTTTTAAGCATCTTGTAATCGTCGATCCAACACAGTGTGTTTGTTTTGATTCGTAGACCCCGAAAATGGTGCCGCGCTCCCAAAATGCATTGCGGCGTGACGTCAACTCCAAAGCCCTATAGTCAGCTCACATCCTGAGTGTGTATTCTGAGTTTCAGGGAGGAGGAAAGGGGGGTGAGAGGTGTGGTGGAGGTCGTTGAGTCTGGATTGGAGAGGGTGGTGGTGGTCGTTGAGTCTGGATTGGGGAGGGTGGGGGTGGTCGTTGAGTCTTGATTGGGGAGGGGCAGGGTGAAGGGGGGAGAGGTGGAAGGTGTGTTGGAGGTCAATGTCTGAAGCAATGTCCCTGGGGAGGGGAGGGTGGGGCGTGGGAGTCTGTCCGTCTCAAACCTGCAATAGAAAGTGTTTAACTCGTTGGCCAGGTCTTTGTTTGCTTCAATAGTGGGTGGGGGGCGTCTGTAGCTGGTGATTTCCTGCAGGCCCCTCCACACTGACGCAGGGTCGTTGGCTGAGAGCCGTTCTTCCAGCTTCTGGGAGTAGATGCTTTTAGCTGCTTTGATCTCCTTGGTCAGTGTGTTCCTGGCTTGCTTGTACAGGACCCTGTCACCACTTCTGTAGGCGTCCTCCTTGGCCTTACGAAGATGTTGGAGTTTAGGAGTGAACCATGGTTTATTGTTGTTGTATGTGCAAAAGGTCTTTGTTGGCACACACACGTCTTCACAGAAACTGATGTATGATGTCACAGTGTCCGTGAGCTCATCTAGGTTCTCAGATGCAGCTTCAAAAACAGTCCAATCAGTGGAGTCAAAACAGTCCTGCAGTTCCTGCTTTGCTGCGTTAGTCCACTTCTTCACAGTTTTGACTACAGGCTTGGCACGTTTGAGTTTTTGCCTATAAACTGGAATAAGATGGACCATGCAGTGATCAGAATGTCCCAAAGCTGCCTGGGGCACAGAGCGATAGGCATCTTTTAGAGTGGTGTAGCAGTGATCCAGTATGATGTTGTCCCTGGTGGGGGAGTCTATATGCTGTCTGTATTTAGGGAGTTCGTAGTTTAGGTTTGCTCTGTTAAAATCCCCAAGAATAATTGTAAAGGAATCCGGGAATTTCCTCTCCAGGGTAGTAATCTGGTCAGCCGGCTCGCACAGTGCGTTGTTCGCGTTGGCCTGTGGAGGGATGTAAACTCCGACCAGCATGAAGGAAGAAAACTCCCACGGTGAATAAAAAGGTTTACAGTTGATGAAAAAACTTTCCAAGTGTGGGCTGCAGTGTTTCTGTAACACTGTGACATCAGTACACCAACCTTCATTAATGTAGAAGCAGACTCCACCACCCTTTGTTTTCCCTGAGAGCTCTGTTTCGCGGTCCGCTCGGTGAAGTTGGAAGCTCGGCAGATTTAAGACAGCGTCTGGGACTCGCTCACTGAGCCAGGTTTCAGTGAAGCAGAGGGCAGCAGAGCGTGCAAAGTCCTTGTTAGTCCGGTTTAAAAGCAGTAATTCGTCGACTTTGTTTGGAAGAGAGCGGAGATTCGCGAGGTGAATGGAGGGGAGTGCCGTGCGGAATCCTCGCCGACGTAGTTTCACCAGCGCACCAGCGCGACTCCCCCGTATACGTCTTCTCCAGGAGCCACAGAGAGCTGCTGCGCCTCCAACTAAAATCTCCAAAAAACTTTCCGAGTTTGTGAAAAATGGATAAGAACTATAGTGAGACGACTGCCTGATGTTTAGCAGTTGATCTCTGGAGAAAGTGATGTGGTCTGAGTGACCAAAAGCGCAGAAAATAAACAGAAACAAGAAAAGTGCGAGAGAGCGCAGTACCGAGGCTGCCATCCGCGGCGCCATCTTGGATATCGCGCATCACTATTAGTAATGTGTCACGTGAAGATTCATCAGCCAGATTAAGTGTTTAGTGACAATTGACAGTGATAGCGTACATCATCATCACTATTCCAATCAATCCTCTCCACACAGACAAGCATGAACACACTCGACTATCACTAAATCAAATTTTTATGGAAGCCCGTTTCCGCCACTAAACCCCCCCCAAAAAAAACAAGTCTCCATAACTCTAAATTTTCGACGTATTAACTCGAAATTTGGAGAAACATAACTCAAAATTTGGAGAAACATAACTCAAAATTTTGAGTTACTTTTCTCAAAATTTTGAGTTAATAACTTGAAAACACATTGCTCACTTAGTAATCTACATGAATGAGGTCACTTTCTTGTTACCCAGAAGCATATGGCGCAGAGTAACGTGCACTGAAAACCGGATTGCAACAAATTGGCGCTTTCGCGAGTACGTTTGCTGATAGTAACGCCATGTGATTCAGAATAACACAAGGATTTCATCATTTTTGAAGCCACGCTAAAAATACTCAGCAATCTGTGCATTCATGACTGGATGTAATACCGGTAGCTTAGCTGTAGAATTTATACCTGAGGGCTTCAGCTTCCGGGTAACAAGGAAAAGACGTCATTCACGTAGATTACTGATTGGCACTGCTAACTCGAAATTTCAAGTTACTTTTTTCAAAATTTTGAGTTAATAAGTCAAAATGTCGAGTTAATAAGTCAAAATTTCAAAAAAAGAAGTCGAAACTAACATAACTCGAAATTTCGAGAAAATAACTCGAACTTTTGAGTTATATTTTTTTCTTTAGTGGCATAAACCGGCTTCCATAAAATTTTACGCATAGAGAAACACGATTTGTAATGACGGTACAATAGGGCTCATTCGCTTGGTCAGCAAGTGGCGGTATCCTCGTAAACTGGGGGGCAAACTGCCATTAAACGAAGAGGAGAAGAAGTGAACATCTGCACATGCGCCGTACGGATTGGGTAGACCCGATTTGTACGGTACCAACTTTGCACATGCGCAGTAAGTACCAGGGTGTTTCGTTTTTGTCTACATTATATTGAAATGTTTCTTTACTGCATACATTATAAGAGATACTTATTATTGTTTACATCTTAACAAATACTCTGATCCATAACTATAGTAAAATGCTTAGAGCGGAAGTAGTGGCCTTTCGCACATGTTTGGTACGGATCGGGTTTCCGGTACGGATTGGGAAGTGACAGTCTTTTTTTTTAAATTTAATTGAGCAATTGCAAAATACAAATTCTTAAAGAGGATAACACAGGTAATAATACAAGTGAAAGTTTTGAACAGTACAATAAAGTATTATATTTAGCCCTGCGACAGACTGGCGACCTGTCCAGGGTGTACCCTGCCTCTCGCCCTATGACAGCTGGGATAGGCTCCAGCGCCCCCCGCGACCCTGAAAAGGATAAGCGGAAGCGAATGGATGGATGGATGGACAATAAAGTATTAGAGGAATAATAGAAAATTTAATAAATAAATGAACGAATGAATAAAAAATACAATTAAAAAAACAGAAAAGATATATGGCAGGCATTTAACGTGTGCATAAAAGGAGCAGTGTAACAAAACATTAAAATAAATCTAAATTTAGAACAACAGGAAATAAGCAATACCTTGGTAAATTTTTTTGGGCATATTTGCTCTTTGTATTTTTAAGTGAAGAAAAATAAAACTTAAAATCATTAATAAAGCCAGGGAAAGAAGGCTTAGAGTTCCTCCATTTAGCACAATGGATATGATATTTACCCAATAGTATGATGATGTTAATAATGTCAGAGACATCCAAAGCTAGATGTTCCATATAAAAAATAATATGATATAGTTCAAATGGTGGCACATCATGAATTTTTAAAGAAATCCAATTTATTATATCACACCAAAAACGTTGTGTGATAGGGCATGTAAAAAAAGGATGTTCTAAGGTTTCATTTTCGACAGTACAAAAGGAACACTGATCCACCTCAAAGCCAAATCTCTTTTTTAGAGATTCTGCCACAGGATAATTTTATTTATGATATTAAAGTGTGTTTCTTTAAATTTAGGTAGAATAGGCCATTTCATAAATTTCGAGTAAGCTTTATCTAATATATTTGAAGTAATTAAACTTGAACCATTCCAAGTAACCATTCTATCATAACTATGGAATATTTTATCTTTAAAGAGACTAATAATAAATTTACTATTGCACTTTTTATCAACCTGAGGACATTGTCCTAACAATAAATTTGACATATGCCCAATTACTTTATCTAACTCTTCAATTCTCTTCAAGTTTATCTTCCATATGTTGCCTAAAAGACTCGTCAATAATTGTACTACATGGCCTAATTATTTCAAAAAATGTTTGACAATCATTGATTGAAAAGTTAGATTCATATAATTTCTTATAGAAATGTTCTATTTCCTCATTTATTTGTTCTTGGCTATCAATGCTAAGATTATTAACAACTAGTTTATTGATTTTCTTTTTTGTTTGTCTTAGTTTTTCTAGGCCAAAGAAATAAAAAGTATTTTTTTCACCTTGCTCCTTTTGCTTTTTCCAAATATAAGCTATCCAATTGGTTTTGAAGATTATTTAGTTTGATTTGTTCTTCTACAGATGAGTTTGCTTTTTGACTTTTTCTATGTTTTTTTTTCTATTCATATCATTAATAATATAATGTTGTATCTTTTTTTTAAAACTTTTGAGATGCCTTTACTTATTTTTATAGCAACTTCTTTGATTTTAAATTTAAACCATTCCCATTTACTCAAGGGAGACATTTCCAATAGATTAATTTCGTTTAACAAGTTTTTTGTTTCATTGCAAAATTCCTCATTGTCTAGAAGGCTACTATTAAACTTCCACAAATAGTTAGGGATATGTTTAACCCCACCTGGTTGAAAATAAATAGCACAGTGATCAGTCAGGGGTAATGCTGATATTTCACATTTAAGGACCTCATTTATCAGGTTAGTAGAGATTAACCAAAAGTCTAACTTTGAACATTGACCATTATTAGCCGAATTGTACCATGTGAATTGTTTGGCATTGGGATTTCTCATTCTCCAAAAATCAATTAGATTTCCTTTAGTAATGAATTCAGTCTCCTCATAATAGTGGCTATTTCTTCTTGGAGGAAGGCAATCCAAATAGATGTCAGGGACCAAATTAAAGTCTCCTCTAACTATAACTTTATCAGTATTATAGGTCACTTTCCAACATCTTATTCAAGGAGGAGTAAAGTTGTTTGTTCTGTGCTCTTTTGTTATAACCATAAACACAAATCAAAATATATTTAACATCATTGAACTCAATCACCATCATCAGCCAGTGTCCATTATTGTCACTACTATGGTTAATTACAATTCCCGAAAACCTGTTGAACAGGATCATCACACCAGCTGAATGTGTAGTCCCATGGCTGAAGAAAACATAATCTCCCCACTGTTTCCAAAAAAGTTTTTCCGCCTCCCCTGAATGAGTCTATTGCAAAAAAATAACATTGCTCTTCTGCTCTTTGCAAAAAAGAAAAGTTGCCTTACGCTTTGCATTGTTCTTTAAACCCCTAACATTCAAAGAAAAAAAGGATATTCGCTAAATAATAAGAGTGCACGAAGAGAGTGGTGCGCAGGAATGAGCAGCTAATGTGATCCCAACAAAATTCAACATTAGCATTTATTGCAGCAACCCTTAAGGTGTCCGAACATTCGTAGAACACGTCAATTAGTAACAGTACCTGAAATGGACCAATGTTACAAAGGATGTTCAGATAGGATCCACCCGACGGTTGTCAATCAGTGCGTAACCTTCCTTCAGAAACGCTCTTTTTCCCTTCTTCCTGGCCTCCTGAACCATTGGCCACAGCTTAGAACGAGCCTCCCTGTCTTCTTTGGAGAAATCTTCTCTGAATTGAATATGCATTTCATTACACACTCGGGCTTCCTTCAGTTTTTTCCAAACTTCATCCTGAACGGTTCTCATCCCAAATTGGATGATGATTGCCCTTGCCCTTAGAGGCTGCCGCGGTGTTGGGTTTACCCAGGCATAGTGGACTGTATCCACTGTGTCTCGCAGTCGGTCCACTGATAGAGGCAATTTCCCTTGTGTTTTCACCATCCTTCTCTGGTAGTCCAGTCAGTCTCAGGTTCCATCTCCTTTTGTATCGAGCGTGTTCCTCCACTGCTTTATTAAGCGCGTTTTCTTTTTGGAGCTTTTCAATTGTTTCCTTAAGCAAGAAATTTCTTGTTTGTTTTCTCTTGTGGCTGTAGTATTAGCCTCGATGCGCTTGTCAAATGTTTTTAACAGTTCAGTTTGTTCATCCACTTTTCCAGTCAGAACCTGGACTACTGCAATTCATTATTATCAGGATGTCCAAAAAACTCACTGAAAAGCCTTCAGCTAATCCAAAATGCTGCAGCAAGAGTACTGACAGGGACTAGAAAGAGAGAGCATATTTCTCCTGTTTTGGCTTCCCTTCATTGGCTTCCTGTTAAATCCAGAATTGAATTCAAAATCCTGCTCCTCACATACAAGGTCTTAAATAATCAGGCCCCATCTTATCTTAATGACCTTGTAGTACCATATCACCCTATTAGAGCACTTCGCTCTCGCTCTGCAGGCCTACTTGTTGTTCCTAGAGTATTTAAAAGTAGAATGGGAGGGAGAGCCTTCAGTTTTCAGGCCCCTCTTCTGTGGAACCAGCTTCCAGTTTGGATTCGGGAGACAGACACTATCTCTACTTTTAAGATTAGGCTTAAAACTTTCCTTTTTGCCAAAGCATATAGTTAGGGCTGGACCAGGTGACCCTGAATCCTCCCTTAGTTATGCTGCAATAGACGTAGGCTGCCGGGGGATTCCCATGATGCATTGAGTTTTTCCTTTCCAGTCACCTTTCTCACTCACTATGTATTAATAGACCTCTCTGCATTGAATCATGTCTGTTATTAACCTCTGTCTCTCTTCCACAGCATGTCTTTTATCCTGTCTTCCTTCTCTCACCCCAACCGGTCGCAGCAGATGGCCGCCCCTCCCTGAGCCTGGTTCTGCCGGAGGTTTCTTCCTGTTAAAAGGGAGTTTTTCCTTCCCACTGTCGCCAAAGTGCTTGCTCATAGGGGGTCATATGATTGTTGGGTTTTTCTCTGTATCTATGAAGCGCCTTGAGGCGACTTTTGTTGTGATTTGGCGCTATATAAATAAAATTGAATTGAATTGAATTGAACCTGAACTGCCTGGAGAATGGCGGCGCCGATATTATCATCATTTTCTGTTGTCCTTACCCTTCATTTTCTTTGGGTTCGGACTTTTAGTAGGTGTATGATTCGGGTCGATTTTACTTTCTTTGGAAGAACTCTCGTCCACCTCGATGTCTTCCATGTCGCTGTCTTCACAAGCCTCGCGGAGGGCAGTTAAGTTGTAGTCATGGTCAGCCATGTTGTAAACCACTTCGTTCTCAGGGGGGGGAAAAGCCTCAAAAAACGAGAAAAAAAAATTCCGGCAAAAGGAAAAAGGATTAATGCAGTTTAATCCTAGTGGAATTTGTAGATTGCTGCGTATAAATACCCCAACTAGGGACAAAATAGTCTTATTATTAACAGAGCCTGCAAAAAGGGTGCTTCTCACTCCACCATCTTAGATCCTCCCGGGAAGTGACAGTCTCTGGCTGTGTCCCAATTCAGGGTCTGCACGCTTGAAGTACGCGCACTACCCGTACTACGTACGGTGCATACTATAAGTACGAGAAGTGCGGAAGTGAGAGGCTTGTGAAATGGGACGGTCTAGCCTTCGTTGCGCTGTTCAGGTTGCCTAGCAACCACGATACTAACCGTGAGAAACGCGAGATTGTGTGACATAAATGAAGGAGAAAAAATGTTTTGTTGGTCATTCATTTTTGTCATGACATCACTTTGATTAGTTGAGTATCTGAGGCTGAGACCACAGGACTGTAAAACATGATTGTTGGGCTTCATTTCTGTACTGAACAGTCATTTCAAGATCAGTTAGTAAATAAAAATTAGCTAATGTTGTTCATGAGACTAAAGTCATCTCACTGTGGTAATGTAAATATAATATGGCCAATATTACAGTATTGTCAGATTATTATGATATATATATATATATATATATATATATATATGTATGTAAAGGCTGGAAGTACAAACATCACTAACTTTGCCAACATGTGGCCAACAGCAATGTTTTACTGTTCTTCGTTATTAAACATTCGCACATAAATAAGTGACATCATATTCAGTACTTACTTTTGACAGTTCACTCTTCGGACACTCCCTTCTGCCGTATTTTGCGGCAAAATTATCCACACCCACCGGCGCGCTATGAATTGTGGGATATATGGGACCACGAAGCGTGCACCGGACCACGCTTGATATTTGGAGAAATCGACGGCGCATTTGGAGTATGCATTTGAAGTACACTTCGAATTGGGACAGCCGTCGTCGCGTGGCGGTGACGTAATCGCACTTAAAATGCGTACTTCAAGCGTGCAGACCCTGAATTGGGACACAGCCACAGAGCTTATTTTGGTTCCTGCAACTGGTCCGTCGGGTTATTGTCTCCTCAGAAACATTTCTGTTGTGTTTTTTCCTATTTGTGTTTTCGTTTTTCCTATTTGTGTTTTGTTTTTTCGTATCTCCGTTGTCGTTTTTCCCTATTTCCGTTGTGTTTTGTGTGCTTTTGCAGGGTTTTTCTTATTGCTGGTGTTTTCTTAAGTTGCAGTCCGTTTGGCCTCTCAGGGCCACCGTATTATCAGCTAAATCAAGCACCAAGCATTCAAGGGTCTTTCTTATGTCTACTGAAGACCTCAAAGTGCTAAACTTTATACTGAACACCTAAAATTTACCTCCAGTTTTCTAATACTTCATAGAACCAGCTATATCATTCAAATCATAAAACCTGCAGCGTGACTTAGGCTGTATCCCAATTCAGGGTCTGCAGCCTTAAAGTACGCAGTCTCAACGATCCTCAAGGGCCGCGTACTTAAAGACCGCTAAGGCCGGAAGTGCTAGGCTTGTGAAATGGGATGG
This sequence comes from Simochromis diagramma, assembly GCF_900408965.1. Taxonomy (NCBI): domain Eukaryota; kingdom Metazoa; phylum Chordata; class Actinopteri; order Cichliformes; family Cichlidae; genus Simochromis; species Simochromis diagramma. The sequence continues at coordinate 272,781 of NW_024387255.1, read as the reverse complement.
TCTAGCCTCGGTTGCGCTGCCCAGGTTGCCTAGCAACCATGATACTAACAGCTGGAAATGTTTCATACAGCTTTGTTTGACAGAAATGAAAGAGAAAATCATTTGTTCATTTGTTTGTTTCTTTCTACATGAGCTTTGATCATTCTCTGTAAGATTAAGGTCAGCTATTGAACGGCGTTCAGTGTTCAGTATAAAGCAAAGGCTTTAAAACCAAGTTAGTACAAACATCACTAATGTCACATAACTTTGCCGACATGTGGCCAACAGTAATGTTTTAATGTTCTTCGTTATTAAACATTTGCACATAAATAAGTGACATCATATTCAGTACTTACTTAAAGTTTACTCTTCGGGCGCCCCTCATCCGCCGTTTTTTTCGGCAAAATTATCCACACCCACCAATATCCACCCTATGCATTCTGGGATATATTGGGCCATGAAGTCTACACCGCCACGTCCTTAAAATTCAGGGGACTGAAGGACGCATTTGAGGGCCGCATTTCGAGCAGCCTTCGAATTGGGACAGCCTTCGTCGCGTCGCTGTGACGTAATCGGCCTTAAAATGCGGCCTTTAAGGCTGCAGACCCTGAATTGGGATACAGCCTTAGTGACCTCAAGCATGCTGAGGCAGTCTGCCTGCTTCATGATGCACTGCTTCCCCCTGCTGGATTCCAGTGTGAATTGATGAGTCACAGAGCTGTTTGGACAACATGAAGAAGTCGCTTTTAGTCTAACACTGATTACACTGAATGTACAGGGTGGGCCATTTATATGGATACACCGTAATAAAATGGGAATGGTTGGTGATATTAAAGTCCTGTTTGTGGCACATTAGTATATGTGAGGGGGCAAACTCCTCAAGATGGGTGGTGACCATGGTGGCCATTTAGAAGTCGGCCATCTTGGATACAACTTTTGTTTTTTCAATAGGAAGAGGGCCATGTGACACATCAAACGTATTGGTAATGTCACAAGAAAAACAATGGTGTGCTTGGTTTCAACGTAACTATTCTTTCATGAGTTATTTACACGTTTCTGACCACTTATAAAATGTGTTCAATGTTCTGCCCATTGTGTTGGATTATCAATGCAACCCTCTTCTCCCACTCTTCACATACTGATAGCAACACCGCAGGAGAAATGCCAGCACAGGCATCCAATGTCCGTAGTTTCAGGTGCTGCACATCTCGTATCTTCACACTTCTAAATGGCCACCATGGTCACCACCCATCTTGAGGAGTTTGCCCCCTCACATATACTAATGTGCCACAAACAGGACTTTAATATCACCAACCATTCCCATTTTATTACGGTGTATCCATATAAATGGCCCACCCTGTAGAATAAGGACTACTATTAATCCCCTCTTTCATTCCAATCAGCAATCAAAGGTGATATGTCAGGGCTGCATCACAGTTTCATAGAAACATTCTGCTTTGTGTTTTGATTCTTGTGTACTACTACAGGAGCTTTGCTTGAGACACAATTCAAAAAAATTATTTTTTATCCTTTACCACAGCCCCACAGCTCATCTTTTGCTTAAAACAAGCTTTATGCTAACAGCCAACACTTTGTGCCTGAGATGACAATATTAAAGATATGATATCCCCTTTATATGTGGTTGATTTATTTTTTTTAGAGCAGTGGTAAGTTTCTGGAATTTAACAACATATCCTAGTGAAACCATAGAGGTACAACAGCACAGAGGTTTGAGATGCATTTTTAACACGTTTTAAAAATAACGCATCTGTATGTTCTCAGCATGCACAACTCAAATTTACTTGCGTACTAAAACATGTTAGGGGATTATGCACAAAGAATTATTTTTTGAACACGTGAGCTCATCAAACACAAAATGGTAACTAATTTATTGTAAATGTCTCAGTTATTTCATCCAACATCATGGAAAAAAGCTTGAAAACATGACTTTTCACTGGGTTGACCAAGTGAAATTAGTTAAATATGTATTTCCTAAGCAAATACACGTATTCTCACAATTGTGCATTCAGTTGTAATGCTGTGGGAATAAAGTGGTGGTCAAGGGCTGATTTTTCACTAGTTTTACTTTTTTTTTGCCAGTGCATCCCATTCCAGTTGCATAGGTAGTCCAGCTCCTCCAGGATGGCACATCAATACAAGCCATCACGAGAAGGTTCGCAGTGTTTCCTAGCACAGTCTCAGGAGTGTGGAGGAGATACAGAAAGATGGGCCATAACAACCCTGTTGCAGAAGGGCATCAACCTAGTCCTGTAGATGATTTCTTGTGCAAGTAGGAACATGGGAAACACTGTCAGAGCCCTATAAAATGACCTCCAGTGAGCTACTCAGGCATATTTCTCACCAAGAACTAAGAGGTTGGCATAAAGGTCCAACATCCTTTAGTGCAGCAGTCCCCAACCTTTTTTGCGCCACAGACCGGGTTATGATTCCAGAACGCTTGGATTATACAGAAATACAATGATCTCAAATACACCAAACAAGTCCATTTCTGAAAGGCTAAAAAAAAAAAAAAAAAAAACACCACAAAGGATTCTTAGTTTTGAGCCTACTCAAAAGTCTGAACTTAAAGCCTATTGGGACGCATCCCTTAAACAGGCAACTCATGCTGAATTAAAACAATTCTGTAAAGAAGGGTGGTCCAAAATTCCTTCACAGTGGTATGAAAGGCTCATTGACAGTCATCACTAATGCTTGATTGCGGTTTTTGCTGGTAAGCAGGGAACTTTCTGGAGCAACAACTTTAACGCATAGAACCAAGCCTACCTGGCTCTCTTTTCTCCCTTAATGGCACGGTTTTTTCAAAAACTGATTTCTTTGCTCACACTGTCTTTGTCCAATATTAAAGTTTCATTATCTGAAACAAGCAAGTATCACAAATGCGCAAGAAAATAAAATCAGGAAGTTTTTGAAATACTAGAAAGAATAAAAGACATGAAGAAAAAAAAAAGAAAATGAAAAAAAAGAAAAAAAAAACACTCATATTTCATATTTTTTATTTAAAAAAAAGAAAAAAAAAGATAAAGGCAAGTTACTATGATTCTCAGTTTTCACTTCATTAATATAATCACCCATCCCATACTCTCACAATAAACAGAACTTTCAATTCAATACACTACTTCGTGCTTCTTTTTAAAGTAGAGTGCTCAAAACAGCAAGTCACTGTACACAGAGCAGTTTCTGGCCGTCAATGAATGACACAGTTGCTCCACACTCATGCATGACTCTTCTTTCTCCTGTTGTCTGTCAGAAGTGAACCATGATGTCATCTAGTTAGCTGTCCCATCATGTGTTGTGTTGAGTTCAACCCATGCTCGGTTTAAGGTGACCAAAGAAGTGCATTTTTAAGAGCCAAAAGGGAGTTTCTCACATACTTATTATATTCTTAAAATTCTCATCTCACAGACATACTTTGAATTTACTGTTTAAGGAATTGGCGTGATGCCAGAAAATGTGACCACATGATCACAAACCAGTTCTTACAAGAGACTAAATGAATGCAAGTCAATGGAGTGCACTCAGGACAACAGGGAGGGGGACTGGCAGCCTCAGAGATGTTAATAGAGTACACCAAAAGGAGACTTTTCTTATTCAGCACTCTGCAGTTGTACATCCTCTGTACCACACCTCTCAGAGTGAACCGGTACAAATAAGTGCTATGAACGAGCATCCCGCTTTCCGAAACTGAACAAAAGAAATGTGATATCTTCAACAAGAAAATGTTTCACTACCTCAGAATGGAAATTAACATCTTTGTAAAAATAAACAACTTTTTTTTCCAGACAGTTAAATTAGAAATAGGATATCATGGGACATGGAGGAACATACACTGACATTTATCTTTTCTATTTTACTGCCAAAACACAGTAGAATGTTGTGTTATGCAAGAATGACTCTGGCGATCATCCTTCCGCCTAGTCCACCACACAAGCCCAACAGTCCTCTGCTGTCATGGTCATCTCATAACAGCCAAGTACTAATAAGATCTACTGTTGGCCTTCTTTCTTCTCTCCTTCTGAAGAACTGGAACTGCTGCTGCTATCCCGCTCTGCTGCCATCTGCAGGAACAAAAGGAATTAAAGACTTTCACAAACACTGAGCAGAATTTTACAAAACCGCTTTAATCTGTGTGACCTTTTACTTCTTTTGGGTTTGTTCACCTCTAGTTTTCCCAAATTTTTATGGAAATTGCACATTCTAAGATATGCCTCGTTTTCAGCAAATAGCTCTTTGGTAGTCAACTTGTTTGTACAAAAATATTCTTATTCCTTTTACAGTTAGCATTTTTCTGATTTAAAAGATTCTTGGAAGCAAAATGTAATAAAATGAGGGTCTGGTCAAGACTTTTACAGTACAGCACACACTGATATACACAGTTTCAAGGTAAGTAAATGCTTTCTACCTTCTTGTAGGCCATTTCAAACAGTTTGAGTGATGCCTGCTGCAAGTTGGTTGCGGCCTGCTTGATGTTCTCGCCTGTCTCAGAGTCCTTATTGGTCAACAGATTCCTGACCTTTGAAATCTCCTCCTTCAGCTTGGTGCACTGATTTCACAAAAATAGGGGGGGAAAATAAGACAAAAATCAAGCACAAAACATTAATTTAATCTCAGTAAATTACAACAAAGTTTAGAGCATTACCTCATCAGCAGGGAGCTGGTCTTTGAACTCTTCCATCTTGGATTCTGTGTCATGGATGATGCCCTCAGCCATGTTGACAGCCTCCACACGGTCCTGCAGCAAGACAACTCAGTATTTACCAGATACTAAAACCACAGACAACACAGTAGTGAAGCATCATCTGTGTGTAAGACGTGCAACTTCTAGGCCTAAAAAGCCAATGTGGAAATGCCTGTAAACCAACTGAACAGATGTAACTGTGGGTGAAACTGCATTGAGTCCTTTGTTTGCAGCTAGTTTCAAGTCTGTTCAACATAAAGTGTCTTGAGATGACCCATTAGGAATGAGCCTTGTATAAATAAGTGTGAACTGATTTATGTGTTTTAAGATGAACATTTTCTGTGTTGCACTGAGTTATGTTGACAATAAAGTGCCCATCAATCAAGACGGTGAGATTTCACCCCCGACTTTTGTCTTTACAGTTTGACTGTTACCTTCCTCCTCCGGTCCTCCTCTGCATACTTCTCAGCATTCTTGATCATATTCTCAATGTCATCTTTACTGAGACCTCCTGATGACTGGATCACAACTGTAAAGGAGGAAATGAGATATTTATATGTGCACTTTGACTTTTACAGAAACCAATTCAAACCGAGTCGTAATGCAGGAAAAAACAAAAACAAACAAAAAAAAAAAAAACAGTTGTCTGAAACAAGACTGAGTAAGGGCCAAGTGATTACAGCAACATGCATAAATATTAACCTCCCTATCTAGTCTGTCTTAGCAACAACTGTAAAAGTCAACCAAGTTAAGTGTTAACATTTATCTAAAAATGCAGATTATTTTCAGCAGTTTGAAATGTCTTTTAGCTTGACTTGCTAACACATTAAGTGGGAAAAAAAACAAAGTTCTCAGCTTTCAGACTGGTTTACTGTGTGCACTGACTCTGCTGCTCGCGGCCTGTGCCTTTGTCCTTGGCCGACACATGGACGATGCCGTTGGCGTCGATGTCGAATGTGACCTCGATCTGAGGGACTCCACGAGGGGCTGGAGGGATTCCTACCAGAGTAAACTGACCCAGCAACTTGTTGTCTGTCGCCATCTCTCTCTCACCCTGGCACACTTTGATCTCCACCTGAGTCTGTCCATCAGCTGCTGTGGAGAACACCTGGAGGGGAACATGTGACACTGTAGATCACATGGGGCTTCACTGAGACTGTGGGACTGCAGTCCTGCTTTAAATACCTGGCTCTTCTTGGTGGGAATTGTGGTGTTCCTGTTGATGAGTTTGGTAAAGACACCACCCAGAGTCTCGATACCCAGCGACAGTGGAGTCACATCCAAAAGCAGCACATCGGTTACATCGCCAGCCAGAACGCCACCCTGGATGGCTGCCCCAATAGCGACAGCTTCATCAGGGTTCACAGACTTGCTGGGGGCTCGGCCAAACAGATCCTGGACTGTCTGCTGAACCTGCAGGGCGGATGTGGTGGGGGGTGTTAATTACAAGTTATGCATGCATTAAAATCAGCATTATAAAAATCATATTCAAAATGCAGAAAACGTTGTTTATTTACTCTTTTGTTAAGGCACTGTACAAATCTATGTTCTTCTTATTGTCTGTGCACTAGGGTTGTGCAGATAGAGATCACGTCAAAGTTAATGAGCCAGTAATGAGCCAACAATTCAACTGTCAAGCTGCCGAAAACTAAAGTGCACTGCATGTTAGCTCAACTACGAAAAAAAATACACCTGTTTGCAATGTATACAGTGGTTTGCAAAAGTATTCGGCCCCCTTGAACTTTTCCACATTTTGTCACATTACAGCCTCAAACATGAATCAATTTTATTGGAATTCCACGTGAAAGACCAACACAAAGTGGTGTACACTTGAGAAGTGGAACAAAAATTATACATGATTCCAAACATTTTTTACAAATAAATAACTGAAAAGTGGTGTGTGTGTGTGTGTGTGTGTGTGTGTGTGTGTGTGTGTGTGTGTGTGTGTGTGTGTGTGTGTGTGTGTGTGTGTGTGTGTAATTATTCAGCCCCCTTTGGTCTGAGTGCAGTCAGTTGCCCATAGACATTGCCTGATGAGTGCTAATGACTAAATACAGTGCACCTATGTGTAATCTAATGTCAGTACAAATTAGGGCTGCCACGATTAGTCGACTAGTCACGATTACGTCGACTATCAAAATCGTCGATGACTGATTTAATAGTCGACGCGTCATTCGAAGCTTTGTAAGATCACAAAAGACGCAGGAATAAGTAGTAGGATTTAAGAGTGTAATAACAGACTGAAACAAAAGATTGCAGCACTGCATGTACAAGGATGCCAGCTGCCGTTAAACCCCGAAGAAGAAGAAGAAGCTGTGTCCCAGAATTCAAAGTGCAGCTCAGTTCAGTTTACAACAATGGCGGCAGCTAGTTAGTTTTAATATTACTCTTATTATTCTTTCTGGGTCACAAAATAAACGTTTAACATATTTTCAGGTGAGAATGTAGCTGTATAAACCTCAAATATCTGCTCAGTTTATCAAGACACCACATATTTTCAAAGGCGTTCCGACGTTTTCGGAGACGTCTGTTACCCACTAGCTCGATAGCTAGCCGGGGGCAAGGCTCACTAGAGCCCGTGAGAACACCGGACTCCCGGCAAATCGTTTTCAAACCCACTGCCGTCTTTCGCTACTCAGGTTAAACATATATAAGTCACTTAGGAACAAATAAAATACTAAAAAAAGCCAAACAATAACATTTTGAAGTTATCTGAGTAAATCCGTTTGGCTGAGATTGAAGTTTTAGTTTTTACACAGCTGAATAAACGTCAAGAAGACAACTGATTATCAGAAGTGTGAGATGCTCGAGAATATACTCCGGTGTCCTGTTATATTTTAGATAGCAAGGAGTTTAAACTTCACCGAAACAATCTGCAAATTTCATTAAAATTTAATAAACTATCATCTTGTCTTTATTTTTAGTTAGCACATACCTTAAACACTTAAAGCTGTAAGCTAATGATCGTTACATAAGAGTAGAGCATGCTGGTGCAATAAGATGTACATTTTACTCCAATGGATGCATGATCTGATTAGTCGACTAATCGCAAAAATAATCGGTGACTAGTCGACTATCAAAATAATCGTTTGTGGCAGCCCTAGTACAAATACAGCTGCTCTTTGACGGCCTCAGAGGTTGTCTAAGAGAATATTGGGAGCAACAACACCATGAAGTCCAAAGAACACACCAGACAGGTCAGGGATAAAGTTATTAAGAAATTTAAAGCAGGCTTAGGTTACAAAAAGATTTCCCAAGCCTTGAACATCCCATGGAGCACTGTTCAAGCGATCATTCAGAAATGGAAGGAGTATGGCACAACTGTAAACCTACCAAGACAAGGCCGTCCACCTAAACTCACAGGCCGAACAAGGAGAGCGCTGATCAGAAATGCAGCCAAGAGGCCCATGGTGACTCTGGACGAGCTGCAGAGATCTACAGCTCAGGTGGCTCATAGTTGTCCATAGGACAACTATTAGTCGTGCACTGCACAAAGTTGGCCTTTATGGAAGAGTGGCAAGAAGAAAGCCATTGTTAACAGAAAACCATAAGAAGTCCAGTTTGCAGTTTGCGACAAGCCATGTGGGGGACACGGCAAACATGTGGAAGAAGCTGCTCTGGTCAGATGAGACCAAAATGGAACTTTTTGGCCAAAATGTAAAATGCTATGTGTGGCGGAAAACTAACACTGCACATCACTCTGAACACACCATCCCACTGTCAAATATGGTGGTGGCAGCATCATCCTCTGGGGGTGCTTCTCTTCAGCAGGGACAGGGAAGCTGGTCAGTGTTGATGGGAAGATGGATTGAGCCAAATACAGAGCAATCTTGGAAGAAAACCTATTGGAGTCTGCAAAAGACTTGAGACTGGGGCGGAGGCTCACCTTCCAGCAGGACAACGACCCTAAACATAAAGCCAGGGCAACAATGGAATGGTTTAAAACAAAACATATCCATGTGTTAGAATGGCCCAGTCAAAGTCCAGATCTAAATCCAATTGAGAATCTGTGGCAAGATCTGAAAACTGCTGTTCACAAACACTGTCCATCTAATCTGACTGAGCTGGAGCTGTTTTGCAAAGAAGAATGGGCAAAGATTTCAGTCTCTAGATGTGCAAAGCTGGTAGAAACATACCCTAAAAGACTGGCAGCTGTAATTGAAGCAAAAGGTGGTTCTACAAAGTATTGACTCAGGGGGCTGAATAATTATGCACACCCCACTTTTCAGTTATTTATTTGTAAAAAAATGTTTGGAATCATGTATGATTTTCGTTCCACTTCTCACGTGTACATCACTTTGTATTGGTCTTTCATGTGGAATTCTAATAAAATTGATTCATGTTTGAGGCTGTAATGTGACAAAATGTGGAAAGGTTCAAGGGGGCCGAATACTTTTGCAAGCCACTGTAAATGTCATTATGTCCCCAAACCAGACCACACATTTGTGGTGTGTACCACTTTGTCTACTGTTAACTATTCGTTGCCATGGAAGCTGCAGAACTTACTTGTTTACTCCACCTAGTCCCACAAGTATAAAGTATGTGCACCCTGAGTTATTTCATGCACTTTGGTGGTTTTAAACATCTGTCTTGTGTACCTTGGGCATGCGTGTCATGCCTCCCACCAGCAGCACCTCTCCGATGTCTCCCTTGGACACTTCAGCATCCTGCATGGCCTTCTGGCAAGGAGACACGGTGCGGCGGATAAGGTCAGCAACAATACCTTCAAACTGAGCACGGGTTAGCTTCATGTTAAGATGTTTGGGACCGGAGGCATCCATAGTCAGGTAGGGGAGGTTGATGTCAGTCTGTAAAACAGAAGGACAATCACTGAGTATTTAAACAGTTACAAAATGCTTTTAACTCAGCACTGTGGTTCATTTTGTGTGACCCTGTACTAGGCCTGGCCTGCGGTCAGAATCAGGACAGTCCACTCTCACTGGGCCAAGTCCTGTAGCAGCACAGCAGCAGCGGATTCTAAAACAGAACCTGCTGCACTGAAGCAAAGAAAAAACAGGAGCTTCATCTACCAGCACTGTAACACTGAGCCAGACACAGATTATCTGGACAGCTGACTGAGAGCTGGCACACAACATGCACTGAGACATGTGATGACAAGCAGTACAACCAAAATCAAAACACCCTAAAGCATCTGTGATACATCAGCCATTCAGTGTCACATTTTTATACAACTACACAAACTCATTAGCTTCCCATGAGGATAAAAGCTAGGAGTACCTGCAGTGAAGAGGACAGCTCACACTTTGCCTTCTCCGCAGCCTCTCTGACTCTCTGAAGAGCCATGTTGTCCTTCGTCAGGTCTACACCAGACTGAAAAGAAACAGCGCAGGTTGAAAACGCAAAACTTCACAAATAGATCAAGGCTTAAAGACTGTTAGAATACCCACCTCCCTCTTGAACTCCTTGACAATGTGTCTGAGGAGGTGCTGATCAAAGTCCTCTCCTCCAAGGAAGGTGTCACCATTGGTGGACTTCACCTCAAAAACTCCCTTCTGGATCTCCAGGATTGAGATGTCAAACGTACCTCCACCTAGATCATACACAGCAATACTGGAAACACATTCATAGAGGTTAACACAACAACAGAGCGAGTAGTTGTATTCTTCTATGTACAGGATCATCTATCATCTTTCTTAGCAAGTACTGATACTCCTAAGCATAGCAGTAAACATCAGAAGGTTTTTTGTCGTCTACACACATCTTATCTTGGGTCTTGTCCAGGCCATAGGCCAGAGCAGCAGCAGTTGGCTCGTTAATCACACGCAGGACGCTCAGACCAGCGATCTGCCCAGCATCTTTGGTGGCCTGTCAAAGAAACAAGTTGACACAAGTATCGAAGATGAATCGTTACTTCAATCATCAAGTGTATTCCAAAGCAGCAACAAGGACACAGAAGCTAATTATCCGACATCTACATATCACCTTAACTGCTCTGGGACTGAGGTAGATTAGTCTTATCAAAAACTTTGAGCAGTTTTAAAAACAAAAAAAAAAAACAAAGGGGGGGGGGGGGGTTGGAAAAAAAAGAAAGTATATGATGAACTAGAAAGCAAAAATTTCAGAAGAAATTTTAAGTGTGCCTATGCCGCTGCTAATCAGTGTAGTTTGCCATTCATACGGCTACAGAGAGCAAAACTCAGCAGAGCAGCCATTCTCCACCATGAACTATGGTAAAAAACAAACACCACTCGCGCCTCACAGATGACAACTTACAGTTTTGTGTAAAGATGAGGTGACTTCGTACAGCCCCGATTTGCAGACGCTGTGCACAGAAGTTCATGAGCAGAAGTCCCATTGTACCATGGCAGACCCGACAATGTTTGCATGAACACGCTTTGAAGCATTACGTTATGGACCACTTTTTACACATGGTTGGTGTACCCACACAGCCAGCTGTAGCTTTTCATCTCACAGCCCGACACACACCCAAAAAACAGCCGAGAGATCACAGACTTTACGCCCGTGGGTCCACCTCTCCTGCAGCGGCACTGCATACCACGCCCGCCACACACATCAAACACGTAAAATAAATATTTATGCACTTTTGCATTCACTTTTTGTTTTTTGTTATTTTTTACACAGTGTTCTGAATGATTAACAATGGTCTACAGCCAATCTCGTGTATTATTATACAAACTTTGGTTATAAGATTCAGATAACTATTTAATAAAAGCTAAATATTTTATATGAGAGTAAGAAAGAAAAGTATTTCTTTGTGTCCCCCTTTCCCTGTTAATGCCCTACCTGGCCCCCTGGCAAAAGCTTTGCTAGATCCGCCCCTGCACAGTTACCAGCTGTCAGCTACACAAAAAAGGATATTGGTGTTATTTGTCTGTCAGAAACAGTTCATAACTTCCCTTCAACTCATTCATGTCACCTAAAAGGTAAACCTGTTTCTCCATCACCAGTTCAGCTCTGATGATTCAGTAAGGACATCTCCTGGTTTGGACCAGACGTTTTTACAGCTGTGGCTCCAGCAAACATCAGCTGATACTAGAAATTAAAAATCAAATGAATTCTAACAACAGCTGATCAACCTTAAACGTGCTGCTGTTGTTTAGCACGATAAACAAACAAGAGAGAAAAGCCGATCATTGATCAGTTTCATGATTGAAGTTGCAACAGGCAAGAGAATGACAGGGGAGGCTGCGTAACGACAGAATAAATCCAGCTTTGTGTCTTCTTCCGTTCTACCTGAAGTACGGGACAAACTGTGTTCCTTTTCAGCTCAATACGAAACGCGTAATATTTTCTCTGAATGCGGGACGATTCCGTTTATACGGAACGGTTTGCAACTCTACGAACTAACCCTTATGAATAAAATAAAGTTCAACATCAGTAACGTAGCGCGCACACAGCTGTATAGAAACTGCGTCATGCCAGCTAGCACGCAGTACGACTTATTGTAACTGATTGTAAAAAGTCAACACAACGAAAATAAACTACACCTAAACTCTGTTTATATCCGACCCAAATAGAGTGCAGTTCATAACTTCTTACCTGAAATTCAGTTAACCTGCTTCTCCTGCCTTCAATTTCCCTGATCCATGGCTGCCATCTGTTTGAGCTCCGCGTTAGCCACCACCGGTCGATCGGCGGCCGCCTCGCATGTGTCTTTTTCCCGCATGTAAATACACCGGTGGCTAGCTGCCCTTTGTTGGAGCTAATTTATGGCTCAACGGTAAGATGACTGTAAAAACTGCTTTGACCGTGAGTGTCAGCAGTGTCTGAAGATGAATTGGCACAAGCCTCATGTCTTAACTTTGCTTTGTTAAAGAGATATGATGATTTGAAAATGCCTCTCAGAGAGTTCCAGCGGTGATTTTGAACAAAGTCCCCATTCACTTTCTATGGAGACATTCATATTTCAAACATTGTGTTGCTTCGAGGCGATTTGATAAAAATCTGTAACTTCCACAACAGTGATAGTGACATTTTCTGAAAGCCAGCAAAAATACCTACGTTTTGATGTATAATTTGTGGAGGTTGAGTGAAAATTGAGAGAGTAGCAAGAAGTTGTTCAGACATGAAGAGAAAACTGAAAAAGGACCAGCACTCACCCTGAGTTAATTGCATAGCAACCATAACAACGCATGTATTTTCTCAAAAATCACAAAGCTGCAACTGAAAACTTAAAGAGGCATTAAATTAAAATGGTAAAAGATATTTAAAAAAAAACAAAAAAAAAAAAACAGCTGAATCACAGAGGAATAGCCCAATAATCTGAGAACGTTTTAAAGTTTGAATGGAGTTTCTAGGTGAAAGTATGAGGAAGTAGTTAAGTTTCAACAACAAGCAAGTTTTAGCAGAATTGTGGAAGTTTCCCCATTCATTTCAATGGGACAAATTAAAGGAAAAAGTGTAATATTTTAAAAAGTATAATAGTTATAAGTACCAAAAGTCATAGCAGGCATTAGCAGAAAGAGCAGAACAGTTTAGAGTTTGAACTGAGAAAATTGGCTGAAAACTGAGGGAGTAGTTAAGCGGCAAAGAAAGTGGCAACTTGAAGAATAACTAGAAAAAAATTTGCATTTCCTGCGAAAATGCTGTGTGGATGCCTTAACGCTGAAGATGTCTGCTGAAAAAAAGCTGAAAAAGCAGAATTATCTGCTGAAAAGAGGTGTAGAAGCAGACGTGCTTGCTGAAGATGGCTGTATGTGTAATGATACACTGGAGAGTGTCAAGAAAGCAGAGCGTATGCAAGCAGGGAACATGTGTAGCAACTGTCACAGGCAGGATTCGAACCTCTGCCAGCGGGTCTCACGGCAGCTGCTCAACCCTCTGAGCCAAATGAGTTCTGGTCACAAACAAAGATATGATGAGAGGGAAAATGTGCACTGTGGAGCAGAAGCTCAAATTAGCAGAAAAGAGGTGAAGAGGAAGAACTTTGTTGTGAAATGAGGTAAAGAAACTGAAATTTGTGCTTAAAACAAGTGAAAAAGCTGAACTCTGAAATCCTGCTAAAACAGCAGAAGAGGCTGATATTTTTCAGCTACTCATTGAGCCAAACTGGTTCTCACGTAACTGAAAAAAGGTGAAAAAGCTTACAATTCTAATGAAAACAGCAGAAGAGGCTGAGATTTGTGCTGATAAGAGGTGAAAATGCTGAACCAATCAGAGGTACTGCTTCTGTCTGCTTCATCAGGCTGCGTACTTGTATGTATTTCTGCCATGGAGCGTTAACAAGAATCTGAGGCCCATATTAGAAAAGCTGCCAAAATCATAAAACGTTGCCGAATTGTAATAAATTATCAATATGAATTTGTAGTGAAAAAAAAAAACAAAAAAACAAACATGTGGGCCAAGGTGGAACTGAACCCATGAACTTTGGTCTGAAGAGCCGTTTCCTTACCAATCGCGCCACTGGCAAAGAGAGCGGGCGCCTGGAAAACAGGGTGATGAGCAGTCAGAATTAGATCGCGGTGAGAGGCGAAAAAACACAGTTTTTTGGAGTTACAAAACGTTGTGTAACTCAAAAACTAGGTGGGAGAGAAGCATAATTCTTGCACTGGGTGAATCAGCGGACTTTGGTGAACTTTGACTGTGATTTACATAGCTCTTTGTACCTCCGTCGCGGAGATATGACGAGAGAAGAAACGGCTTCATTTTCGGAGTTTGAAAAATGAGAGGAGGACAGATTTCCACCCCTCAAACAAACGTAATTTATGGCTCAACGGTAAGATGACTGTAAAAACTGCTTCGACCGTGAGTGTCAGCAGTGTCTGAAGATGAATTGGCACAAGCCTCATGTCTTAACTTCGCTTCGTTAAGGAGATATGACGATTTGAAAATGCCTTCAGTTTCAGTATTTCAGCTCTGAGTTTCACAACCTCCCCATAGACTTTGAATGGGGAGTTTTTAGACCTTGTGTCACTTCGAGGCAAATTGTGAAAAAACCGTAACTCGCACAATAATTATAGTGACACTGTCTTAAAGCCAGCAAAAATACCTACATTTTGATGTATAATTTGTGGGGGATGAGTGGAAATTGAGCGAGTAGCAAGAAGTTGTTCAGACATGAAGAGAAAATTCAGATCGGACCAGCACTCACTCTGAGTTAATTGCATATCAACCATAGCAACGCGTGTATTTTCTGAAAAATCACAAAGCTGCAACTGAAACTTAAAGAGGCATTAAATGAAAACAGTAACAGATCTGAAAAAGCTGAATCACAGAGGAATAGCCCAATAATCTGAAAACATTTTAAAGTTTGAATGGAGTTTCTAGGTGAAAGTATGAGGAAGTAGTTAAGTTTCAACAACAAGCAAGTTTTAGCAGAATTGTGGAAGTTTCCCATTCATTTCAATGGGACAAATTAAAGGAAAAAAGTGTAATATTTTTAAAAGTATAATAGCAGAAAATACCAAAAGTCATAGCAATCGTTAGCAGAAATAGCTGAATAGTTTAAAATTTGAATGGTAAAAATTGGACAAAAATTGTGGGAGTAGTTAAGTGGCGAAAAACGTACAGGAGCAACCAGAATAATAAAGAACTAGAAAGCGAAAATTTCTGAAGAAATTTTAAGTGTGCCTATGCCGCCGCTAATCAGTATAGTTTGCCATTCAAATGGCTACAGAGAGCAAAACTCAGCAGAGCAGCCATTCTCCACCATGAACTATGGTAAAACCAAACACCGCTCGCGCCTCACAGATGACAGCTTACAGTTTTGTGTAAAGATGAGGTGACTTCGTACAGCCCCAATTTGTAGACGCTGTGCGCAGAGGTTCATAAGCAGACCCGACAATGTTTGCATGAACACACTTTGAAGCATTACGTTATGGACCACTTTTCACACATAGTTGCTGTACCCACACAGCCGGCTGTAGCTTTTCATCTCACAGCCCGACACATACAAAAAAAAAAAAAAAAAAAAAAAAAAAAAAAAAAAAGCAGAGAGAGCACAGACTTTACACCTGAGAGGCGTGATTGCAGATGCCGCTGAGGTGGGTCCACCTCCCCTGCAGCGGCACTGCAGACCACGCCCTGCCACACACATCAAACACGTAAAATAAATATTTATGCACTTTTCATTCACTTTTTGTTTTTTTGTTATTTTTACACAGTGTTCTGAATGATTAACAATGGTCTACAGCCAATCTTGTGTATTATTATACAAACTTTGGTTGTAAGATTCAGATAACTATTTAATAAAAGCTAAATATTTTATATGAGAGTAAGAAAGAAAAGTATATCTTTGTCTCATACTCTCATCAGACAATACATGAACCTCTCAATAAACAAAATATATGCTCGGCTTAAATGACAAACCGCTATTTTACACAGTGGAACACTTATTTTTAAACAAAACCAATGCAGTTCGCCACTGACAGTGCTTACCTTTGCACATCACAGTAAACACTGAACCAAGATGGCGCCCACGCGAACGAGAAATCTGAACTACGGTGTCCTGCAGAGGACAAATGGTCAAAATTGCTAATATTTACAACATATATGCAGCTCAACAGCGACACCTTGTGACTTATTCCAGTCACTACCTTAAATATACATAACGTCTTACCTGACATTCAGTTCACCGGACACTCATACCGAATCACCAGCCCATATAAATGAAAAATAAGTCCAGCAGCCAACCAAGAGTCATCACGAAAGACTAGGGGTGACACGAGAGCGTGAGCGGGCCTGGGTGTCAGCCAGCCCGGCCTGGGTGGCAGCCAGCCCGGCCTGGGTGGCAGCCAGCCCAGCCTGGGTGGCAGCCAAGCCGCGCTAGCCAGCTAGCCGGCTAGCTGCCATGCGGCGGTGAAACGAGAGCGTGAGCCGGCCTGGGTATCAGTCAGCCCGGCCTGGGTGTCAGCCAAGCCGCCCTAGCCAGCTAGCCGGCAAGTTGCCATGCGGCACTAGTAGTAACATCGTGAGAGATATGGGACTTCTTGATAAAATATGGGACTTCTTGATAAAACGAGCAGATATTTGAAGTTTACACCCCTACATTCTCGCCTGAAAATAGGGGAGGCTGTCATAAAGTTCAACATCAGTAACTTAGCGCGCACAGCTGTATAGAAACTCCGTCGTGCTAGCTAGCACGCAGTACAGTTATTGTAACTGTCAGCACAACGAAAATAAACTACACCTAAACTCGGTTTATATCTGACCCAAATAGAGTGCAGTTAATAACGTCTTACCTGAAATTCAGTTCACCAGCCGCCTGCTTCTCCTGCATTGGGTTTCCCTTATCCACGATTGAGCTCCGCGTTAGCCACCACCGGTCGATCGGTGGCCGCCTCGCATGTTTCTTTCCCCGCATACGAGGGGAAGAGACATATACCGGTGGCTAACGCGGAGCTAGCTAGCCACCGGTATATGAACAACTCAGTTATTTTTTCCACATCGACCAGCATCATCGGCCCATATAAACGAAAAATAAGTCCAGCTAATACAAAGACTGTTTGCGGAGCGATCGGGGGTGAAAGGAGTTAGAGACGCCTCACTGAAAGCCAAGCCTGGGTGCTTTTGAGCGAAGCGGCGCTAGCTAGCCGAGCTAGCTAATAAATAATAATAATAAATCCGAGCAATAGTAATAAGTGTGCCTTTTGGCATAGGCACACTTAATAATAAATCCGAGCAATAGTAATAAGTGTGCCTTTTGGCATAGGCATACTTAATAAAGAGAAACAGGAACTCAATAGTGTGAATGCCCTTTGAGGAAATCCACACAATAAATCCAATGAATAGTAATAAGTGTGCCTCTTGGCATAGGCACACTTAATTACACTATACCTTAAAATATATATATTGATTATAAATCAGGTTGGTGATTTGAACATGAACTTGGCCAAATTATTCTATCCTGTGTGAATTGGGTTAACAGTGATTCGGTGCTCTCCTGTCTGGATGTCTGAATCATTTTTATGTTCCAAAAATAGCATCAGTTAAACAATGAAGGCATAGTGCATAATACAAATCTGTGGAGGGGATAAAATATCAGTATCATAGGGACAATACAATTTATAAATCCCATTCTAACTGAATTTAAAACTATACTTTATGTATGCATCAGTTAAACATGTTTTTGGAGGTTTAAATAGATTTAAGTAAAATGTCTTTAAAGCAGTTGAATGTATTGCAAGTTGCTCCACTCTAGTGGAAACATGATACAGTCTGCTACAGTTAGTAACCCCTGAATCTTCTCAGTGTCACAGCAGGAAAACAATAATTCACTTCTCAAAAGCTGAGCTTTTCTTAAAAGACCCTGGTGGAGGCCTGACATCAGCTTTTAAACATTCATATTTTGGTGCTCGTGCGAAAACGTTTAGCAACGTTTCCTTCAATAGAAAGCCTGTGTGTGCATACCTGTCTCTGAGAGTCATTGAAGTAGGCTGGAACAGTGACCACAGCATTCTTCACCGTGCTTCCCAGGTAGCTCTCTACAACATGAATATGAAGCAAAACTGATGCTCACATGTGCAAAACATTTAAATTATCTTTTGACTGTCTGCACAACTATACCTGCAGTCTCTTTCATCTTCATAAGAACAAAGGCTCCTGCCTGGCTAGGGGAGTACATTTTGCCATGAGCCTCAACCCAAGCATCACCATTTGATGCACGCACAATTTTGTAGGGAACATTCTTCCTGTTGATGGAAAAAAGGTCGTTTTTTTTACCCAGCTAAGTTTATTTCTTTCATTATATCCAACATTTAAAAAAATAAACCTCGGATTTGAGATTTAAATGCAATAACTGAGAATGGTAAATGGACCGATTCTTATATAGCGCTTTTCTACTCTCCCGGAGTACTCAAAGCGCTCTATACAACACGCCACATTCACCCAGTCACACCCATTCTCACAAGCACTACCTCTATACTGAGTGCTTCCTAACTACACTCACACACATTCATACTCCGATGGATGCATCGGAGAGCAACTTGGTGTTAGTATCTTGCCCAAGGATACTTGGCATGCAGACTGGAGGAGCCTGGGATCAAATCTCCAACCTTCCGATCAGTAGGTGACCTGCTCTACCTCCTGAGCTACAGCCACCAATCTTTTAAAAGGCCAGAAATGAATCTTTTAAAAATCTTTTAAAAGGCCAGAAATGAACTCACAGATCTTTCTGGACCTCTGGGTCTTCAAAGCGCCGTCCAATCAGTCTTTTGGTAGCATACAATGTGTTCTGAGGGTTGGTAACAGCCTGGCGTTTAGCAGGCATGCCCACCAGACGCTCACCATCTGCTGTGAAAGCAATGACTGAAGGAGTTGTCCTCGCTCCCTCTGCGTTCTCCAGCACCTGAACATAAATAAGAAAACATTTAGATTGGAGGAATCATTGTTTCATCAGATTCATTAATCAACCCCAGTTTTTAAAGTTGGAGGTAGAAGAGAAAAAAAAAGACCAAGAACCAAAAACCTCAATTAATGAGTGTTAACATTTTTTAGTTTTTTTCTCAAAACGGTAGAAAAACTACAGAGAAAAAAAAAAACAACTTTGGATTCTGTTTACACAAAGTTACCCATTTCTTTACCAGGGATACACTGATCTGGGCCCTATTTCAGGAAGCCGGTTTAGAAAACTCAGAGTGAAAAACTATACTCAGGGTTGAGTAACCCCGAACTGTCCAACTCGGAATATTCGGTTTCAGAAAGGCTGATAACAATTAGTTCAGTCAACGCGGAGTTGCTTTAACCCCAAGTTAAACGCGCGCACGAGGATACATAAAGCCCTGATTAGTGCAGCACAGATTAAGCGAGTCACCATGGAGACGGAGGGAAAGAAGGCGCGGTCAATGTATTTTACAGCGCTTGAGGCCGAAATTCTGATGGCAGCATATGCCGATAACATGCAAATTTTGCGGAAAAAAAGTAACACAGCCTCAGCTGCAAAAGAAAGGGAGCATGCATGGCAAAACATAGCCGACAGAGTCAATGCGTGAGTGTTAATTTAAACATTGATCTAGGGATTTCCACCCATTTAACACGTTATTTTACTATATTTTATTTTTTATGTTATACATTTTATTTTGTGATGTGATGTGAGCGAAGGTGCAACCCAACAGGCCCCAAACGTTCCTGGCAGCAAGTAAAAATGAAATATAAAAATATAGTCCAAACAGGTAAGGTGTAATTGTATTATGAGCCATAGTGCTTGGTCTGTTTGTCCGATGTAAATCGATTGCAGTTAGAGGCTACATTAATTTCCCCTCTGTAAGCACTTATTGAAATTATCTGAGCACATTACAAGTACATATTTGCTTACTCTGTATGCTCAAATGTGACCCGTTATAGCCAACAGAAAAAAAAGCGGAGGCCCGAAAAACAGGTGGGGGTCCTCCACCACCACCACTCACAGAGGCTGAGCAGTTGGCAGCATCACATATGATCTTCACAGTGCAGAGAACACAAATTAGCATCCATTACTATAATGAAATAATTTGTTAGTTTGAAATGCTACAGGGAACTATGTACCTGTACATTAATGCTGTGGAAGGACTTCCTGTTCACATAGTCTCCTTCATTTACTGAAGGAGCAATGATTGGAATGTGAGTGCCATCTATACAGCCAATCACGCCTGGGAACCGTGAGAATAAATGTAAAATTTAAGTAGTAGTTCAAATATCACCACATCATGAATTAAGTTTCGTTCATACTGATACCTGCAATTTTGTGGAATCCCTCTTTGATAAATCTTGTGGGTCTATGACCGGGGAACACCACAAACGAGTACAGGAGACGTTTCAGTGCAACTGTAACATTCCTGACTGCCCGACAGACGGTAGCCTTGGAAATGGCTCAGCGTCACCAATATTATACAGAAAGCTCCCGTTTGCAAAAAACCAAAGTGCAATACAAATAATATGTACAGAACTGAGAGAATGTCCGCGATGTGTCACATGAGCAATATTAGGCCTGAGGATGTTATTCCAATGAATTATAGATTGTGCTGAAAAACGGTAACGTTCACACAGAAAATCATCAGGAAATGATAAAATGTCCGAACGCGCTCTAATCACTCTCTCCCGGCGGAGAGCTCTGCGGAGAATTTGGGCTTCAACATCTACTGGCTCTTCAAGGAAGGGGGCACGCCATGTCTGACACTTCCTACAGTCAGGTTTCCGACAAAGAGGCGGAGAAAGTCAGGGTTAGTTGAAGTAAACCTGCTAGGGGGCAGGTTAGCTTCACAGAGTGTGTCGTCATAGTAACTCGCTCAGAATTAATCTAAACTCGCTTTGTGAAACCGAAAACCCAGAGTTTTCGTTAACTCAGGGTATACTTACTCAGAGTTTGCACTAAACCGGCTTCCTGAAATAGGGCCCTGATGTTTAACTTTTGTTATTAATCATATCCTGGGGCAGTGAGGCTCTTGAGTAATGCTGCATCAGTGTCTACGATCCCATCTATTTGGCCAGTCTGATTTTTTTTTCCTGTTTTGGTTTACTTACACATACAGTAACAAACTTCCATTGAGTTAATTAACACAACATTTAGTTTACCCGCTTAGAAGTTCTCTAGTATCAGCACTCAGGGTGGGTTCCATTTCCATAGATACTGCCAGATTAAAGATAGGGGATTAAACAAACAAACAAACATGTGAATCATCTAAAGCATCACCTTGGCCTGTTTGCCCTCCATGACTGCAACACATGAGTTTGTGGTTCCCAGGTCAATCCCAATGACTGCACCTTTGACGGCTTCAGACCTGCAGCACATACAATGATAGTGACAAACTCAGCAGACCTCATGTTTACATCAAAAGATCCAAATTTCTCAGACTTCTATTTAGAAATACCAATACAGAATATGGCATTCTGTTTGGTGACAAAAAAGTATTTTAAATTGTGAATATGAATCACAGCCATTAGGAAGTGAATGTATAGTTTTACCTCTAAACGACCAAAATTCCCAAACCAGCATCAACGTCATGCTGTTAGTGCACGTTCATATAATGCAGGCACTTTAATGTTGATACTCACGCATAGTCTCTCCTGGAGAGGGCTCTAAGAGCATCTGGTTGGAAGCCGGTCCAGCATGCCTGATAATACAGAACAACGCAGTTACACAGCTGTTAACTCAGACAAAATATTTGCCATGAACTCACAAAATTCGACATTTTGAACCTCAAAAGGAAAGATCCAAGTATACTTAAAAAAAAAATACAACAGGATGATGAAAATTGGAAGAACCAAAGCACAGATGACATTATCGGAGTCACAAACAAGCACATGTGACAAGAAACCATTCTTAATAGTGGGATCCAGATAAGCGAAGCCTGTAGAAGATCGAGCTCTAAATGTGTTACTTAAACTGTGGAGCAGCGTGCTGGAGGAGGGGACGCCTCACCGAAGGTCACAGCTCTGCTACAGCCTTGGAACCAGCTCAAAACGAACATTAATACTCACACACCAAAGTAAAATATTTCAGTAGATGACGAAGCAAGTAGTACTTGCTTCTCTAATGACCGCTCTTTGAAAAACAGCTGCCAGGTAGGTCCGGTATCAAATGAAGTGAGCTAGCACGCGTTAGCTTAGCCCCACAGATATGAAACACACCAGCACATCGAATGCTAGAGCGGCGGCTCAATACTATGTTGTTATTGCACATCTCTTCTCGTGACACACATTTATTACAGTGTCTGCTGGACTGTGCTCATTGTTAGTGACACAGTAATGATCTAACCACGACTAAATATGCTGTCCTCAAGCTTACGCTGTTAGCATCTAAAGCTAGGAAGCTAATGGCCACATCGTAATGCATCTACTTAACTGTTTGACATTTACCTTTTTAATCAAGGACGAAACGCTTCTGATGTTACTCCTCGTGGGAAGAGTCCTTGAAACGCTTCGGGCGACGCTCAACATTTTCACAACTCAGCTAACAGGCTTGCTAACTTAGATTTTAAACTACAGCTTTTAAGTAAAAGCACACTCTTCAGATAGTTCGGCAGCGAAGGAATGCTAAAATATTTCAGCTTTCCGAGCCACTTCAGACTTTAACGCAGCGTCTCCTCAGAAAACCGCATAGAGCTCAGCTGCGACAAGACTGCTCGCCTCTGGACTGCAACGGCAAAAGAACTGCGAAGCTTCTTCTCGAATTATCCAACACATGTTGCACCATGCACCGCTCAAGGACCCCGAAATGGGCTCTACAATGACTGCCTGTTTTTTTTTTTCATCGATAGTAAAATGCCTAAAACAACAGTTTAAAATCGAATATGCAAATCAATTGGAAAAACTGACATTAATTAAAGAATAAAGCTGTCTGATATAAAGATCAAATATATACCGGTGGTTTTTGGATGTTCGCGGTTTTGGCACGGGTAGGGCAGACGCATTTAGTGGGCCTGTGAAGGTCATGATGTAACGTGGGGTATTGAAGAGTTTCACGTGTGTTACATCACGGATGCTGGAAGAATTTATCAGCTGTAATTTAGCTATTCTCACTGCTCTGTTAGTTTATTCGCCGATATGACACGAGCAGCATTTAGATATGTATCCATACACACATTTGCCAACAATGTGATAGGGTAATAAGTGTCGCACTGTGTGAGGAAGTCAGGAGTGGCAGAGAAGTATGTGAGTTTGGTGTTAGGTGGGACGAGAACAGCTAGAGTGGTACTGAGCTGTGTGGTAGGAGTAACAGGCTCAAGGCCGGGGCGAGGTTACATCAGTGATCGGCTCTGATCCCCTTCTTGTGACAGACAGGTTAACAGATGAGGTCAGACAGGACTCTTTGTGGAGCCTTCAAAGCTTGTGTCGAGTAATGGAGGGGGCGTTTCCGCGATGCGCGTATCGAGGCTTGCTTCATTTATGGGAGGAGCTGAAAATGATGACGTCCGAAGCCTCGCTGCCCGGCTGTACCACGTGACTGGTTCATGAAGTGGTTCGAACTTTGCCGCGAGCTATGACAGCGATATAAACCCCTCAGACTTCATTCAAAATGTGGGTGTTTGATGGAGAATTGCGGTTAGTGAGAGTTTGGAGACAATTTGGAGACAGTTTGGAGGTTTATGAGAGTGAGGAGAGAAAGTCAGGAGAGAATGGAGCCAGCTAAGAAGAGGAGGATGTCCTCCCCTGTGTGGGAACATTGTTTTTTTTCCTCCCAACAAGGTATGTAAATTTCTACAGAAGATGTATTTTCATAATACTGATGGTGCAATACAATTTATGTTAAGCTGTCGTTACTTTTGTACAAGGTGAAGTGTTTGCTATGTGCCAGGGAGCTGGGATATAACAACAACGCCTCATCCATGCTTAGGCACTACAGGAACCGAACCGAGAATTTTGTGTATCGTTGCACCCCTAATATATATATATATATATATACACACACATACATACACACGTATATACAAAACACCCAGCACGCCCCTGCGGGCGGTTTATCCTTCAAGCTCGGGTCCTCTACCAGAGGCCTGGGAGCTTGAGGGTCCTGCGCAGTATCTTAGCTGTTCCTAGGACTGCGCTCTTCTGGACAGAGATCTCCGATGTTATTCCCGGGATCTGCTGGAGCCACTCGCCTAGCTTGGGAGTCACCGCACCTAGTGCTCCGATTACCACGGGGACCACCGTTACCTTCACCCTCCACATCCTCTCGAGCTCTTCTCTGAGCCCTTGGTATTTCTCCAGCTTCTCGTGTTCCTTCTTCCTGATATTGCTGTCATTCGGAACCGCTACATCGATCACTACGGCCGTCTTCTTCTGTTTGTCTACCACCACTATGTCCGGTTGGTTAGCCACCACCATTTTGTCCGTCTGTATCTGGAAGTCCCACAGGATCTTAGCTCGGTCATTCTCCACCACCCTTGGGGGCATCTCCCATTTTGACCTCGGGACTTCCAGGTTATACTCGGCACAGATGTTCCTGTACACTATGCCGGCCACCTGGTTATGGCGTTCCATGTATGCCTTGCCTGCTAGCATCTTGCACCCTGCTGTTATGTGCTGGATTGTCTCTGGGGCATCTTCACACAGCCTGCACCTGGGGTCTTGCCTGGTGTGATAGACCCCAGCCTCTATGGCTCTTGTACTCAGAGCTTGTTCTTGTGCTGCCATGATTAGTGCCTCTGTGCTGTCTTTCAGTCCAGCTTTGTCCAGCCACTGGTAGGATTTCTGGATATCAGCCACCTCCTCTATCTGCCGGTGGTACATACCGTGCAGGGGCCTGTCCTTCCATGATGGTTCCTCGTCTCCCTCCTCTGTCTTGGGTTTCTGCTGCCTGAGGTGTTCACTGAGCACTCGGTCAGTTGGGGCCATCTTCCCAATGTATTCTTGGATGTTCATTGTCTCATCCTGGACTGTGGTGCTGACACTCACCAGTCCCCGGCCCCCTTCCTTCCGCTTAGCGTACAGCCTCAGGGTGCTGGACTTGGGGTGAAACCCTCCATGCATGGTAAGGAGCTTTCTTGTCTTTATGTCAGTGGCTTCTATCTCCTCCTTTGCCCAGCCTATTACCCCAGCAGGGTACCTGATCACGGGCAGGGCGTACGTGTTAATGGCCCGGATCTTGTTCTTACCATTCA